>NC_135917.1:12264665-12607165 GCF_964194155.1 Cetorhinus maximus | reverse complement strand
GAACAATGGATTTTGATCAGAGGCATAGAAACTGCTTGTTAGCCTGTAACTGACTCATTAATGGGTAACATCACATAACCTATGTTTCTGGCCTTTGGAAGGTTCTAATACTACATTTCCAGACTCACATCTCAGTCTGCTATTGAACCTCCAGTCTGCAAATATAACAGCAAGATTCCAGGCTGACCAACAGCCTGTATTGAGTCTAATACTCCTTGAAGTCTGTTTCTCTGCAGACAATGACTGCACCTTTAAGAAGCTGCATAATGACATCACTGTGTGTAAGGCTGGAGGATAAAAGGCACAGCCACCATGTTAGATGTTGACTATTGCCTGTGATCTCTCCTGCAGATGTTCACTACTGCCTGTGACCCTGTATCAATAAGCATCTGTGTATACCTTATGAGTCAGGCATAGTTAAGTAATCAGCCTATGTACCTGTTAGGGCCAGTGTAGAGCTGTATATAGCTGTTGCTAGTAATAAACTTCATGTAATTGTGTTCGGCCAGAACCCTCATCAGTCTCAATATCTCGCTTAGCATCGATAGCATAGAGACAGATCCCTCGAGGTCTGCATCAAGACCCTCAACATATATGGTGGCAGGGGACTGTAAGAGACCATGACAGTCTCTCTCTCTCTCAATCTCTCTCCCTTTTCACTCAGTCCCTCACTGCCATTCTGTATCTCACTCTCTCTCTCTCTCGCCCCCTTTCACTCACTCCCTCACTGCCATTCTGTATCTCACACTCTGTCTCTCTCTTTCACTCCCTCATTACTATTCTATATCTCGCTGTCTTTTTTGTTGTCAATGCCTCAACCTCTCTCTCAGTTTCTCTCTAACATCCTGCACAAGCAGCTTCCTCTGCAGTTTGAAACATCATACAAACAGGGTGACCCTGATTGACTTCAATTTCATTGAACCTCACACCAGAATGCTTCCTCAACAGCATGGTTGTAAATGTGCAGGAGCCTGGCTGTGGGGTCATTCATGCTACTAACTGATTGTGTGCAGGCGTAAAATAGTTGCTACCCAGCTCTGACCTCCAACCGACATTGCGGAATTACTTCCTGTAGCATGAGAGTGTGTAGTCCCACCGGCTGCAAGATTGTTTAAACTCCTCTCACTTTGAACCACTGCTGACAGGAGACAGACACACTCACATGCACACACTTAAAGGCACTTTCAAGCCGAGAGCCACTATCAGTGACAGGCTTGGTGTACTGCCAGTGCTGACAATAGCGCTCAACTTCAAGGAGAATGCCGCACCTCCCAGGCTGTGCGAAGGCTTCGAAGAGCTCGGACTTGACAGGGCACTGCTTTCTGCTGGGCCATGTGCAAGGAGAAGTGGCATGGTTGGCACAGTTGGCACTCCGAGGTTGCGCACCGCTCCCCCTGTACCCCAACACCCTCGAGGCATGGAATAGAAAAACATAATCTTTTGTAAAAGGCATGAAAATTGTAAATGTTGACTTGTGTACTTGTACAAAGGATGTAGAAAGTTAACAGGCAGGTACAGCAAAACATCAGGAAGGTAAATGGCATGTTGGCCTTTATTGTACGGGGATTGGAGTACAGGAATAAAGAAGTCTTGCTACAATTGTACAGGGTTTTGCTGAGACCACATCTGGAATAGTGTGTACAGTTTTGGTCTCCATATTTAAGGAAGGATATACTTGTATTGGAGACAGTACCGTGAAGGTTCACTAGATTGGTCCCTGGGATGAGGGGGATGTCCGACGATGAGAGGCTGAGTAAATTGGGTCTATATTCTCTGGAGTTTAGAAGAATGAGAGGTGATCTCATTGAAAGGGGCTGATCATTTAGGACTGAGATGAGGAGAAATTCCTTCACTCAAAAGGTTGGGAATGTTTGGAATTCCACACCCCAGAGGGTTGTGGGTGCTCCATCGATGAATATATTTAGGTCTGGGATGGGCTGATTTTTGGTCTCTCAGGGAATCAAGGGATGTGGGTGTTGTAATATCACTTTAAGAGTGATGTCCCTTTAAGGAGCTCAACATTCAGATGAGCCAGTTACCTAGATGTCATCATGTGACCAGGAGCCACGGTCTCCCTCTGCACTGAAGTACCCTAGACAACAGGGTGTGTCTGGAGATTGCTCTATAGCTCGTACTGATTTAGCATTTAGCTGTAAATAAACCCCACCCGAGGCCCTGATGTGAACGGAATCCATGTATCTCACTTGTGTTACACCTAGACAGCACAAGGATATCACTACAATGGGGAGCAGGTGGAAAAGCCCAAGATGAGCCAGGATCGTATTGAATGGCAGTGCAGGCTCAAGGGGCCGAATGGCCTCCTTCTGCTCCTATTTTGCATGTTCTTGAGGTAGGGGTCTGTTTGTGGCAGGAGTAAACCCAGGCGATGGGGGTGGGGGGTGGGGGGGGGGGGGTGTGGAGAGGGGGGACGGTGAAAGATAGGTGTTGTGAAATTTAAATGATGCAGAGCCTCATCTTCAACTTAATATCGGGAAGAGAAAGACGGAAATCTTTAAGAAAAGATGAACCATTCAGCCGAGATTGAAGGGTTGTGGTGAGGACCACCTCCTGAAACCAGCCTGTTGCATTTGACGCATCCATTTTCTCATTTAAAATCAGCCCCTTCCTGTCCTGAATTAGTGGGAGCTTCATTGGGATGGTGGGGAGTGGGTAGGAGGGGGCATCTCCTTGTTCAGGACAAGGAACTTTTAAAATTCGCTCATGGTTTATTAACCATCCCTAATTGCTCTTGTTCAGATGGCAGTTAAGAGTCAACTACATGTAGGCCAGACCAGGTAAGGACAGCAGATTTCCTTCCCTAAAGGGCATTAGTGAACCAGATGGGTTTTTATAACAATCATTTCTTATTTGAATTCAAATTTTTATTGAATTCAAATTCCACCATCTGCCATGGCGGGATTTGAACCCAAGCCCGCAGTGGATTACCCTGGGTCTTTGGATTACTTATACCAGTGACAATACTACTACGCCATTGCCTCCCCTCTACGGAGCGGGAGGGGAGCATGGGGCCCAGGAGAACTGCTGCAGGAGAGAGAGGCAAGATGGGCTCCTTCCCTCCTGTGGGCACAGGACATGTCTCCTCCCCTGGGGTGTCCTCCACCAGGCCCTCCAGGGCCATGTTGGAGAAGCTGGGAGTTCTTCCCCTCGATCCCTTCAGCGGACATGCATGTAAGGAGCCCACATACACTACTCCAGGAGAATTGCTTCCAACAAGTGCTTGGGAGCTAAACCTGCAAGTGTCTGACTTAATAACTGTGGGGAAGATTCAAATATTATGGTAATTAGCAGCCAGGACCAAAGTTGTGTACTAGGTCTGTACCCGTTTAATACCTGCTTTCACCCTCATGCCAAAATAATCCCCACAGTTTGGAGCAAGCGGGGGCAGTGAATAGGATGAAGAACAGGAACCCTGACTGATTCATTCTCCCTACCTCCGGGGCACTGAAGTCAATTGTAGAGCATCTCAGTTAACTGACCATGGACTTTGCACTGTCTTGGCCTATATGCATGGCTCAGTTACTCACTGGAGGAGTCTCTGCACTGTTGTTTAATTTATTCGTGGCATATGGGCATCACTGGCAAGGTCAACATTGTTGCCCATCCCTAATTGCCCCTTGAGAAGGTGATGGTGAGCTGCCTTCTTGAACCGCTGCAGCCCATGTGGTGTAGGTACACCCACAGTGCTGTTAGGGAGGGAGCTCCAGGATTTTGACCCAGCGACAGTGAAGGAACGGTGATAAGTATGAAGGTTGTCTGTGAGACCTTGCTGTGTAAAAAATTGGCTGCTCCTCCAAAAGTACTTCATTGGCTGGAAAGTGCTTTGGAACATCTTGAGGTCACGGGAGGTGCTATATAAATACAGGTTCATGTTTGACCAGTTTGCAGTAGATCATTCCTTCAACAGAAATAGCTTCATATGGAGTATGTTTGGAAATAAACATGCTGGAAAAATATTACTGATTCAAAACGAAACAAAGACTTGCATTGTCACTATTAGAAAGGGAAGAGGGTATATGACTGAATAGAGAACAGAAGGACCAATGACGCAGAGAGGGTGTTTCCTCTTGTGCGAGACAGAGGGGGGCACTGCTTAAAAACAAGACAAAGATGAGGAGGGTCGTTAGTGTTAATGGTATGCAAATTATATTGTTAAGATACGCACGTGAAGGACATTGTTTAATTAAGTACCCAGAGCACTTCTAAAGAGAGACTGCTGGGAGCTGGGGTTAGGAGGTGGGAAGCAGGCATGTGTAATGCTGCATTCTGTAAATAAACCAATTATCAGGGAAAATATCACCAACTGGTTTGAATTCATTGTCAGCCTGTGGAATTCTCTCCCCCAGAGAGCTGTGAAGGCCAGGTCATTGAATTTATTCAAAGCAGAGTTAGACAGAATTTTGACTTGACAAAGGTGTCGAGGTTAATGGGGGACGGACAGGAAAGGATCAGGTCAACCATGACCTTGTTGAATGGCGGAGCAGGCTCGAGGGGCCTATATGCGTTCAATGGAAAAAAGGGGCAATCACACTGCTGGGAGTGTAATAGAGACACCCAAAGGGTCAGAGGGAGATCGAAAGTCAAATATGTCAACAAATTGCTGAGGTGCACAGAAATGTTAAGGCAGTAATAGTCAGGGATTTCAACTACCCTAATATTAACTTGGATTAAAAAATCAGTGTAAAAAGTGCAAAGAGTGCAGAATTCTGCACATGCATGCAGGAGGACTTTTTTAAACCATTATGTAGAAGGCCCAGCAAAAGAGGGGGCAGTTCTGGACTTAGTTTTAGGGAATGAAGTTGGACAGGTAGGAGGAGTTTCAGTGGGAGAGCATGTTAGTGGCAGTGATCATTAGTCAGTTAGATTTTGCCTAATTATGGAAAGGGAAAGATATTCCAAGAGTAAAAGTTTAATTTGACAGAAGGCAAACATTAATAAGCTTGTTTTATTCTTTCATGGGATCTGAGCGTCGCTGGCAATGCCAGGATTTATCCTTCATCCCTAAAGGCAGTAGTGAGCTGCCTTCTTGAACCGCTGCAGTCCCTCTGGTGTAGGTACACCCACAGTGCTGTTAGGGAGGGAGCTCCAGGATTTTGACCCAGCGACAGTGAAGGAACGGTGATATATTTCCAAGTCAGGATGGTGAATGGCTTGGAGGGGAACTTCCAGGTGGTGGTGACCCGTTCTGTTGAAGGGTCATTCGGACTCGAAACGTTAACTGTGTTCCTCTCCGCAGATGCTGCCAGACCTGCTGAGTTTTTCCAGGTATTTTTGTTTTTGTTTTGGATTTCCAGCATCCGCAGTTTTTTGCTTTTATTCCAGGTGGTGGTGTTCCCATGTATCTGTTTCTAGATGGGTTTAGAAGGTGCTGTCTAAGGAGCCTTGGTGAATTCCTGCAGTGCATCTTGTAGATGGTACACACTGCTGCCACTGTGCGTCGGTGGTGGAGGGAGTGAATGTTTGTGGATGGGGTGCCAATCAAGCGGGGCTGCTTTGTCCTGGATGGTGTCGAGCTTCTTGAGTGTTGTTGGAGCTGCACTCATCCAGACAAGTGGAGGATATTCACTCACACTCCTGACTCATGCCTTGTAGATGGGGGACAGGCTTTGGAGAGTCAGGAGGTGAGTTACTCTCTGGAGAAATCCCAGCCTCTGACCTGCTCTTGTGGCCACAGTATTTATATGGCTGGTCCAGTTCAGTTTCAATGGTAACCCCCAGGATGTTGATGGTGGGGGATTCAGTGATGGTAATGCCTTTGAGTGTCAAGGGGAGATGTTTGGATTCTCTCTTGTTGGAGATGGTCATTGCCTGGCACTTGTGTGGCGTGAATGTTATTTGCCACTTGTCAGCCCAAGCCTGGATATTGTCCAGGTCTTGCTGCATTTGGACATGGACTGCTTCAGTATCTGAGGAGTTGTGAATGTTGCTGAACATTGTGCAATCATCAGCAAACATCCCCACTTCTGACCTTATGATGGAAGGAAGGTCATTGATGAAGCAGCTGAAGATGGTTGGCCGAGGACACTACCCTGAGGAACTCCTGCAGTGATGTCCTGGAGCTGAGATGACTGACCTCCAACAACCACAACCATCTTCCTTTGTACTAGGTATGACTCCAACCAGCGGAGAGTTTTCCCCTTGATTCCATGCCAGGGCTCCTTGATGCCACACAAATGATGCCCATCCAGTCCATGCCAGTGTTTCTACTCTGCTCAAGCCTCCTCCCATCTTTCCTCATTTAAATCTCCCATCATTACCCTACATTCCCGTCTCCCTCATATGCTTGTCTAGCTTCCCCTTAAAAGGATCGATACTATTCACTTCAACCACTCCCTGTGGTAGTGAGTTCCACATTCTCACCACTCTCCGGGTAAAGAAGTTTCTTTTGAATTCCCTATTGGATTTCTTAGTGACTATCTTTTATTGATGGCCTCTAGTTGTGCTACAGTCATTATAGTTAAAGAGGAAGATTGTGAGAAAGGAAATCTGAAGAGGTTTAGCATCTTTGAAAGTGAATACACCACCAGGTCCAGATTAAATGTATCCTAGGCTACTAATAAAAAGCTAGGAAGGAAATAGCGGAGATCATGACCATCATTTTCCAATCCTCACTGGCTACCGGTGCAGTGCCAGAGGACTGGGCCTGTCAGTGTAATCATGGTGGTGTGAAAATTACTGGAAAACATTTTGGGGCACAGGATAGCTGGCCATTTAGAAAGACACAGATTAATTGAGGGCAGTCAGCACAGATTTGTCAAGGGAGGGCCATGTTTGACTAACACGATTGGATTTTTTGATGGGATATCAAGGAGGGTTGATGAGAGGAGTACATTTGATGTAGTCTCTATGGGCTTTAGCAAGGCTTTGTATCTGGTCCCGCATAACTGAGCTGTGATTGTTGCATAATGCGGTTGGTGCGGGTAGAGGCGGGGTGGGGGGGCGCGGGGGGGGGGGATAGATTTTAACAGGGGCAACTGAATGGGTTTGGGTGAGGGTGGGGGATAAACTCCCAAAAAATGGATTAGACCCCAGCTGCCATCTTTTGTCTAATTCTGGGCTCCACACTTTCGGAAAGATGTCAAGGTCTTGGGGAGGGTGTGGAGGAGATTTACTAGAATGGGACTGGGGATGAGGCGAGATTAGAGAAACTAGGGTTGTTCTCCTTAGAGCAGGGGAGGCTAAGAGGAGGTTTGCTCGAGGTGTTCAAAATCATCAAGGTTTTGGTAGAGTGAATATGGAGAAACCGATGCAAGTGGCAGAAGGGGCACAGATTTAAGATGATTGGCAGCAGAACCCGAGGTGACATGAGGAAAGATTTTACACAGCGAGTTGCTGTGACTTGGAAGGCGCTGCCTGAAAGGGCGGCGGAAGCAGATCCAATAGGAACTCTCCAAATTGGATGAATTGGAATTGGACATAACTTGGAAAGGGAAAGTATTCCAGGGCTGTGGGAAAAGGGGGAGGGGGCTAGTTGGATTGCTCTTTCGAAGAGTCCGCACAAGCTCGATGGGCCAAATAGCCTCCTGCTGTGCCATGTCATTCTACGATTGTAATGATATTTCCAAGGGAATTCCAGGGTTTTGATCCAGTGGCAATATATATGCAAGTATGTAATTCAGAAGGAGAATTTGGAGTTCACGGTGTTCCCACAGCTGCTCTGAGAACCTGGGAGGTATCGTCAGAGTTACCAGAATGATTTGCTGCATTGTACCCTGTAGAAAGGACATACTGCACACCGGATTGAATCCAGTGACATGTGGACTACTCTACCCTGGATTTCTAATCAGCAGAGAAACATTCAAACACCATGTTCATGAGCTTAGAGTGAGAACACTACACTCTTCCCACCTTTTTTTAATATGTTCTTTCACTGGATGTGGGTGTCGCTGGCAAGGCCAGCATTCATTGCCCATCCCTAATTGCCCTTGAACTGGAGGGCTTGCTCAGCTATTTCAGAGTGACCACATTGCTGTGGGTCTGGAATCACATGTAGGCCAGACCAGGTAAGGATGGAAGATTTCCCTCCCTAAAGGACATTAGTGAACCAGATGGGTTTTTACAACAGTTGACCATGGTTTCATGGTCACCATTAGATTAGCTTTCAATTCCAGATTTATTAATTGAATTTAAATTCCATCAGCTGCTGTGGTGGGATTTCAACCCATGTCCCCAGAGCCTGGGCCTCTGGGTTATTCATCCAGTGACATCACCACTAGACCATCATCAAGAAAAGGTTAGTATGCAGTTACAATAAGTAATTAAGAAGGCTAATGGAATGTGATCCTTTATTAAAAGAGGAATTGAACATAAAAGTAAGGATGTTAGCTTCAGTTATACAGGGCATTGGTGAGACCACACCTCGAATACTGTGTGCAGTTTTGGTCTCCTTATTTAAGGAAGGATGTAAATGCATTAGAGGCGGTTCAGAGGAGGTTCACTAGATTGATACCTGGAATGGGCGGGTTATCTTATGAGGAAAGGTTAGACGGACTGGGCTTGTTTCCACTGGAGTTTAGAAGAGTGAGGGGTGATTTGATTGAAGTATACAAGATCCTGAACGGTCTTGACAAGGTGGACGTGGAAAGGATGTTTCCTCTTGTGGGTGAGTCCAGAACTAGGGGGCACTGTTTTAAAATTAGGGGTCGCCCTTTTAGGACAGAGATGAGGGGAATTTGTTTCTCTCAGAGGGTTGTGTGAATTTGGAACTCTCTGGGCAGAGTTTTTCACTGAGCGGACAGGCGCGGTGAGAGACTGTTTTGGTCCTGAGGCAGGGACGGAAACCTGATTGAAGGGATTGAAACATGGAGTTCGGGGAAAGATGGGAGCGGGCTTTGGGGAGGGGAGGGAGGTTGGACATGGGATGATGGTTTGCAAGGATGGAGGGGTCAAAGGTGAACTTTGGCAGGAGAGAGATGATGGCAGATTTGAAAGGGAGGGGCAGTACCTGTGAAGAGGGAGAATTGTTAATAATGTCTGCGAGCGGGGTTCAGGAAGGGAAATTGGGTGGGTCTCATGGGCAGGGTGAGCTGGGAGAAGGCTTGAAGGGAAATAGGAATGAGTAACTCATCTCCTGACTCCCCAAAGCCTGTCCAACATCTACAAGGCACAAGTCAGGAGTGTGATGGATTACAGTGGCAGCAGTGTGTGTACCATCTACAAGATGCACTGCAGCAACTCACCAAGGCTCCTTAGGCAGCACCTTCCAAACCCATGACCACTACCATCTAGAAGGACAAGGGCAGCAGATAGATGGGAACACCATCACCTGGAAGTTCCCCTCCAAGTCACTCACCATCCTGACTTGGAAATATATCACCTTTCCTTCACTGTCGCTGGGTCAAAATCCTGGAACTCCCTCCCTAACAGCACTGTGGGTGTACCTACACCACATGGACCACTCTACAGGGGTGTCCTCCTCTGTTCCATCAGGGACCTGGAGTGGAGGGTGTTGCACGCAGCAGTCCCATATGACCGCAGGATGTGTCGGTTCACGGGCTCCCAAGATGCCTGTGTTTTTTGCGGCCTTGTGGAGTCCAAGGACCACGCATACGTAAGCTGTTGTAGGCTGCACCCCCCCGTTTAGCTACTTGAGAAACCTTTTGCTTTTGTTTTGTTTACACTTCAGTCCCACGCTCCTGATCTACAGGCACCCGGTGTGGAATGGGGTCGGGAAGGAGGAGGAGCTCCTCGTGAACCTGCTCCTGGGCCTGGCCAAGTTGGCCATTAACAGGTCCAAGCAGCGGACAAATGAGGGAGTCATCCAACCTGACTGTCTGCCCTTCTTCCGCTGGCACCATCAAGGCCTTCCATGCTTGGTGGGCACCGCGGGGACTGGGGTGCTTTATAGACCCCCTTCAATCACATTTTGATTTAAT
This sequence comes from Cetorhinus maximus, assembly GCF_964194155.1. NCBI lineage: Eukaryota > Metazoa > Chordata > Chondrichthyes > Lamniformes > Cetorhinidae > Cetorhinus > Cetorhinus maximus. The sequence continues at coordinate 12,597,272 of NC_135917.1, read as the reverse complement.
GTTTGTAAGTTTCCTTTAGATTCTGTCTTTTGTTTTTGCAGTTTCCCTTTGAGGGGCTGCTTTTTACTTTGTCCCGTGATTGGTTAATTTAGTTTATTTGTGTTGTAACAAAAGAGTTACGCCACATGGACTGCAGCGGTTCACCACCACCTTCTCAAGGGGCAATTAGGGATGGGCAATAAATGCTGGGCCCAGCCAGCGACGCCCACATCCCCGTGAATGAATAAAGGAGAAAGAAATTTCGAAGGAGAGAAACTAGAGAAAGACGTGAGTTCAGGACTAGAGCAAGGGGGAGATTTAGAGGAAGTTGCAGGTGGGCTAAGGGAAGGGAGGGAAGAAGCTGAGGCAGTTGACCAGATTTTGACAGAGGGGGGGTCTCAAGCTTCGGGACAAGAAGTCGCAAGTTGTTGGAGGTGAGGGTGGAGTGGATATGGGAGAGGGGTTTAAGAAGACGGTTTGCAGTAGAGAACAGAAGCCGGGCGTTACCTTTACACTCCAGGATGACTCTGCGCGAGTGAACGGTTTTACAGGTGTGAGCAGGGCCTGATAGCGTTTCATGTGGTCCAGCCAGACCTGACAGTGGAGGCTAAGCCAGCTGTGTGCAAGTGTACCAGCCAGTGTTCAATGTCCCCCAATAGATACATGGTCCTGATGTTTTCCAACTCAACTTCAGAGTCGAAATATGATCTACACAAAGTGTCAGAAGTGTCGATTTGCTGCAAATTAAAATGAATAATTCTTTGTGACTTCGGCTGCAGTCAGATTCCAGCTTGTTCTTACAAATGTTGTTCTGAACTTTATCATATGTTTCAGTCTCTTCCCCACACCTCCAGTCTTTCACTGCCTGACCTCTTCATACTCTCTGTGTTCAAATTAAGATTCAGCACACTGTCTCCAATTGTAGCCCATTCCTCCCCCGGACACCTCCCTCAGTCTAGCTTTCCGCCTACAGTCTACACACTTTGTAAATTGTTTGTTCTAACCTCATTGACCTCATCTTCCAAGCTAGGCCTCAGCCTGGATGGCACTTGGTGGGTCCTGACCTTTCACCTTTCACCTGGCTGCCTTACTCAAGCAAGATTTTGAAAGCCTTGCATTTAAAAAAAGCACCTTTCACAACTACCAGACATCTCAAAGCACTTTACAGCCAATGAAAAGAGAGCAGACAGGGCCTCTGTTTAACATCTCATCTGAAAGTCAGCGCTTCCGGCAGTGCGGCACTCCTTCAGTACTGCGCTGAAGTGTCAGCCTCGTTTTTGAACTTAACTCCTGGGAGTGGGATTTGAGCCCAGAACCTTGTGACTCTACCAAATGGGCCACAGATTGGCCAAGAGGGCAGGAGAATGGGGCTTTGAGAGGGACACTTGTTAAAGGGACAGGCCAACTACAGCTCAAAACAACGTCAAACAATCTAACCTGGGTCTCGAACTTTGAATGTGATCTCTCTGTCTTGTCCCTATTTCTCCAAGCTCATAAGTATTAAGACAATTACACATTGTACAGGAAATCCTGATTGATAGCATGACTGGATTGTGGAGTGTGGAGGTGGAGAGGTTCTTATCCTGTAATCCTGCTGGTCCCTTCATCCAAACTCCACTGGATTCTGTCTGCTCTGCTTCACTGACAGTTCCTAGATCAAGGAACATTCTTTGCCTGACTCCCGGACCGGATTTTGTCTCATTGTTGGCTTCCAAGTTGGACATTGTTCCATCTCTGTCTCCTCCCTGGTGGCAGGTTCTTTCTAACGTGGACCTTGGGATATTAGTTTGGTTATGAGGGGAGGTGGTGGCTGCCAATGTGGTTGGCTCTTCCAAGAGGAGAGTCAGGAAAATGAGGGGGAGATGGTGGTATAGTGATATTGTCACCGGACTAGTAACCTAGAGGCCTAGGGTAATGCTCTGGGGATGTAGGTTTAATAATTCATTTCATAAAAGCTGGAATATAAAACTAACCTCAGTAATGGTGCCCATGACAATGATTGTTGTAAAAAGCCATCTGGGTCACTAATGCCCTTTAGGGAAGGAAATCTGCCATCCTTACCTGGTCTGGCCTACATGTGACTCCAGACCCACAGCAATGTGGCTGACTCTTAACAGCCCTCTGAAATAGCCTAGCCAGCCACTCAGTTCAGGGGCAATTAGGGATGGGCAACAAATGCTGGCCATGCCAGCGATGCCCACATCCCATGAAAGAATAAACTTTTTAAAAAATGCTTATATTAGCCTGTACTTGAAGAACCTTCCTTACCACAACCACCTCTCAGGTGCGTAATCCGGCAGTGGTTAACACTGAGCCAAATAAAGGTACATCAGAATAGATGACCACAAGTTACTCACTGACATTTCTGCCGCTGGAAACAATTACTCACTATTTAATCTAATGAAACCTGTCATGATTTTAAACATCTCGATCAAATCCCCCCCTTAACATTCTCTGTTCTAAGAATAACACCAGCTCCTCCAAATAACTAAAGTCCCTCATTCCCTGGAACCATTATGATCGCCCAGAACCTCCGATCAGGATCGGGACCCCTATTTCCGACCCTGATCGGACATAAAAAAAACAAATTAACTTCCTCCGATTTCTCGGGGTGACCTTTCTTCCAATTTGACTCAGTGCGAAAAACCTCGGAGAGATCGGCAAAGGGAATCTGGGCAGAAGGCAGGCTATCTTTTTGCAGCACCATCTGCTGCATTGTGGGAAATAAAGAGATTAAATGTACCAAAGCTGCTTTGAAAAGCTACGGAGAGGGAGGAGCTGTGTAACGGGGTAGGGTGGGAAGGGTAAGGGGGTAGGGTGGGTAAGGTAAGTTAGTAAGAGGGTAGGGTGTGTAAGGTAAGTGAGTAAGGGGGTAGGGTGGGTAAGGTAAGTGGGTATGGGGGTAGGGTGGGTAAGGTAAGTGGGTAGGGTGCGTAAGTTAATTGGGTAAGGGGGTAGGGTGTGTAAGGTAAGTGGATAAGGAGGTAGGGTGGGTAAAGTAAGTACGTAAGAGGGTAGGGTGGATAAGGTAAGTGGGTAATGGGGTAGGGTGGGTAAGGTAAGTGAGTAAGTGTGTAGGGTGGGTAAGGTAAGTGGGTAAAGGGGTAGAGTGGGTAAGGTTAGTTGGTAAGGGGGAAGGTTTTTTAAGGTAAGTGGGTAAGTGTGTAGGGTGTGTACGGTAAGTGGGTAAGTGGGTAGTGTGGGTAAGGTAAGTGAGTAAAAGGGTAGGGTGGGTAAGGTAAGTGATTAATGGGGCAGGGTGGGTACAGTAAGTTGGTAAAAGGGTAAGGTGCGTAAGGTAAGTGGTTCAGGGGGTTAGGGTGGGTAAGGTTAGTGGGTAAGAGGGTAGGGTGGGTAAGGTAAGTTGGTAAGAGGGTAAGGTGTATAAGGGGGTAGGGTGGGTAAGTTAAGTGGGTAAGTGTGTAGGGTGTGTACAGTAAGTGGGTAAGTGTGTAGGGTGGGTAAGGTAAGTGGGTAAAGTGGTAGGGTGGGTAAGGTAACTGGTTAATGGGGCAGGGTGGGTAAGGTAAGTTGGTAAGAGGGTAGGGTGTGTAAGGTAAGTGAGTGGGGGTAGGGTGGGTAAGGTAAGCGGGTAAGGGGGTAGGGTGGGTAAGGTAAGTGGGCAAGGCGGTAGGGTGGGTAAGGTAAGTGGTTAATGATGCAAGGTGGGTAAGATAAGTGGGTAAGAGGGTAAGGTGCGTCAGGTTGATGGGTAAAGGGTTAGGCTGGGTAAAGTAATTGGGTAAGGGGGTAGGCTGGGTAAGGTAAGTGGGTAAGAGGGTAGGGTGGGTAAGTGAATTGGGTAAGGGGGTAGGGTGGGTAAGCTAAGTGGGTAAGGGGTTAGAGTGCATAAGGAAAGTGGGTAAGGGGGTAGGGTGGGTAAGTGGGTAAGGTAAGTGCGTAAGAGGGTAGGGTTGGTAAGTTGGTAAGTGGGTAGAGTGGATAAGGTAAGTGGGTAAGAGGGTAGGGTTGGTAAGGTGAGTGGGCAAGGGGGAAGGGTGGTTAAATTATGTAAATAAGGGGGTAGGGTGGGCAAGGTAAGTGGGTAAGGAGGTAGACTGGGTAAAGTAAGTGAGTAAGAGGGTAAGGTGGCATAAGCTAAGTGGGTAGGGTGGGTACCGTAAGCGGGTAAGAGGGTAAGGTGGATAAGGTAATTGGTTAAGGGTGTAGGGTGGGTAAGTTATGTGAGTTAGGGGGTAGTGTGTGTAAGCTAAGTAGGTAACGTGGTAGGGTGGTTAATGTATGTGAGTAAGGGGGTAGGGGGGTAAGGTAAGTGGGTAAGGGGGTAGGGTGTATGGAAAGTGGGTAAGGGTGTAAGGCGGGTAAGGTAAGTGGGTAAGGGGGTAGGGTGGGTAAGGTAAGTGGGTAAGGGGGTAGGGTGGGTAAGGTAAGTGGGTAAGGGAGTAGAGTGGTTAAGTTAAGTGGGTAGGGTGGGTAAGAGGGTAAGGGGATAGGGTGGGTAAGGGAAGTGGGTACGGGGTAGGGTTGGTAGGGCAAGCGGGTATAGGGGTAAGGTGGGTAAGGTAAGGGGGTAGGGTGGGTAAGGTAAGTGGGTAAGGGGGTAGGGTGGGTAAGGTAAGTGGGTAAGGTGGGTAAGGTAAGTCGATGATGTGGGTAGGGTGGGTAAGGTAAGTGGGTAAGAAGGTAGGGTGGGTACGGTAAGTGGGTAAGGGGGTAGGGTGGGTAAGGTAAGTGGGTAAGAGTGTAAGGTGGGTAAGGTAAGTGGGTAAGGGAGTAGGGTGGGTAAGCTAAGTGGGCAAGGGGGTAGGGTGGTTAAGGTAAATGTGTAAGAGGGTAGGGTGGGTAAGGTAAATGGGTAAGGGTGTAGGGTGTTTACGGTAAGTGGGTAAGATGGTAAGGTGTGTAAGGTAAGTGGGTAAGGGTGTAGTGTGGGTGAGGTAATTTGGTAAGGGAATAGGGTGGTTCAGGTAAATGTGTAAGAGGGTAGGGTGGGTAAGGTAAATGGGTAAGGGTGTAGGGTGTTTACAGTAAGTGGGTAAGATGGTAAGGTGTGTAAGGTAAGTGGGTAAGGGTGTAGGGTGGGTACAGTAAGTGGGTAAGAGGGCAGTGTGGGTAAGTGGGTAAGGGGGAAGGGTGGTTAAGTTATGTGAGTAACGGGGTAGGGTGCGCAAGGTAAGTGGGTAAGGGGGTAGGGTGGGTACAGTAAGTGGGTAAGAGAGTAGTGTGGGTAAGGTAAGTGGGTAAGGGAGATGGGTGGTTAAGTTATGTGACTAAGGGGGTAGGGTGGGCAAGGTAAGTGGGTAAGGGTGTAGGGTGGGTACAGTAAGTGGGTGAGAAGGTAGGGTGGGTAAGGTAAGTGGTTAAGGGGTTAGGGTGTGTACAGTAAGTGGGTAAGAAGGTAGTGTGGGTAAGGTAAGTGGGGAAGGGGGAAGGGTGGTTAGGTTATGTGAGTAAGGGGATAGCGTAGGCAAGGTAAGTGGGTAAGGGTGTAGGGTGGGTACAGTAAGTGGGTAAGGTGGTAGTGTGGGTAAGGTAAGTGGGTAAGGGGATAGGGTGGATACAGTAAGTGGGTAAGAGGGTAGTGTAGGTAAGGTAAGTGGGTAAGGGGGCATGGTGGGTAAGTGGGTAAGTAGGTAGAGTGGGTAAGGGTGTAGGGTGGGTAAGGTAAGTGGGTAAGAGGGTAGGGTTGGTAACGTGAGTGAGCAAGGGGGAAGGGTGGCTAAGTTATGTAAGTAAGGGGGTTGGGTGGGCAAGGAAAGTGGGTAAGGAGGTAGGGTGGGTACAGTAAGTGGGTAAGGGGGTAGGGTGGGTAAGGTATGTTAGTAAGGGGATAGGGTGGGTAAGGTAAGTGGGTAAGAGGGTAGGGAGTGTACAGTAAGTGGGTAAGAGGGTCATGTGGGTAAGGTAATTGGGTAAAGGGTAGGGTGTGTAAGGTATGTGAGTAAGGGGGTAGGGTGGGTAAGGTAAGTAGGTAACATGGTAGGGTGGGTAAGGTATGTGTGTAAGAGGGTAGAGTGGGTCAGGTAAGTGTGCAAGGGGGTTGGGTTGTTAATGTATCTGAGTTAGGGGGTAGGGGGGCAAGGTAAGTGGGTAAGGGGGTTGGTTGGATTCAGTAAGTGGGTAAGAGGGCAAGATGTTTAAGGTAAGTGGGTAAGGGGGTCGGGTGGGTAAGGTAAGTGGGTAAGGGATTACGGTGGGTAAGGTAAGTGGGAAAGTGGGTAGGGAGGGTGAGGTAAGTGGGTACGGGGGTAGGGTGGGTAAGGTAAGTGGGTAAGGGGTAGGGTGGGTAAGGTAAGTGGGTAAGGGGGTAGGGTGGGTAAGGTAAGTGGGTAAGGGGTAGGGTGAGTAAGGTAAGTGGGTAAGGGGGTAGGGTGGGCAAGGTAAGTGGGTAAGAGTGTAGGGTGGGTAAGGTATGTGGCTAAGGGGTTACGGTGGGTAAGGTAAGTGGGAAAGTGGGTAGGGAGGGTAAGGTAAGTGGGTAAGGGGTAGGGTGGGTATGGTAAGTGGTTAAGGGGGTAGGGTGGGTAAGGTAGGTGAGTAAGGGGGTAGGGTGGGTAAGGTAAGTTGGTAAGGGGGTAGGGTGGGTACAGTAAGTGGGTCAGTGTTTAGTGTGGGTAAGGTAAGTGGGAAAGTGGGTAGGGTGGGTAAGGTAAGTGGGTAAGGTGGTAGGGTGGGTATAGTAAGTGGGTAAGGGGGTAGGGTGGGTAAGGTTAATGGGTAAGGGGGTAGGATGTGTGAAGTAAGTGGTTAAGGGACTAGGGTGGGTAAGGTAAGAGGGTAAGAGGGTAGGGTGGGTAAGGTAAGTGGATAAGAGGGTAGGGTGGGTAAGGTAAGTGGGTAAGTTGGTAGAGTGGGTAAGGTAAGTGGGTAAGGGGGTAGGGTGGGTGAGTTAAGTAGGTAAGGGTTGTTGAGTATGTAAGTTAAGTGGGTAAAGGGCTAGTGTGGTTAAGGTAAGTGGATAAAGGAGTGGAGTGGGTAAGGTAAGTGGTAAGGGTGTATGGTGGGTAAGGTAAGTTGTTAAGGGGGTAGGGTGGATAAAGTAAGTTGGTAAAGGGGTAGTGTTGGTAAGATAAGTAGGTAAGGGGGTAGGGTGAGTAAGGTATGTGGGTAAGGGGTGTAGGGTGGGTAGGGTAAGGGGCAAGGTGGTAGAGTGGGTAAGGTAAATGGGTAAGGGCTCTGGGTGGGTAAGGAACATGGGTTAGGAGATAGGTTGTGTAAGATAATTGGGCAAGGGTGTAGTTTGGTTAATAAGGTAGGTGGTTAAGCTAATTGGGTAAGGTGGTAGGTTGGGTAATATAATTGGGTGAGGGGGCAGGGTGGGTAAGGAAGTAGGGTGGGTATTGTAAGTCAGTAAGGGGCTTGGGTGGGTAAGGTGGGTAAGGTAGGTGGGTAAAAGAGTAGGGTGTGTGAGCGTAGGGTGGCAGCTGAGTAGGTGAGGTCAGGTGAAGTCAGTTCAGAGTGGGTCATGGGGTGCTGTTGGGGGGTCGGGATGAGTCAGGGAGTCAGGGTGTAGTCGGGTCAGAGGGGAGTTTGGCGGTCAGGGTGGTAGAAAGAGGATCAGGATGGGGTTTGGTTGGTGAGCTGGGGTCAGGTTGGCTCGGTGGGGAGTGAGTGGTGGGGGACAGTTGGGCATGGGGAGTCGGGGCTGGAGGGTCAGTTGTATAATTACCCAGGGGCAGAATATTGCGCTCGTTGGGTGGGTGTTCGCCCGACCCGACCGAGCATAAAATGACGTGTGGTGACGTCGGGCGAGTGTCCTGACATCACCGCGCACTCGCGCGATATATTGACGACTCCCGCGCGTGCCCGTCGATATTTAAATGGCCTATTGAGGCCCTTCATGAACTAATTGATCGAAATGGTTCGCTGCCCACGCAACTGTTCGGTTGGCGGGCGGGCGAAAAGGCCAAGCGGCCTTTGAACTTTTAGCGAAACCTCATCCACAGGCGGATGAGATTTCGAGCAGTGATTAAAAAATAAAAAAATTTGCACTCATCTCTAACAGGGTCACATGGGGAGACATGTTTTTTTTTTAAATATTTTTAAATTCCTTATTGTTTATTTGGAAAATCTTCAGCTCCCTGAGGCAGCTCTGTGCCTCAGGGAGCTTTTACTGTGCGTACCCGTGCACATGTGTGAACTTCCCCAAACACCTTCCTCCCCCCGACACAGGCAGCGCTGAGCGCACCTTTGGTGGTAGGGACCCAATCATAGGCAGCGGCCTGTTTCACAACCATCCTGCTCGCCCCCACTCAGCCTGCCTGATAACCGAAAATCCTGGTCCAGGTGTTAGACTAGGATTTCTCTGTCGAACATTTCCTGGGTAACTTTCCAGGTAGCACATGAGAACTGTCCGACTCTAGCTCAGATTTGGAGCCTTTTTTGGAAGGATCCCGGGGAGCAGTGGAATTGCCCATTGGAAGTTCAAACTTCCCAGCAATTCCCATGGAGTTGTTGCCTTTGGAATTTAGAGGAGTCCCGTACGTCTGGTCCCTGACTATCAGGAGACCAGAACATCTGGGCCAATGAATCTCCTGTGCACCCACTCAAAATCCTTCCAAAAGAGTGGCACCCAGAACTGATCACCATACGCCAGCTGAGGCCAAACCTGTGATTTATAAAGCTTTCATATAACTTCCGTGGTGTTGTATCCAATGCCTCTATTCCTAAAGTCAGGATTCCATATGATTTCTGAACAGCCTTATCAAGTTCTCCTGCTAAATTGAGGCATACAACCACAGGACTCGCAAGGAAGATACGACTAGCACCATGGCTCAGGGGATGGGAGATATGATCGGATTGGGATGGAGGGAAATGGGAGTTACAGCTGGATTAGGATGGAGGGAAATGAGAGTTACAGCTGGATTAGGACTGAGGGAAATGGGAGTTACAGCTGGATTGGGATGGAGGGGAATGGGAGTTACAGCTGGATTAGGATGGAGGGGGATGGGAGTTACAGCTGGATTAGGATGGATGGGAATGGGAGTTACAGCTGGATTAGGATGGAGGGGGATGGGAGTTATGACTGGATTAGGATGGAGGGGGATGGGAGTTACAGCTGGATTAGGATGGAGGGAAATGGGAGTTACAGCTGGATTAGGATGGAGGGGAATGGGAGTTACAGCTGGATTAGGATGGAGGGAAATGAGAGTTACAGCTGGATTAGGATGGAGGGAAATGAGAGTTACAGCTGGGTTAGGACTGAGGGAAATGGGAGTTACAGCTGGATTGGGATGGAGGGGAATGGGAGTTATGACTGGATTAGGATGGAGGGGGATGGGAGTTACAGCTGGATTGGGATGGAGGGGAATGGGAGTTACAGCTGGATTAGGATGGAGGGAAATGAGAGTTACAGCTGGATTAGGATGGAGGGAAATGGGAGTTACAGCTGGGTTAGGACTGAGGGAAATGGGAGTTACAGCTGGATTGGGATGGAGGGGAATGGGAGTTATGACTGGATTAGGATGGAGGGGGATGGGAGTTACAGCTGGATTAGGATGGAGGGAAATGGGAGTTACAGCTGGATTGGGATGGAGGGGAATGGGAGTTACAGCTGGATTAGGATGGAGGGGAATGGGAGTTACAGCTGGATTGGGATGGAGGGGAATGGGAGTTACAGCTGGATTAGGATGGAGGGGAATGGGAGTTACAGATGGATTAGGATGGAGGGGGATGGGAGTTACAGCTGGATTGGGATGGAGGGGAATGGGAGTTACAGCTGGATTGGGATGGAGGGGAATGGGAGTTACAGCTGGATTAGGATGGAGGGGAATGGGAGTTACAGCTGGATTAGGATGGAGGGGGATGGGAGTTACAGCTGGATTAGGATGGAGGGGGATGGGAGTTACAGCTGGATTAGGATGGAGGGGAATGGGAGTTACAGCTGGATTGGGATGGAGGGGAATGGGAGTTACAGCTGGATTGGGATGGAGGGGGATGGGAGTTACAGCTGGATTAGGATGGAGGGGAATGGGAGTTACAGCTGGATTAGGATGGAGGGGAATGGGAGTTACAGCTGGATTAGGATGGAGGGGAATGGGAGTTACAGCTGGATTGGGATGGAGGGGAATGGGAGTTACAGCTGGATTAGGATGGAGGGGAATGGGAGTTACAGCTGGATTAGGATGGAGGGGGATGGGAGTTACAGCTGGATTAGGATGGAGGGGAATGGGAGTTACAGCTGGATTGGGATGGAGGGGAATGGGAGTTACAGCTGGGTTAGGATGGAGGGGGATGGGAGTTACAGCTGGATTAGGATGCAGGATAATCGGAGATATGATTCCAGTTGAATTCTAAATCATTCTTGCATTAGCCAGTGCAAATAGGTTGCAGGAAATGACACTCTGCAAAACAATTTGCATGGTGCTGAAGATAAGTGCAGCAATGTCTAAAGGGGTGGTGTAACCTGGTGTTTTATGTGCATTATTTTTTATGTGTATTTATTTTTCTAGCATGTGACAACCAACAGAAATGCACATGGGGAGATAGAACTTGCATAAAAATATATCTCTCCAACCCATTCACATCCACATTCTGCTCTTCCCAGTTTATTTAATACCTTCTTCCTCTTGGAGATTGAGACTGAATTGCTTCCACTCGGGTTCGATGGGTTACGAGGTGACTGGTAAGTCCAATGCCTGATCTGCAGACTCTGCCACAGGTGGTGCTTAGAGGGTGGGGTAGATGAGGTGTTTTGGATTTTTCTGCACACTCTCCGACTTCACCTCTGCACCTCCCCCGATGAAGCCTCTCGATGTGTTCAGTACCTTCCCCAATGACCCTTCTCCATTTTGGTGGGTCACAAGCCAGGGTCTCCCATGTGTCGGGGGGGATGTGTGACCTCTTCAGGGGGGGCTTTGAGGACATCCCGAAAGTGTTCCCGCTGTTCTCCTGGGGGGGTCTGCTGCTCGACCGTGTTCCGGGTGCAGCAGTGCCTTCGGCAGCCTGGGGTCTGGCATACGGGCTACATGTCCTGCCCAGCGGAGCTGGTTTGGAGTGATTGGCGCCTCGATGCTGGGAAAGTTAGCCTGGGAGAGGACTCTGCAGTTGGTACGTCTTCATAGTGACTGGATTTGGAGGACCCTATGAAGGCATCGCTGGTGGAGCTTCTCCAGTGCTTTGAGGTGCCTGCTGTCCGATGTCCAAGTCATTAGCTAATAGTCTGTATTCTGGTCCAGCATGAATGAGTGACCAGTTCATCTGGTTTTGTTGACTTGAGAACTGTTGGCCAGATAGTGCAAAGGGATTTTTAACCTAATCCAGAGGCAAGAGTCTGACTGAATGAGCGAAAGTGACCCCTGTGTAATAAAGACAGTCGATTGATACAGATGGAGCCTAGCCCTTGCATACAGAAACACACATGTGAGCATGCCTGCACAACTCGTACAAATGGAGGGTTGGCGAGGTGAATTATATTGTGGGCAAAGCGGAAAAGGAAACAGGACATTGAGAAAGCTGGTAACACAGGGTGCAGCCTGTCCCAGTTCAACTCCACATGCATTCTGGGCTGCCTGTCCTTGGCCGAGCAAACACTTTGGTTGAAGCAACATGGTGCTGTTTTATGAGAACTGCCACTCTCTCTAATAAGGACCGTCTTTCATAGGGAGCGTCGCATGTGTTTAAATCAGAGGCACTCCTCACAAACTCAGCTGAGCATCAGCCAACAGAAAGGCCATTGTGCCGGCTCCAATCAATAAATGGAAGTTCAGACCTCAAGTGACTGAGATTGAGGGGTGGGGAGGGGGGGAGGGGCTTTAAGGGGAAGGGGGAGGGGAGATTGTAGGGCAGGAAGTTCCCATCTTCGAGAAGCGTATCAGACAGCGAGAAGGAGCGGCAGGGGAGTGGATCATTTCCAAGGTTCCAGATTTGGAGTTTCGAGCTGGAAACTGTTGCTGAGACGCTTTGGCGGAGAGAGCGAGAGAGAGAGAGAGAGAGAGAGAGAGATCCTGCGACTGGATCTGACTGCAGTCAGGTCCCCTGGTAGAACAGAAAAGAGAGAGAGAGGAAAATAGTCCTCGCTGATTCCCAAACAGCCAGAGTGAATGCAGCTCTTGCTGTCGGACACGGGGACCACACAGGGTCACATTCCCACACACAGTCCCTCAGGCCGCAGATACATGGGCATGAATCTCATTTCCCACTCGGCAAGCCTGGAATGGCTTCACTAGTTAAAGATGCGCCACCTTCAAAACAGTTTCCCATACTCCTGCTTTTGGTGTGAAACCCTCACGTGTTGATTTTGTTCCTCCCAGTCAGAGCTCTGTGCAGCGATTTTTAACTCTATTTAGTACCACGAGGCGGGGGAACACTGGCAGTGTTTATAGAATGGTGGGGGGGGTTTGGGGATTCAGGCATATCGGTGAGGGAGGGGCTGATTTGGAGGGGAGATCGGGAGGGGTGGGGCATTTGCAGGGGGGGAAGTGATCAGAGGCAGATTAGAATGGGACAGAAGGCGATTGAGAGGGTTGGGGGTCTGGTGACAGATCAGTGGAGCTGAGAGGGTACCTGTTTTGCGAAGGCCCCTGGTTATCCTGAACACAGTAGGCCTCTTGCCTCCTGTCTCACTGCAGCCCAATGAATATGCAAACAGCTTAATGGCTGGTTTGAGGTCTGGGCCCCTCTATCGTGAAGCTAACTGGAGTAGCAGCTTCTCCATTGTCCCCAGTGCTTCAGGGCATGGTCCAAATCACAGGATCCTGACCAGGCAGCACCAGGAACAGATAACCCGATCATTTATCTCAGTGCTGATTGTGGGGTTTTGCTGTGTGTAAATTGGCTGCCTGATAATAGCCTGTGGACTTCAAAGTCTATCAATGTGTTTGAAGCCTTTGGTGCACGTTCCTGGGAGACGTGAAACAGATCTCTGTGAATGCAAAGTGCTTTCACCTTAACTGCACTCCGCTCAGCATTTTCTGGCTGATGTGAACTCTCACTGTCTTCTGTCAGTATTTTTTTCTATCTAAAATAACATTTGAAAACATTTCCCTTGCCCCGCCTTCCCCATCCTTTTCTATAGCCCAACATCCATCCAGACTGGGGCTGGGAGTAATGTCATTGTGAGGACAGGTGTGACCACATCACAAACACGAACTGGGCAAGAGTGCAAGGCTGGCCCCATGGGCACAGTTAAGATATTGCCTGGCGCTGTGCAGACACCGAAGCCTCTGACACTATGAATATCAGCGCCGGGCCACTGGGAGAACGCTCATTTCTGGAAATGCATCAAACTTTTCTTTCTCGCTTGCTCGTACTGAACTGAAGCTTTTCACCTTTCGGCGTCTTGAAGAATATTAAGGTGGATAAGTCCCCAGGGCCAGATGGGATCTACCCCAGAGTACTGAGGGAGGCAAGGGAGGAGATTGCTGGGGCCTTGACCGAAATCTTTGTATCCTCACTGGCTACGGGTGAGGTCCCAGAGGACTGGAGAATGGCCAATGCTGTTCCATTGTTTAAGAAGGGTAGCAGGGATAATCCAGGAAATTACAGGCCGGTGAACCTTACGTCAGTGGTAGGGAAATTATTGGAGAAGATCCTTCGTGACAGGATTTACTACCATTTGGAAGCAAATGGGCGTATTAGTGAGAGGCAGCATGGTTTTGTGAAGGGGAGGTCGTGTCTCACTAACTTGATCAAGTTTTTCGAGGAAGTGACAAAGATGATCGACGATGGAAGGGCAGTTGATGTTATATACATGGATTTCAATAAGGCCTTTGACAAGGTCCCTCATGGCAGACTGGTACAGAAGGTAAAGTTGCACGGGATCAGAGGTGAGCTGGCAAGATGGATACAGAATTGGCTTGGTCATAGAAGACAGAGGGTAGCAGTGGAAGGGTGCTTTTCTGAATGGAGAGCTGTGACTAGTGGAGTTCCGCAGGGATCAGTGCTGGGACCTTTGCTGTTTGTAGTATACATAAATGATTTGGAGGAAAATGTAACTGGGCTAATTAGTAAGATTGCAGACGACACTAAGGTTGGAGGAGTTGCAGATAGTAAAGAGGATTGTCAAAGGATACAACGGGATATAGATCGGTTGGAGACTTGGGAGGAGAAATGGCAGATGGAGTTTAATCCGGACAAATGCGAGGTAATGCATTTTGAAAAGGTCTAATACAGGCAGGAATTATACAGTAAATGGCAGAACCCTTAAGTGCATTGATGAGCAGAGGGATCTGGGTGTACAGGTCCACAGGTCACTGGAAGTGGCAACGCAGATGGATAAGGTAGTCAGGAAGGCATATGGCATGCTTGCCTTCATTGGCAGGGGTATTGAGTATAAAAGCTGGGAAGTCATGCTGCAGCTGTATAGAACCTTGGTTAGGCCACACTTGGAATATTACGTGCAATTCTGGTCGCCACATTACCAGAAGGATATGGAGGCGTTGGAGAGGGTGCAGAGGAGGTTTACCAGGATGCTGCCTGGTCTGGAGGTTATTAGCTATGAGGAGAGGTTGGAGAAACTCGGATTGTTCTCACTAAAGCGACGGAGATTGAGGGGTGACTTGATAGAAGTTTACAAAATTATGAGTGGCATGGACAGAGTAGATAGTCAGAAGCTTTTTCCCAGGGTGGAAGAGTCAATTACGAGGGGACATAGATTTAAGGTGAGAGGAGAAAACTTTAGAGGAGATGTGCGGGGCAAGTTTTTTACGCAGAGGGTAGTGAGTGTCTGGAATTCGCTGCCAGAGGAGGTGGTGGAAGCAGGTACGATAGTGGTGTTTAAGAGGCAGCTTCACAAATACATGAATAGGATGGGAATAGAGGGATACGGACCCCGGAAGTGCAAAATGTTTTAGTTGACGGGCAATATGATTGGCGCAGGCTTGGAGGGCCGAAGGGCCTGTTCCTGTGCGGTACTTTTCTTTGTTCTTTGTTTTTTCTATCTTGTACTCATCAGGACAAACACAAGAATGCCAAATTTCAAAGGCTCACAGCAATTTATACTGCATGAGAAAAGGGTGCTGATTGGTTAGAAAAGCTGGTTTTGATTGGCCAAGGCATGCCATCGAGAAAGCAGTGAGCTTGTCCCATGGCTCATTTAGACTTTCTAGGCCGACACATATTCACATGCAGGCACCAGTACTCTGCAAACAAAAGGAATCTGTTCAAGCCTTGCAGCTTTTCTCAATTAACCGGGAGATTGGAGAGCCTATTGTTCTCCTAAGAGAATACAACTTCTGAACTGAGTTGAGGGATGTATTGTTGATTGTGAATATGGGGTCTTGGCATTTCATACAGAGTAAAGCTCCCTCTACACTGTCCCCATCAAACACTCACAGGAAAAGTACAGCACGGGGTTAGATGCAGACTAAAGCTCACTCTGCACTGTCCCCATTAAACACACCCAGGACAAGTACAGCACTGGGTTAGGTACAGAGTAAAGCTCCCTCTACACCGTCCCGATCAAACACTCCCAGGACAGGTACAGCATGGGGTTTAGATACAGAGTAAAGCTCCCTCTGCACTGTCCCCATCAAACACTCCCAGGACAGGTACAGCACGGGGTTAGATACAGTGTAAAGCTCCCTCTACACCGTCCCCATCAAACACTCCCAGGACAGGTACAGCACAGGGCTAGAAAAAGAGTAAAGCTCCGTCTACACTGTCCCCATCAAACATTCCCAGGACAGGTACAACACGGGGTTAGATAAAGAGTAAATCTCCCTCTACACCGTCCCCCATCAAACACTCCCAGGACAGGTACAGCACAGGGTTAGATACAGAGTAAAGCTCCCTCTACACGGTCCTCATCAAACACTCCCAGGACAGGTACAACACGGGGTTAGATACAGAGTAAATCTCCCTCTACACCGTCCCCCATCAAACACTCCCAGGACAGGTACAGCACGGGGTTAGATAAAGAGTAAAGCTCCCTCTACACTGTCCCCATCAAACACTCCCAGGACAGGTACAACACGGGGTTAGATACAGAGTAAAGCTCCCTCTACACTGTCCCCATCAAACACTCCCAGGACAGGTACAGCACGGGGTTAGATACAGAGTAAAGCTCCCTCTACACTGTCCCCATCAAACACTCCCAGGACAGGTACAGCACGAGGTTAGATACAGAGTAAAGCTCCCTCTACACTGTCCCCATCATACATTCCCAGGACAGGTACAGCAGCGGGTTAGATACAGAGTAAAGCTCCCTCTACACTGTCCCCATCAAACACTCCCAGGACAGGTACAGCACGGGGTTAGATACAGAGTAAAGGTCCCTCTACACTGTCCCCATCAAACACTCCCAAGACAGGTACAGCACGGGGTTAGATACAGACTAAAGCTCCCTCTACACTGTCCCCATCAACCACTCCCAGGACAGGTACAGCACGGGGTTAGATACAGAGTAAAGCTCCCTCTACACTGTCCCCATCAAACACTCCCAGGACAGGTACAGCACGGGGTTAGATACAGAGTAAACCTCCCTCTACGCTGTCCCCATCAAACACTCCCAGGACAGGTACAGCACGAAGTTAGATACAGAGTAAATCTCCCTCTACATTGTCCCCATCAAACACTCCCAGGACAGGTACAGCACAGGGTTAGATACAGAGTAAAGCTCCCTCTACACTGTCCCCATCAAACACTCTCAGGACAGGTACAGCACGGGGTTAGATACAGAGTAAAGCTCCCTCTACCCCGTCCCCCATCAAACAATCCCAGGACAGGTACAGCACGAAGTTAGATACAGAGTAAAGCTCCCTCTACACTGTCCCCATCAAACACTCCCTGGAAAAGTACAGCACAGGGTTAGATGCAGACTAAAGCTCACTCTGCACTGCCCCCATTAAACACACCCAGGACAAGTACAGCACTGGGTTAGGTACAGAGTAAATCTCCCTCTACACCGTCCCCCATCAAACACTCCCAGGACAGGTACAGCACGGGGATAGATACAGGGTAAAGCTCCCTCTACGCCGTCCCCATCAAACACTCCCAGGACCGGTACAGCACGGGGTTAGATACAGAGTAAAGCTCCCTCTATCCAACACTCTCAGCTCTATTTTGGGGAAAACAGTCTGAGACTAAACCAGACTGTGTGCAACCTTGGTGTCAAATTTAACCCTGAGCAGATCTCCTACTACATCACCAAGACTGCCTATTTCCAACTCTGTAACATCACCTGACTCAGCCCATCTGCTGCTGGAACCCTCATCCATGTCTTTGTTACCTCTAGACTCGCTTATTCCAGCACACTCCTGGCTGCTCTCCCACATTCTCCCCTCTGGAAACTTGAGATCATCCAAAACTCTGCTGCCCGTGTCCTAACTCACACCAAGTCCCGTCCCCCTATCACCCCTGTGCTCACTGACCTACATTGGCTCCCGGTCAAGCAACATCTTGATTTTAAAATTCTCATCCTTGTTTCCAAATCCCTCCATGTCCTCACCCCTCCCTATCTCTGTAATCTCCTCCAGCCCCAAACCCTCCGAGATCTCTGCGCTCCTCTAATTCTGGCCTCTTGAGCATCTCCGATTTTAGTCGCTCCACCATTGGCGGCCGTGCCTTCAGCTGCCTGGGCCCCAAGCTCTGGAATTCCCTCCCTAAACCTCTCCGCCTCTCTCCCTCACTTTCCTCCTTTAAGACACTCCTTAAAACCAACCTCTTTGACCAAGCGTTTGGTCACCTGACCTAACATCTCTTAATGTGGCTCGGGGTCAAACTTGTTTTATAATGCTCCTACATGTGAAGCACCTTGGGACGTGTCACTATGTTAGAGGTGCTATATGAATCTTAGATGTTGTTGTATTTCAGTGCTCCAAAACACTGAGTTTGATATGAAGCCTTCAAAGAGTCGAATCTCTGAAGAATCTAGATATGATTGGAAACAAATCCAAGTGAACAAGTGATGATAGTCATAGTTTTGACACTGGAATAAAAGCAAAATACTGCAGACACGGGAAATCTGAAATAAAAACAGAAAGCGCTGTAAAAAGTCAGCAGGTCTGACAGCGTCTGCGGAGAGAGAAATTGCGTTAACATTTCAAGTCTGTATGACTCTTCTTCAGAGCCTCTCTTCCGAGGCATTTATCGATTTTGCTTCCAATTTCCGCCCCTCTATCACCTTCACATGGTCCATCTCTGACATTTTCCTTCCCTTCCTTGACCTCTCTATCTCCGTTTCTGGTGATCGGCTGCCCACCAATATTCATTCCAAACCCACCGACTCCCACAGCTACCTCGACTACAGCTCCTCTCACCCTGCTTCCTGTAAGGACTCCATCCCATTCTCTCAGTTCCTTCGCCTCCGTCGCATCTGATGCTCTGAAGAAAGGGCATATGGACTCGAAATGTTAACCCTGTTTCTCCCTCCACAGATGCTGCCAGACCTGCTGAGTTTTTCCAGCATTTTTCTGTTTCTCGATCAGTAAATCTATGTTACGACACTCCTGTCATTGAGTGAGTGCTGAATAAATGTGTCTGACTGTCAAAGCACATCATATGGGATTGGGTGGGGCTACTCTGGCACTGTCAAAGGCAGGGGATTGAAGGAGGGCACAGGATAAATCAAATTTCGGTCAGAATCTTAATTTAGGTATTGCTTCCATCTGGCGCAGGCTATCAGTTTTAACTGGGAATTGAGAACTTGTGGAGATGGAAATTCCTCACTTGAGGATCCTTAAACACGGAATCCAAAAATATTGCCAATAAAATCTTCAGTCATGTAGATAGATTGGAGAAACTGGGACTGTTCTCCTTGGAGAAGAGAAGGTTGAGAGGAGATTTGATAGAGATGTTCAAAATCAGGAGGGGTCTGGACAGAGTAGATCAGGAGAGACGGTTCCCATTGGTGGAAGGATCGAGAACCAATGGGAACAGATTTAAGGTGATTGGTAAAAGAAGCAATGGAGACATGAGGAAAAACTTTTTCACACAGCGAGTGGTTAGGATCTGGAATGCACTACTTGAGAGTGTGGTGGAGACAGGGTCAATCGAGTGGTTAGGATCTGGAATGCACTACCTGAGAGTGTGGTGGAGACAGGGTCAATCGAGTGGTTAGGATCTGGAATGCACTGTCTGAGAGTGTGGTGGAGACAGGGTCAATCGAGTGGTTAGGATCTGGAATGCACTACCTGAGAGTGTGGTGGAGACAGGGTCAATCGAGTGGTTAGGATCTGGAATGCACTGTCTGAGAGTGTGGTGGAGACAGGGTCAATCGAGTGGTTAGGATCTGGAATGCACTGCCTGAGAGTGTGGTGGAGACAAGGTCAATCGAGTGGTTAGGATCTGGAATGCACTACCTGAGAGTGTAGTGGAGACAGGGTCAATTGAGGCTTTTAAAGGGGATTTGGACAAATATTTTAAAAATTCATTCATGGGATGTGGGCGTCGCTGGCTGGGCCAGCATTTACTACCCATCCCTAATTGCCCCTTGAGAAGGTGGTAGTGAGCTGCCTTCTTGAACCGCTGCAGTCCATGTGATGTAGGTACACCCACAGTGCTGTTAGGGAGGGAGTTCCAGGATTTTGACCCAGTGACAGTGAAGGAACGGTGATATATTTCCAAGTCAGGATGGTGAGTGACTTGGAGGGGAACTTCTGAGTAATGGATTTCCCATGTACCTGCTGCACTTGTCCTTCTAGGTGGTTGGAAGGCGCTGTCGCAGGAGCCTTGGTGAGTTGCTGCAGTGCATCTTGTAGATGGTACCTGAAGAGTTCTCAAGCCTGTGAAACAGGAGAAGGGGCTGGGGTATGTGTTGGGCGAGTGGCACGAGGTAAATTGCTCATTCGGAGAGGTGGCACAGGCACGATGGGCTGAATGGCCTCCTTCTGTGCTGTAACCGTCCTGTGATTCTGTGAAAGGAGGAAGAGGTTCCCCCCCACTCAAAATAAAAAACGAATTGGGTTCAATTGAGATGCGAAAGGCAAAAGTTTTAGGAGTGAAGATCTTAGCTCCTGCAGACTGTGGGATCATTGGGAATTGCTCCGCTCTCTTCAAGGAGTATCTGTTCAATTAAAGCCTGGCAGTGCCTCTGCAGCCTCACACCCTTTGGGAGCACACGGCTTTGCCACAGGCCTTTTGAAGTTTCAAATGAAAGGTTCGGTTTGGCAGAGCTGCTAATGCTTTCTGTGTTCTCTGCCTGTCAGGCAGAGTACTCATCCTCACCGCATTTCATTCTGGGAGTTCAGTCCAGTTTGCCTACGACATTGCTCTTTCCAAATCTTGCAGCCCCCCTATTTCTATTCGTGACTGGGACCGGCCAGGACAGAGTTCCCTCCCACTGGGTTTGTGAATTCAGCCGCCTTCGTCATTTGGGCACAATCACCGTGTCGCCATGGCGATCTCGATGCAGCCCCCAAGTGGAGTGAACGGATAGCAAGCCAAGCCACGGTTGAGCAGGCCGCTCCAGTAATGGCCGCCTGTGCCGTTTTGGGGGTGTCAATGGGCTCGTTAATGAGCCTAATCGACATCCTGCTGGCGATCGAGTAATCCTGGGCCTACCCTCCCGCCCTCCGATTTTAATTGGCGGAGGTTTTGCCACCACCGGGAGCGGAAGCCTCTCCCACGATTCAGTGGGGTCTGGCTGCCATGGTTACCACCGCAACGGACTGCACTAAATCCAGGCCGCGTTCAGGGGCCCAGTCCCGCGCTGACCCAATTTGCGACAGAATGAAGGCTTTTTTCCCCCCTAAAAGAAAGATGTCTCCAAAGCATTGACGCAATTTCTTTGATGTCAAAGTGGTTTGGTATTGAGAGCGGCTGGTGTGCCCTGCGGAGTTTCACACTTTGTTATGAGCCAACATGTTTGCACACCCACGGTGGAGGTGAGGAATGTGGTAGGCCACAAGAGTGATTGGTGTCGGTGCAGACTCGATGGGCCGAAGGGCCTCTTCTGCACTGTGTGATTCTGTGATTCCAGAGATGTGGGGCTTGTCTTATGAGGAGAGATTGAACAGTTTGGGCCTATACTCTCTGGAGTTTAGAAGGATGAGAGTAGATCTAATTGAGGTATATAAGATGCTAAAGGGGATAGACAAAGTAGACATGGAGCAGATGTTTGCCCTTGTGGGGCATTCTAGAATGAGAGGCCATAGTTTTAGGCTAAGGGGTGGTAGATTTAAATCAGAGATGAGGGGGAATTACTTTTCTCAAAGGGTCGTGAATCTGTGGAATTCACTACCTCAGAGTGCAGTGGATGCCGGGACGCTGAATACATTTAAGGAGATAGACAGATTTCTAATTAGTAACGGGTTGAAAGGTTATGGGGAGAGGGTGGGAAATTGGAGTTGAGGCCGAAATGAGATCAGCCATGATCATATTGAATGGTGGGGCAGGCTCGAGGGGCTGAATGGCCTACTCCTGCTCCTAGTTCTTATGTTCGGATGTAGATCAGGCCCTGAAGTAAATTCAGGCTCCTAAAGTGTCGATGGGATGATGGTGCGATGCACCTTTCTCAATGGTGAGTTATTCAGCTGCTCTGTTCTGGAGGGGATATGTTGACATGAGCTCTGCTGCCTTCATTCCTTGTACCGCGTGCTGAGTTCACCAGGAAACACTTTCAGCAACACCTTGTTTTGCAAGTTGGAGAAGAATTCAAGCAGCCATCCTGCATCGGATGATTTGAGTTGGCTGAACATTTTCGGAGAAACACGTGAGTGTAGGAAGAAGCGGAGGTTGACGGAGAGCAAACAGGAAATGCACCCGCCCATCGGCAAGAAAGAATACCGGCAGATTGTCAGGGAGGCTGGATCTGGGGGAGCTGGACAGTGTACAGTGTGTGTGTGAGAGGGAGGGGAGGTGGATGGGGTACAGTGTGTGTGTGAGAGGGTGGGGAGTTGGATGGGGTACAGTGTGTGTGTGAGAGGGTGGGGAGTTGGATGGGGTACAGTGACGTGTGAGAGGGTGGGGAGTTGGGTGGGGTACAGTGTGTGTGTGAGAGGGTGGGGAGTTGGGTGGGGTAAAGTGTGTGAGTGAGAGGGTGGGGAGTTGGATGGGGTACAGTGTGTGTGTGAGAGGGTGGGGAGTTGGATGGGGAACAGTGTGAGTGTGAGAAGGTGGGGAGTTGGATGGGATAGAGTGTGTGTGAGAGGGTGGGGAGTTGGATGGGGTACAGTGTGTGTGTGTGAGAGGGTGGGGAGTTGGATGGGGTACAGTGTGTGTGTGTGAGAGGGCGGGGAGTTGGATGGGGTACAGTGTATGTGTGAGAGGGTGGGGAGTTGGATGGAGTACAGTGTATGTGTGTGAGGGTGGGGAGTTGGATGGGGTACAGTGTGTATGAGAGGGTGGGGAGTTGGATGGGGTACAGTGTGTGTGTGTGAGGGTGGGGAGTTGGATGGGGTACAGTGTGTTTGAGAGGGTGGGGAGTTGGATGGGGTACAGTGTGTGTGTGTGAGGGTGGGGGGTTGGATGGGGTACAGTGTGTATGCGTGAGAGGGTGGGGAGGAGGATGGGGTACAGTGTGTGAGAGAGGGTGGGGAGTTGGATGGGGTACAGTGTGTGTGAGAGGGAGGGGAGTTGGATGGGGTACAGGGTGTGTGAGAGGGTGGGGAGTTGGATGGGGTACAGTGTGTGTGTGTGAGGGTGGGGAGTTGGTTGGGGTACAGTGTGTGTGAGAGGGTGGGGAGTTGGATGGGGTACAGTGTGTATGAAAGGGTGCGGAGTTGGATGGGGTTCAGTGTGTGTGAGAGGGTGGGGAGTTGGATGGGGTACAGGGTGCGTGAGAGGTTGGGGAGTTGGATGGGGTACAGTGTGTGTGTGTGAGGATGGGGAGTTGGATGGGGTACAGTGTGTGTGTGTGAGAGGGTGGGGAGTTGGATGGGGTACAGTGTGTGTGTGAGAGGGTGGGGAGTTGGATGTGGTACAGTGTGTATGTGTGAGAGGGTGGGGAGTAGGATGGGGTACAGTGTGTGTGAGAGGGTGGGGAGTTGGGTGGGGTACAGTGTGTGTGTGTGAGAGGGTGGGGAGTAGGATGGGGTACATTGTGTGTGAGAGGGTGGGGAGTTGGATGGGGGACAGTGTGTGTGAGGGGTGGGGAGTTGGATGGGGTACAGTGTGTGTGTGTGAGAGGGTGGGGAGTTGGATGGGGAACAGTGTGAGTGTGAGAGGGTGGGGAGTTGGATGGGGTACAGTGTGTGTGTGAGAGGGTGGGGAGTTGGATGGGATAGAGTGTGTGTGTGAGAGGGTGGGGAGTTGGATGGGGTACAGTGTGTGTGTGTGAGAGGTTCGGGAGTTCGATGGGGTACAGTGTGTGTGAGGGTGGGGAGTTGGATGGGGTACAGTGTGTGTGTGTGAGAGGGTGGGGAGTTGGATGGGGTACAGTGTGTGTGTGAGGGTGGGGAGTTGGATGGGGTACAGTGTGTGTGTGAGAGGGTGGGGAGTTGGATGGGGTACAGTGTGTGTGAGAGGGTGGGGAGTTGGATGGGGTACAGTGTGTGTGAGGGTGGGGAGATGGATGGGGTACAGTGTGTGTGAGAGGGTGGGGAGTTGGATGGGGTACAGTGTGTGTGTGTGAGAGGGTGGGGAGTTGGATGGGGTACAGTGTGTGTGAGAGGGTGGGGAGTTGGATGGGGTACAGTGTGTGTGTGAGGGTGGGGAGTTGGATGGGGTACAGTGTGTGTGTGAGAGGGAGGGGAGTTGGATGGGGTACAGTGTGTGTGTAAGGGTGGGGAGTTGGATGGGGTACAGTGTGTGTGTGAGAGGGTGGGGAGTTGGATGGGGTACAGTGTGTGTGTGAGGGTGGGGAGTTGGATGGGGTACAGTGTGTGTGTGAGAAGGTGGGGAGTTGGATGGGGTACAGTGTGTGTGTGTGAGAGGGTGGGGAGTTGGATGGGGTACAGTGTGTGTGTGAGAGGGTGGGGAGTTGGATGGGGTACAGTGACGTGTGAGAGGGTGGGGAGTTGGGTGGGGTACAGTGTGTGTGTGAGAGGGTGGGGAGTTGGGTGGGGTAAAGTGTGTGAGTGAGAGGGTGGGGAGTTGGATGGGGTACAGTGTGTGTGTGAGAGGGTGGGGAGTTGGATGGGAAACAGTGTGAGAGTGAGAAGGTGGGGAGATGGATGGGATAGAGTGTGTGTGAGAGGGTGGGGAGTTGGATGGGGTACAGTGTGTGTGTGTGAGAGGGTGGGGAGTTGGATGGGGTACAGTGTGTGTGTGTGAGACGGTGGGGAGTTGAATGGAGTACAGTGTGTGTGTGTGAGGGTGGGGAGTTGGATGGGGTACAGTGTGTGTGAGAGGGTGGGGAGTTGGATGGGGTACAGTGTGTGTGTGTGAGGGTGGGGGGTTGGATGGGGTACAGTGTGTATGCGTGAGAGGGTGGGGAGGAGGATGGGGTACAGTGTGTGAGAGAGGGTGGGGAGTTGGATGGGGTACAGTGTGTGTGAGAGGGAGGGGAGTTGGACGGGGTACAGGGTGTGTGAGAGGGTGGGGAGTTGGATGGGGTACAGTGTGTGTGTGTGAGGGTGGGGAGTTGGTTGGGGTACAGTGTGTGTGAGAGGGTGGGGAGTTGGATGTGGTACAGTGTGTATGTGTGAGAGGGTGGGGAGTAGGATGGGGTACAGTGTGTGTGAGAGGGTGGGGAGTTGTATGGGGTACAGTGTGTGTGTGTGAGAGGGTGGGGAGTAGGATGGGGTACATTGTGTGTGAGAGGGTGGGGAGTTGGATGGGGGACAGTGTGTGTGAGGGGTGGGGAGTTGGATGGGGTACAGTGTGTGTGTGTGAGAGGGTGGGGAGTTGGATGGGGTACAGTGTGTGTGTGTGAGACGGTGGGGAGTTGAATGGAGTACAGTGTGTGTGTGTGAGGGTGGGGAGTTGGATGGGGTACAGTGTGTGTGTGAGAGGGTGGGGAGTTGGATGGGGTACAGTGACGTGTGAGAGGGTGGGGAGTTGGGTGGGGTACAGTGTGTGTGTGAGAGGGTGGGGAGTTGGGTGGGGTAAAGTGTGTGAGTGAGAGGGTGGGGAGTTGGATGGGGTACAGTGTGTGTGTGAGAGGGTGGGGAGTTGGATGGGAAACAGTGTGAGAGTGAGAAGGTGGGGAGATGGATGGGATAGAGTGTGTGTGAGAGGGTGGGGAGTTGGATGGGGTACAGTGTGTGTGTGTGAGAGGGTGGGGAGTTGGATGGGGTACAGTGTGTGTGTGTGAGACGGTGGGGAGTTGAATGGAGTACAGTGTGTGTGTGTGAGGGTGGGGAGTTGGATGGGGTACAGTGTGTGTGAGAGGGTGGGGAGTTGGATGGGGTACAGTGTGTGTGTGTGAGGGTGGGGGGTTGGATGGGGTACAGTGTGTATGCGTGAGAGGGTGGGGAGGAGGATGGGGTACAGTGTGTGAGAGAGGGTGGGGAGTTGGATGGGGTACAGTGTGTGTGAGAGGGAGGGGAGTTGGACGGGGTACAGGGTGTGTGAGAGGGTGGGGAGTTGGATGGGGTACAGTGTGTGTGTGTGAGGGTGGGGAGTTGGTTGGGGTACAGTGTGTGTGAGAGGGTGGGGAGTTGGATGTGGTACAGTGTGTATGTGTGAGAGGGTGGGGAGTAGGATGGGGTACAGTGTGTGTGAGAGGGTGGGGAGTTGTATGGGGTACAGTGTGTGTGTGTGAGAGGGTGGGGAGTTGGATGGGGGACAGTGTGTGTGAGGGGTGGGGAGTTGGATGGGGTACAGTGTGTGTGTGTGAGAGGGTGGGGAGTTGGATGGGGTACAGTGTGTGTGTGTGAGACGGTGGGGAGTTGAATGGAGTACAGTGTGTGTGTGTGAGGGTGGGGAGTTGGATGGGGTACAGTGTGTGTGAGAGGGTGGGGAGTTGGATGGGGTACAGTGTGTGTGTGTGAGGGTGGGGGGTTGGATGGGGTACAGTGTGTATGCGTGAGAGGGTGGGGAGGAGGATGGGGTACAGTGTGTGAGAGAGGGTGGGGAGTTGGATGGGGTACAGTGTGTGTGAGAGGGAGGGGAGTTGGACGGGGTACAGGGTGTGTGAGAGGGTGGGGAGTTGGATGGGGTACAGTGTGTGTGTGTGAGGGTGGGGAGTTGGTTGGGGTACAGTGTGTGTGAGAGGGTGGGGAGTTGGATGGGGTACAGTGTGTATGAAAGGGAGCGGAGTTGGATGGGGTTCAGTGTGTGTGAGAGGGTGTGGAGTTGGATGGGGTACAGTGTGTGTGTGAGTGGATGGGGAGTTGGATGGGGTACAGTGTGTGTGTGTGAGAGGGTGGGGAGTTGGATGGGGTACAGTGCGTGTGTGTGAGAGGGTGGGGAGTTGGATGGGGTACAGAGAGTGTGTGTGAGAGGGTGGGGAGTTGGATGGGGTACAGTGTGTGAGAGGGTGGGGAGTTGGATGGGGTACAGTGTGTGTGTGTGAGAGGGTGGGGAGTTGGATGGGGTACAGTGTGTGTGTGTGAGAGGGTGGGGAGCTGGGTGGGGTACAGTGTGTGTGTGAGAGGGTGGGGAGTGATGTGGGGTAAAGTGTGTGAGTGAGAGGGTGGGGAGTTGGATGGGGTACAGTGTGTGTGTGAGAGGGTGGGGAGTTGGATGGGGAACAGTGTGAGTGTGAGAAGGTGGGGAGTTGGATGGGATAGAGTGTGTGTGAGAGGGTGGGGAGTTGGATGGGGTACAGTGTGTGTGTGTGAGGGGGTGGGGAGTTGGATGGGGTACAGTGTGTGTGTGTGAGAGGGCGGGGAGTTGGATGGGGTACAGTGTATGTGTGAGAGGGTGGGGAGTTGGATGGAGTACAGTGTATGTGTGTGAGGGTGGGGAGTTGGATGGGGTACAGTGTGTATGAGAGGGTGGGGAGTTGGATGGGGTACAGTGTGTGTGTGTGAGGGTGGGGAGTTGGATGGGGTACAGTGTGTTTGAGAGGGTGGGGAGTTGGATGGGGTACAGTGTGTGTGTGTGAGGGTGGGGGGTTGGATGGGGTACAGTGTGTATGCGTGAGAGGGTGGGGAGGAGGATGGGGTACAGTGTGTGAGAGAGGGTGGGGAGTTGGATGGGGTACAGTGTGTGTGAGAGGGAGGGGAGTTGGATGGGGTACAGGGTGTGTGAGAGGGTGGGGAGTTGGATGGGGTACAGTGTGTGTGTGTGAGGGTGGGGAGTTGGTTGGGGTACAGTGTGTGTGAGAGGGTGGGGAGTTGGATGGGGTACAGTGTGTATGAAAGGGTGCGGAGTTGGATGGGGTTCAGTGTGTGTGAGAGGGTGGGGAGTTGGATGGGGTACAGGGTGCGTGAGAGGTTGGGGAGTTGGATGGGGTACAGTGTGTGTGTGTGAGGATGGGGAGTTGGATGGGGTACAGTGTGTGTGTGTGAGAGGGTGGGGAGTTGGATGGGGTACAGTGTGTGTGTGAGAGGGTGGGGAGTTGGATGTGGTACAGTGTGTATGTGTGAGAGGGTGGGGAGTAGGATGGGGTACAGTGTGTGTGAGAGGGTGGGGAGTTGGGTGGGGTACAGTGTGTGTGTGTGAGAGGGTGGGGAGTAGGATGGGGTACATTGTGTGTGAGAGGGTGGGGAGTTGGATGGGGGACAGTGTGTGTGAGGGGTGGGGAGTTGGATGGGGTACAGTGTGTGTGTGTGAGAGGGTGGGGAGTTGGATGGGGAACAGTGTGAGTGTGAGAGGGTGGGGAGTTGGATGGGGTACAGTGTGTGTGTGTGAGAGGGTGGGGAGTTGGATGGGGTACAGTGTGTGTGAGAGGGTGGGGAGTTGGATGGGGTACAGTGTGTGTGTGAGGGTGGGGAGTTGGATGGGGTACAGTGTGTGTGTGAGAGGGAGGGGAGTTGGATGGGGTACAGTGTGTGTGTAAGGGTGGGGAGTTGGATGGGGTACAGTGTGTGTGTGAGAGGGTGGGGAGTTGGATGGGGTACA
Source organism: Cetorhinus maximus (assembly GCF_964194155.1). NCBI lineage: Eukaryota > Metazoa > Chordata > Chondrichthyes > Lamniformes > Cetorhinidae > Cetorhinus > Cetorhinus maximus. The sequence goes on along the minus strand of NC_135917.1, from coordinate 12,569,564 downwards.
GTGTGTGTGTGAGGGTGGGGAGTTGGATGGGGTACAGTGTGTGTGTGAGAAGGTGGGGAGTTGGATGGGGTACAGTGTGTGTGTGTGAGAGGGTGGGGAGTTGGATGGGGTACAGTGTGTGTGTGAGAGGGTGGGGAGTTGGATGGGGTACAGTGACGTGTGAGAGGGTGGGGAGTTGGGTGGGGTACAGTGTGTGTGTGAGAGGGTGGGGAGTTGGGTGGGGTAAAGTGTGTGAGTGAGAGGGTGGGGAGTTGGATGGGGTACAGTGTGTTTGTGAGAGGGTGGGGAGTTGGATGGGGAACAGTGTGAGAGTGAGAAGGTGGGGAGATGGATGGGATAGAGTGTGTGTGAGAGGGTGGGGAGTTGGATGGGGTACAGTGTGTGTGTGTGAGAGGGTGGGGAGTTGGATGGGGTACAGTGTGTGTGTGTGAGACGGTGGGGAGTTGAATGGAGTACAGTGTGTGTGTGTGAGGGTGGGGAGTTGGATGGGGTACAGTTTGTGTGAGAGGGTGGGGAGTTGGATGGGGTACAGTGTGTGTGTGTGAGGGTGGGGGGTTGGATGGGGTACAGTGTGTATGCGTGAGAGGGTGGGGAGGAGGATGGGGTACAGTGTGTGAGAGAGGGTGGGGAGTTGGATGGGGTACAGTGTGTGTGAGAGGGAGGGGAGTTGGAAAGGGTACAGGGTGTGTGAGAGGGTGGGGAGTTGGATGGGGTACAGTGTGTGTGTGTGAGGGTGGGGAGTTGGTTGGGGTACAGTGTGTGTGAGAGGGTGGGGAGTTGGATGGGGTAGAGTGTGTATGAAAGGGAGCGGAGTTGGATCGGGTTCAGTGTGTGTGAGAGGGTGGGGAGTTGGATGGGGTACAGGGTGTGTGAGAGGGTGTGGAGTTGGATGGGGTACAGTGTGTGTGTGTGTGGATGGGGAGTTGGATGGGGTACAGTGTGTGTGTGTGAGAGGGTGGGGAGTTGGATGGGGTACAGTGTGTGTGTGTGAGAGGGTGGGGAGTTGGATGGGGTACAGAGAGTGTGTGTGAGAGGGTGGGGAGTTGGATGGGGTACAGTGTGTGAGAGGGTGGGGAGTTGGATGGGGTACAGTGTGTGTGTGTGAGAGGGTGGGGAGTTGGATGGGGTACAGTGTGTGTGTGTGAGAGGGTGGGGAGTTGGATGGGGTACAGAGTGTGAGAGAGGGTGGGGAGTTGGATGGGGTACAGTGTGTGTGAGAGGGTGGGGAGTTGGATGGTGTACAGTGTGTTTGAGAGGGTTCGGAGTTATATGGGCCACAGGGTGTGTGAGAGGGTGGGGAGTTGGATGGGGTACAGTGTGTGTGTGTGAGGGTGGGGAGTTGGATGGGGTACAGTGTGTGTGAGAGGTTGGGGAGTTGGATAGGGTACAGTGTGTGTGAGAGGTTGGGGAGTTGTATGGGGTACAGTGTGTGTGTTTGTGAGGGTGGGGAGATGGATGGGGTACAGTGTGTGTGAGAGGGTGGGGAGTTGGATAGGGTACAGTGTGTGTGAGAGGGTGGGGAGTTGTATGGTGTACAGTGTGTGTATGAGAGGCTGGGGTGTTGGATGGTGTACAGAGTGCGTTTGAGAGGGTGGGGAGTTGGATTGGGTACAGTGTGTGTGACAGGGTGGGGAGTGGGATGTGGTACAGTGTGTGTGTGAGAGGGTGGGGAGTTGGACGGTGTACAGTGTGTGTGTGAGAAGGTGGGGAGTTGAATGGGTTACAGAGTGTGTGTGAGAGGGTGGGGAGTTGGAGAGAGTACAGTGTGTGTGTCTGAGGGTGGGGAGATGGAGGGGGTAAAGTGTGTGTGTGAGGGTGGGGAGTTGGATGGGTTACAGTGTGTGTGAGAGGGTGGGGAGTTGGTTGGGATACAGTGTGTGTGAGAAGGTGGGGAGTTGTATGGGGTACAGTGTGTGTGTGTGAGAGGGTGGGGAGTTGGATAGGGTACAGTGTGTGTGAGAGGGTGGGGAGTTGGATGGGGTACAGTGTGTGTGAGATGGTGGGGAGTTGGATGGGGTACAGTGTGTGTGTGAGAGGGAGGGGAGTTGGATGGGGTACAGTGTGTGTGTGAGGGTGGGGAGTTGGATGGGGTACAGTGTGTGTGTGAGAGGGTGGGGAGTTGGATGGGGTACAGTGTGTGTGTGAGGGTGGGGAGTTGGATGGGGTACAGTGTGTGTGTGAGAAGGTGCGGAGTTGGATGGGGTACAGTGTGTGTGTGAGAGGGTGGGGAGTTGGATGGGGTACAGTGACGTGTGAGAGGGTGGGGAGTTGGGTGGGGTACAGTGTGTGTGTGAGAGGGTGGGGAGTTGGGTGGGGTAAAGTGTGTGAGTGAGAGGGTGGGTAGTTGGATGGGGTACAGTGTGTGTGTGAGAGGGTGGGGAGTTGGATGGGGAACAGTGTGAGAGTGAGAAGGTGGGGAGATGGATGGGATAGAGTGTGTGTGAGAGGGTGGGGAGTTGGATGGGGTACAGTGTGTGTGTGTGAGAGGGTGGGGAGTTGGATCGGGTACAGTGTGTGTGTGTGAGACGGTGGGGAGTTGAATGGAGTACAGTGTGTGTGTGTGAGGGTGGGGAGTTGGATGGGGTACAGTGTGTGTGAGAGGGTGGGGAGTTGGATGGGGTACAGTGTGTGTGTGTGAGGGTGGGGGGTTGGATGGGGTACAGTGTGTATGCGTGAGAGGGTGGGGAGGAGGATGGGGTACAGTGTGTGAGAGAGGGTGGGGAGTTGGATGGGGTACAGTGTGTGTGAGAGGGAGGGGAGTTGGACGGGGTACAGGGTGTGTGAGAGGGTGGGGAGTTGGATGTGGTACAGTGTGTGTGTGTGAGGGTGGGGAGTTGGTTGGGGTACAGTGTGTGTGAGAGGGTGGGGAGTTGGATGGGTTACAGTGTGTATGAAAGGGAGCGGAGTTGGATGGGGTTCAGTGTGTGTGAGAGGGTGGGGAGTTGGATGGGGTACAGGTTGTGTGAGAGGGTGTGGAGTGGGATGGGGTACAGTGTGTGTGTGTGGATGGGGAGTTGGATGGGGTACAGTGTGTGTGTGTGAGAGGGTGGGGAGTTGGATGGGGTACAGTGTGTGTGTGTGAGAGGGTGGGGAGTTGGATGGGGTACAGAGAGTGTGTGTGAGAGGGTGGGGAGTTGGATGGGTTACAGTGTTTGTGTGTGAGAGGTTGGGGAGATTGGTGGGGTACAGTATGTGCGTGTGAGGGTGGGGAGTTTGATCGGTACAGTGTGTGTGTGTATGAGGGTGGGGAGTTGGATGGGGTACAGTGTGTGTGTGTGAGAGGGTGGGGAGTTGGATGGGGTACAGAGTGTGAGAGAGGGTGGGGATTTGGATGGGGTACAGTGTGTGTGTGAGAAGGTAGGGAGTTGGATGGGGTACAGTGTGTGTGAGAGGGTGGGGAGTTGGATGGTGTACAGTGTGTTTGAGAGGGTTCGGAGTTATATGGGCCACAGGGTGTGTGAGAGGGTGGGGAGTTGGATGGGGTACAGTGTGTGTGTGTGAGGGTCGGGAGTTGGATGGGGTACAGTGTGTGTGAGAGGTTGGGGAGTTGGATAGGGTACAGTGTGTGTGAGAGGTTGGGGAGTTGTATGGGGTACAGTGTGTGTGTTTGTGAGGGTGGGGAGATGGATGGGGTACAGTGTGTGTGAGAGGGTGGGGAGTTGGATAGGGTACAGTGTGTGTGAGAGGGTGGGGAGTTGTATGGTGTACAGTGTGTGTATGAGAGTGTGGGGTGTTGGATGGTGTACAGAGTGCGTTTGAGAGGGTGGGGAGTTGGATTGGGTACAGTGTGTGTGACAGGGTGGGGAGTGGGATGTGGTACAATGTGTGTGTGAGAGGGTGGGGAGTTGGACGGGGTACAGTGTGTGTGTGAGAGGGTGGGGAGTTGAATGGGTTACAGAGTGTGTGTGAGAGGGTGGGGAGTTGGAGAGAGTACAGTGTGTGTGTCTGAGGGTGGGGAGATGGAGGGGGTACAGTGTGTGTGTGAGGGTGGGGAGTTGGATGGGTTACAGTGTGTGTGAGAGGGTGGGGAGTTGGTTGGGATACAGTGTGTGTGAGAAGGTGGGGAGTTGTATGGGGTACAGTGTGTGTGTGTGAGAGGGTGGGGAGTTGGATAGGGTACAGTGTGTGTGAGAGGGTGGGGAGTTGGATGGGGTACAGTGCGTGTGAGATGGTGGGGAGTTGGATGGGGTACAGTGTGTGTGAGAGGGTGGGGAGCTGGATGGGGTACAGTGTTTGTGTGTGAGAGGGTGGGGAGTTGGATAGGGTACAGTGTGTGTGTGTGAGGGTGGGGAGATGGATGGGGTACAGTGTGTGTGTGAGGGTGGGGAGTTGGATGGGTTACAGTGTGTGTGAGAGGGTGGGGAGTTGGTTGGGATACAGTGTTTGAATGAGAGGGTGGGGAGTTGGATGGTGTACAGTGTGTGTGTGTGACGGTGGGCGTTGGACGGGGTACAGTGTGTGTGTGAGGGTGGGGAGTTGGATGGGATACAGTGTCTGAGTGAGAGGGTGGGGAATTGGATGTGGTACTGTGTGTGTGTGAGAGGGTGGGGAGTTGGATGGGGTACAGTGTCTGTGAGAGTCTGGGGAGTAGGATGGGATACAGTGTGTGTGAGAGGGTGGGGAGTTGGATGGGGTACAGTGTGTGTGAGAGGGTGGGGAGTTGGATGGGGTACAGTGAGTGCGTGAGAGGGTGGGGTGTTGGATCGGATAAATTGTGTGTGAGACAGGGTGGGGAGTTGGATGGGGTAAAGTGTGTGTGTGAGAGGGTTGGGAGTTGGATGGGGTAACGTGTGTGTGTGAGAGGGTGGGGAGTTGGATGGGGTACAGTGTGTGTGTGTGAGAGGGTGGGTAGTTGGATGGGGTATAGAGTGTGTGAGAGGGCGGTGAGATGGATGGGGTACAGTATGTGTGAGAGGGTGGGGAGTTGGATGGGGTACAGTGTGTGTGTGAGAGGGTGTGGAGTTGGATGGGGTACAGCTTGTGTGAGAGAGGTTTTGTAGTTTCATCGGTTACAGTGTTTGTGTATGAGGGTGGGGAGTTGGATGGGGTACAGTGTCTGTGGGTGAGAGGTTGTGGAGTTAGGTGGGGTAAAGTGTATGTGTGAGAGGGTGGGGAATTGAATGGGGTACAGTGTGTTTGTGTGAGAGGGTGGGGTGTTGTGTGGGGTGCAGTGTGTGTGTGTGAGGGTGTGGAGTTGGATGGGGTTCAGTGTGTGTGTGTGAGGGTGGGGAGTTGGATGGGGTACAGTGTGTGTGTGTGTGAGGGTGGGGAGTTGGATGCGGTACAGTGAGTGTGTGTGAGACGGTGGGGAGTTGGATGGGGTACAGTGTGTGTGTGTAAGAGTGTGGGGTGTTGGATGGGGTACAGTGTGAGTGCGAGGGTGGGGAGTAGGATGGGGTACTGTGTGTGTGTCAGAGGGTAGTGTGTTGGATGGGGGACAGTGTGTGTGTGTGTGTGTGTGAGAGGGTGGGAGGAGGATGGGGTACAGTGTGTGTGTGAGAGGGTGGCGTGTTAGATGTGGTACAGTGTGTGTGTGAGAGGGTGGGAGTTGGATGGGCTACAGTGTGAGTGTGAGAGAAGGTGGGGAGTTGTATGGGGTACACTGAATGTGTGTGAGAGGGTGGGGAGTTGGATGGGGTACAGTGTTTGTGTTTGAGAGGGTGGGGAGTTTGGTTGTGTACAGTGTGTGTGTGAGAGGGTGGGGAGGTGGATGGGTTACAGTGTTTGTGTGTGAGAGGTTGGGGAGATTGGTGGGGTACAGTATGTGCGTGTGAGGGTGGGGAGTTTGATCGGTACAGTGTGTGTGTGTATGAGGGTGGTGAGTTGGATGGGGTACAGTGTATGGGTGAGAGGGTGGGGAGTTGGATTGGGTACAGAGTGTGTGTGTGAGAAGGTGGGGAGTTGGATGGGGTACGGTGTTTGTGTGAGAGGGTGAGGAGTTGGATGGGGTACAGTGTGTGGGACAGGGTTGGGAGTTGGATGGGATACAGTGTGTGTGAGATGTTGGGTTGTTGGATGGAGTACAGTGTGTGAGTGAGAGGGTGGGGAGATGGATGGAAGACAGTGTGTGTGTGAGAGGGTGGGGAGTTGGATGGGATACAGTTTGTGTGAGAGGGTGGGGAGTTGAATGGGGTACAGTGTGTGTGTGAGAGGGTAGGGAGTTGGATGGGATACAGTGTGTGTGAGAGGGTGGGGAGTTGGATGGGGTACAGTGTGTGTGTGAGAGGGAGGGGAATTGGATGGGGTACAGTGTGTGTGTGAGAGGGTGGGGAGTTGGATGGGGTACAGTGTGTGTGACAGGGTGGGGAGTTGGATGGGGTACAGTGTATGTGCGAGAGGGTGGGGAGTAGTTTGGGGTACAGTAGGTGTCAGATGATGGGGAGTTGGATGGTGTATAGTGTATGTGTGTGAGGGTGGGAAGTTGGATGGGGTTCAGTGTGTGTGTCAGAGGGTGGGGAGTTGGATGGGGTACAGTGTATGTCTGAGAGGGTGGGTAGTTGGATGGGGTACAGTGTGTGTGTGAGAGCGTGGGGAGTTGGATGGGGTACAGTGTGTGAGAGAGAGGGTGGGGAGTTGGATGGGGTACAGTGCCTTTGTGAGAGGGTGTTGAGTTGGATGGGTTACAGTGTATGTGTGAGAGGGTGGGGAGTTGGGAGTGGTACGGTGTGTGAGAGAGTGGGGAATTGGATTGGGTACAGTGTGTGTGTATGAGGGTGGGGAGTTGGATGGGGTACATTGTGTGTGTGAGGCTGGGGAGTTGGATGGTGTACAGTGTGTGTGTGAGAGGGTGGGAGTTGGATGGGGTACTGTGTGTGTGGGTGTGAGGGTGGCGAGTTGGATAGGGTACAGGGTGTGTGAGAGGGTGGGGAGTTGAATGGGGTACAGTGTGTGTGTGAGGGTGGGAAGTTGGATGGGGTACAGTGTGTGGGAGAGCGTTGGGAGTTGGATGGGATACAGTGTGTGTGAGAGGTTGGGTTGTTGGATGGAGTACAGTGTGTGTGTGAGAGGGTGGGGAGTTGGATGGAATACAGTGTGTGTGTGGGAGGATGGGGAATTGGATGGGATACTGTTTGTGTGTGAGAGTGGGGAGTTGAATGGGGTACAGTGTGTGTGTGAGAGGGTGGGGAGTTGGATGGGATACAGTGAGTGTGAGAAGGTGGGGAGTTGGATGGGGGACAGTGTGTGTGTGAGTGGGTGTGGAGTTGGATGGGGTACAGTGTGTGTGACAGGGTGGGGAGTTGGTTGGGGTACAGTGTATGTGTGAGAGGGTGGGGAGTTGTTTGGGGTACAGTATGTGTCAGATGGTGGGGAGTTGGATGGTGTATATTGTATGTGTGAAAGGTGGGAAGTTGGATGGGGTTCAGAGTGTGTGTCAGAGGGTGGGGAGTTGGATGGGGTACAGTGTATGTCTGAGAGGGTGGGTAGTAGGATGGGGTACAGTGTGTGTGTGAGAGCGTGGGGAGTTGGATAGGGTACAGTGTGTGAGAGAGAGGGTGGGGCGTTGGAAGGGGTACTGTGTGTTTGTGAAAGGGTGAGGAGTTGGATGGGTTACAGTGTATGTGTGAGAGGGTGGGAATTTGGGAGGGGTACGGTTTGTGAGTGAGTGGGGAATTGGATGGGGTACAGTGTGTGTGTGAGAGGGTGGGGAGTTCCATGGGGTACAATGTGTGTATGAGAGGGTCAGGAGTTGGATCGGGTACAGTGTGTGTGTGAGAGGATGGGGTGTTGGATGGGGTACAGTGTGTGTGTGAGAGGGTGGGGAGTTGGAAGGGATACTGTATTTGAGTGAGAGGGTGGGGTGTTGGATCGGATACAGTGTGTGTGTGAGAGGGTGGGGAGTTGGATGGGGTACAGTGTGTGTTTGAGAGGGTCGGGAGTTGGATCGGATACCGTGTATGTGTGAGAGGGTGGGGAGTTGGATGGGGTGCATTGTGTGTGTATGAGGGTGGGGAGTTGGATGGGGTACAGTGTGTGTGAGAGGGTGAGGAGTTGGATGGGGTACAGTGTGTGTGTGAGTGGGGAGTTGGATGGTGTACACTGTGTGTGTGAGAGGGTGGGGAGTTGGATGGGGTACTGTGTGTGTGGGTGTGAGGGTGGCGAGTTGGATAGTGTACATGGTGTGTAAGAGGGTGGGGAGTTGAATGGGGTACAGTGTGCGTGTGAGGGTGGGGAGTTGGATGGGGTAAAGTGTGTGTGAGAGGGTTGGGAGTTGGATGTGATACAGTGTGTGTGAGAGGTTGGGTCGTTGGATGGAGTACTGTGTGTGTGTGAGAGGGTGGGGAGTTGGATGGAATACAGTGTGTGTGTGAGAGGATGGGGAGTTGGATGGGATACAGTGTGTGTGAGGGAGTGGGGAGTTGAATGGGGTACAGTGTGTGTGTGAGAGGGTGGGGAGTTGGATGGGATACAGTGTGTGTGAGAGGGTGGGGAGTTGGATGGGGTACAGAGTGTGTGTGAGTGGGTGGGGAGTTGGAAGGGGGACATTGTGTGTGTGAGATGGTGGGGAGTTGGGTTGGGTACATTGTGTGTGAGGGTGGGGAGTTGCATGGGGTACAGTGTGTGTGAGAGACGGTGGGGAGTTGGGTGGGGTACAGTGTGTGTGTGTGAGAGCGTGGGGAGTTGGATGTGGTACAGTGTTTTTGTGTGAAAGGGGGTTTGAGTTGGATTGGGTGCAGTGTGTGTGAGAGGGTGGGGAGTAGGATGGGGTACAGTGTGTGTGTGCGTGAGGGTGGGGAGTTGGATGGGGAACAGTGTGTGTGAGAGGGTGGGGAGTTGAATGGGGTACAGTGTGTGTGTCAGGGTGAGGAGTTGGATGGGGTACAGTGTGTGTGTGAGAGGGTGGGGATTGGATGGGGTACTGTGTGTGTGAGAAGGTAGGGAGTTTGGATGGGGTACAGTGTGTGTGAGAGGGTGGGGAGTTGTATGGGGTACAATGTGTGAGAGAGGGTGGGGAGTTGTATGTGGTACAGGGTGTGTGAGAGGGTGGTGAGTTGGATGGGGTACAGCGTGTGTGAGAGGGTGGTGAATTGGATGGGTACAGTGTGTGAGTGAGAGATTGGGGATTTGGATGTGGTACAGTGTGTGTGTGAGAGGGTGGGGAGTTGGATGGGGTACAGTGTGTGTGTGAGAGGGTGGGGAGTTGGATGGAGTACAGTGTGTGTGTGAGAGGGTGGGGAGTTGGATGGGGTACAGTGTATGTGTGAGCGGGTGGGGTGTAGGTTGGGGCACAGTATGTGTGAGATGGTGGGGAGTTGGATTGGGTATAGTGTATGTGTGAGAGGGTGGGAAGTTTGATGGGGTTCAGTGTGTGTGTCAGAGGGTGGGGAGTTGGATGGGGTACAGTGTATTTCTGACAGGGTGGGTAGTTGAATGGGGTATAGTGTGTGTGTGAGAGCGTGGGGTGTTGGATGGGGTACAGTGTGTGAGAGAGAGGGTGGGCAGTTGAATGGGGTACAGTGCGTGTGTGAGAGGGTGGGGAGTTGGATGGGTTACAGTGTATGTGTGAGAGGGTGGGGAGTTGGCAGGGGTACGGTGTGTGAGAGAGTGGGGATTTGGATGGGGTACAGTGTGTGTGTGAGAGGGTGTGGAGTTGCATGGGGTACAGTGTCTGTGTGAGATGGTGGGGAGATGGATGGGGTACAGTGTGTGTATGAGAATGTGGGGAGATGGATGGGGTACCATGTGTGTGTAAGAGGGTGGGGAGATTGATGGGGTTCAGTGTGTGTGTGAGAGGGTCGGGAGTTGGCTCGGGTACAGTGTGTGTGTGAGAGGATGGTCTGTTGGATGGGGTACAGTGTGTGTGTGAGAGGGTGGGGATTTGGATGGGATACTGTGTTTGAGTGAGAGGGTGGGATGTTGGATCGGATACAGTTTGTGTGTGAGAGGGTGGGGAGTTGGAAGGGGTACAGTGTGTGTTTGAGTGGGTCGGGAGTTGGATCGGATACAGTGTGTGTGTGAGAGGGTGGGGAGTTGGATGGGGTACAGTGTGTGTGTATGAGGGTGGGGAGTTGGATGGGGTACAGTGTGTGTGAGAGGCTGGGGAGTTGGATGGTGTACAGTGTGTGTGTGAGAGGGTGGGGAGTTGGATGAGGTACTGTGTGTGTGGGTGTGAGGGTGGCGAGATGGATAGGGTACAGGGTGTGTGAGAGGGTGGGGAGTTGAATGGGGTACAGTGTGTGTGTGAGGGTGGGGAGTTGGATGGAGTACAGTGTGTGGGAGAGCGTTGGGAGTTGGATGGGATACAGTGTGTGTGAGAGGTTGGGTTGTTGGATGGAGTACAGTGTGTGTGTGAGAGGGTGGGGGTTTGGATGTGGTACAGTGTGTGTTTGTGTTAGGGTGGGGAGTTGGATGGGGTACAGTGTGTGTGAGAGGGTGGGGAGTTGGGTGGTGTGCAGAGTGTGAGAGAGGGTGGGGAGTTGGATGGGGTACAGTGTGTGTGTGTGAGAGGGTGGGGAGTTGGATGCGGTACAGTGTGTATGTGAGAGGGTGGGGAGTTGGATGGGAAACAGTGTGTGTGAGAGGGTGGGGAGTTGGATGGGGTACAGTGTGTGTGTGCGTGAGGGTGGGGAGTTGGATGGGAAACAGTGTGTGTGAGAGGGTGGGGAGTTGGATGGGGTACAGTGTGTGTGTCAGGGTGAGGAGTTGGATGGGGTACAGTGTGTGTGTGAGAGGGTGGGGATTGGATGGGGTACTGTGTGTGTGAGAAGGTAGGGAATTGGATGGGGTACAGTGTGTGTGTGAGAGGGTGGAGAGTTGCATGGGGTACAGTGTGTGTATGAGAGGGTCGGGAGTTGGATCGGGTACAGTGTGTGTGTGAGAGGATGGGGTGTTGGATGGGTACAGTGTGTGTGTGAGAGGGTGGGGAGTTGGATGGGATATTGTATTTGAGTGAGAGGGTGGGGTGTTGGATCGGATACAGTGTGTGTGTGAGAGGGTGGGGAGCTGGATGGGGTACAGTGTGTGTTTGAGAGGGTCGGGAGTTGGATCGGATACCGTGTGTGTGTGAGAGGGTGGGGAGTTGGATGGGGTGCATTGTGTGTTTATGAGGGTGGGGAGTTGGATGGGGTACAGTGTGTGTGAGAGGGTGAGGAGTTGGATGGGGTACAGTGTGTGTGTGAGAGTGGGGAGTTGGATGGTGTACACTGTGTGTGTGAGAGGGTGGGGAGTTGGATGGGGTACTGTGTGTGTGGGTGTGAGGGTGGAGAGTTGGATAGTGTACAGGGTGTGTAAGAGGGTGGGGAGTTGAATGGGGTACAGTTTGTGTGTGAGGGTGGGGAGTTGGATGGGGTACAGTGTGTGGGAGAGGGTTGGGAGTTGGATGTGATACAGTGTGTGTGAGAGGTTGGGTCGTTGGATGGAGTACTGTGTGTGTGTGAGAGGGTGGGGAGATGGATGGAATACAATGTGTGTGTGAGAGGATGGGGAGTTGGATGGGATACAGTGTGTGTGAGGGAGTGGGGAGTTGAATGGGGTACAGTGTGTGTGTGAGAGGGTGGGGAGTTGGATGGGATACAGTGTGTGTGAGAGGGTGGGGAGTTGGATGGGGTACAGAGTGTGTGTGAGTGGGTGGGGAGTTGGAAGGGGTACAGTGTGTGTGTGAGAGGGTGGGGAGTTGGATGGGGTACAGTGTGTATGTGAGAGGGTAGGGAGTAGGATGGGGGACATTGTGTGTGTGAGGGTGGGGAGTTGGGTGGTGTACAGAGTGTGTGAGAGGGTGGGGAGTTGGATGGGGTACAGTGTGTGTGTGTGAGAGGGTGGGGAGTTGGATGGGGTACAGTGTGTATGTGAGAGGGTGGGGAGTAGGATGGGGGACATTGTGTGTGTGAGATGGTGGGGAGTTGGGTTGGGTACAGTGTGTGTGAGGGTGGGGAGTTGCATGGGGTACAGTGTGTGTGAGAGACGGTGGGGAGTTGGGTGGGGTACAGTGTGTGTGTGTGAGAGGGTGGGGAGTTGGATGTGGTACAGTGTTTTTGTGTGAAAGGGGGTTTGAGTTAGATTGGGTGCATTATGTGTGAGAGGGTGGGGAGTAGGATGGGGTACAGTGTGTGTGTGCGTGAGGGTGGGGAGTTGGATGGGGAACAGTGTGTGTGAGAGGGTGGGGAGTTGGATGGGGTACAGTGTGTGTGTCAGGGTGAGGAGTTGGATGGGGTACAGTGTGTGTGTGAGAGGGTGGGGATTGGATGGGGTACTGTGTGTGTGAGAAGGTAGGGAGTTTGGATGGGGTACAGTGTGTGTGAGAGGGTGGGGAGTTGTATGGGGTACAATGTGTGAGAGAGGGTGGGGAGTTGTATGTGGTACAGGGTGTGTGAGAGGGTGGTTAGTTGGATGGGGTACAGCGTGTGTGAGAGGGTGGTGAATTGGATGGGTACAGTGTGTGAGTGAGAGATTGGGGATTTGGATGAGGTACAGTGTGTGTGTGAGTGGGTGGGGAGTTGGATGGGGTACAGTGTGTGTGTGAGAGGTTGGGGAGTTGGATGGAGTACAGTGTGTGTGTGAGAGGGTGGGGAGTTGGATGGGGTACAGTGTATGTGTGAGCGGGTGGGGAGTAGGTTGGGGTACAGTATGTGTTAGATGGTGGGGAGTTGGATGGGGGACAGTGTGTGTGTGAGGGTGGGGAGTTGGATGGGGTACAGTGTGTGTGTGAGAGGGTGGGGAGTTGGATGGGGTACAGTGTGTGTGTGAGGGTGGGGAGTTGGATGGGGTACAGTGTGTGTGTGAGAAGGTGTGGAGTTGGATGGGGTACAGTGTGTGTGTGTGAGGGTGGGGAGTTGGATGGGGTACAGTGTGTGTGTGAGAGGGTGGGGAGTTGGATGGGGAACAGTGTGAGAGTGAGAAGGTGGGGAGATGGATGGGATAGAGTGTGTGTGAGAGGGTGGGGAGTTGGATGGGGTACAGTGTGTGTGTGTGAGAGGGTGGGGAGTTGGATGGGGTACAGTGTGTGTGTGTGAGAGGGCGGGGAGTAGGATGGGGTACAGTGTATGTGTGAGAGGGTGGGGAGTTGGATGGAGTACAGTGTGTGTGTGTGAGGGTGGGGAGTTGGATGGGGTACAATGTGTGTGAGAGGGTGGGGAGTTGGATGGGGTACAGTGTGTGTGTGTGAGGGTGGGGGGTTGGATGGGGTACAGTGTGTATGCGTGAGAGGGTGGGGAGGAGGATGGGGTACAGTGTGTGAGAGAGGGTGGGGAGTTGGATGGGGTACAGTGTGTGTGAGAGGAAGGGGAGTTGGACGGGGTACAGGGTGTGTGAGAGGGTGGGGAGTTGGATGTGGTACAGTGTGTGTGTGTGAGGGTGGGGAGTTGGTTGGGGTACAGTGTTTGTGAGAGGGTGGGGAGTTGGATGGGGTACAGTGTGTGTGAGAGGTTGGGGAGTTCGATAGGGTACAGTGTGTGTGAGAGGGTGTGGAGTTGTATGGGGTACAGTGTGTGTGTTTGTGAGAGTGGGGAGATGGATGGGGTACAGTGTGTGTGAGAGGGTGGGGAGTTGGATAGGGTACAGTGTGTGTGAGAGGGTGGGGAGTTGTATGGTGTACAGTGTGTGTATGAGAGGGTGGGGTGTTGGATGGTGTACAGAGTGCGTTTGAGAGGGTGGGGAGTTGGATTGGGTACAGTGTGTGTGACAGGGTGGGGAGTGGGATGTGGTACAGTGTGTGTGTGAGAGGGTGGGGAGTTGGATGGGGTACAGTGTGTGTGTGAGAGGGTGGGGAGTTGAATGGGTTACAGAGTGTGTGTGAGAGGGTGGGGAGTTGGAGAGAGTACAGTGTGTGTGTCTGAGGGTGGGGAGTTGGATGGGGTACAGTGTGTGTGTCTGAGGGTGGGGAGATGGAGGGGGTACAGTGTGTGTGTGAGGGTGGGGAGTTGGATGGGTTACAGTGTGTGTGAGAGGGTGGGGAGTTGGTTGGGATACAGTGTGTGTGAGAAGGTGGGGAGTTGTATGGGGTACAGTGTGTGTGTGTGAGAGGGTGGGGAGTTGGATAGGGTACAGTGTGTGTGAGAGGGTGGGGAGTTGGATGGGGTACAGTGTGTGTGAGAGGGTGGGGAGCTGAATGGGGTACAGTGTTTGTGTGTGAGAGGGTGGGGAGTTGGATAGGGTACAGTGTGTGTGTGTGAGGGTGGGGAGATGGATGGGGTACAGTGTGTGTGTGAGGGTGGGGAGTTGGATGGGTTACAGTGTGTGTGAGAGGGTGGGGAGATGGTTGGGATACAGTGTTTGAGTGAGAGGGTGGGGAGTTGGATGGTGTACAGTGTGTGTGTGTGACGGTGGGCGTTGGACGGGGTACAGTGTGTGTGTGAGGGTGGGGAGTTGGATGGGATACAGTGTCTGAGTGAGAGGGTGGGGAATTGGATGTGGTACTGTGTGTGTGTGAGAGTGTGGGGAGTTGGATGGGGTACAGTGTGTATGTGTGAGAGGGTGGGGTGTTGGATGGGGTACATTGAGCGTGTGTGAGGCTGGGGAGTTGGATGGAGTTCAGTGTGTGTGAGAGGGTGGGGAGTTGAATGGGGTACAGTGTGTGTGTGTGTGAGAGGGTGGGGAGTTGGATGTGGTGCAGAGTGTGTGTGAGAGAGTGGGGAGTTGGATGGGGAACAGTGTGTGTGACAGGGTGGGAAGTTGAATGCGGTAGCGTGTGTGTGTGTGTGAGAGGGTGGGGAGTTGGATGGGGTACAGTGAGTGTGTGACAGGGTGGGGAGTTGGATGGGGTACAGTGTGTTTGAGAAGGTGGGGAGTTGGATGTGGTAGAGTGTGTGTGTGAGGGTGGGGAGTTGGATGGAGTAGAGTGTGTGTGTGAGGGTGGGGAGTTGGACGGGGTACAGTGTGTGTGTGAAAGGGTGGGGATTTGGATGGGGCACAGTGTGTGTGTGAGAGGGTGGGGAGTTGGATAGGGTACAGTGTGTGTGTGAGAGAGTGGGGAGTTGGATGGGGTACAGTGTGTGTATGAGAGAGGGTGGGGAGTTGAATGGGGTACAGTGTGTGTATGAGAGAGGGTGGGGAGTTGGATGGGGTACAGTGTGTGTATGAGAGAGGGTGGGGAGTTGGATGGGGTACAGTCTGTGTGTGAGAGTTTGGGGAGTTGGATGGGGTACAGTGTGAGTGTGAGAGGTTGGAGAGTTGGAAGGGGCACAGTGTGTGTGTGTGAGGGTGGGGAGTTGGATGCGGTACAGTGTGTGTGTGAGAGGGTGGGGAGTTGAATGGGTTACAGTGTGTGTGTGAGTGGGTGGGGAGTTGGATGTGGTACAGTGTGTGTGTGAGAGAGTAGGGAGTTGGATGGGGTACAGTGTGTGTGAGAGGGTGGGTAGTTGGAATGGATACAGTGTCTGAGTGAGAGGGTGGTGAGTTGGATGGGGTACAGCCTGTGTGAGAGAGTGGTGAATTGGATGGGGTACAGTGTGTGAGTGAGAGGGTGGGGAGTTGGATGGGGTACAGTGTCTGTGAGAGTCTGGGGAGTTGGATGGGATACAGTGTGTGTGAGAGGGTGGGGAGTTGGATGGGGTACAGTGTGTGTGAGAGGGTGGGGAGTTGGATGGGGTACAGTGAGTGCGTGAGAGGGTGGGGTGTTGGATCGGATAAATTGTGTGTGAGACAGGGTGGGGAGTTGGATGGGGTAAAGTGTGTGTGTGAGAGGGTTGGGAGTTGGATGGGGTAACGTGTGTGTGTGAGAGGGTGGGGAGTTGGATGGGGTACAGTGTGTGTGTGTGAGACGGTGGGTAGTTGGATGGGGTATAGAGTGTGTGAGGGTGCGGTGAGATGGATGGGGTACAGTATGTGTGAGAGGGTGGGGAGTTGGATGGGGTACAGTGTGTGTGTGAGAGGGTGTGGAGTTGGATGGGGTACAGCTTGTGTGAGAGAGGGTTTGTAGTTTCATCGGTTACAATGTTTGTGTATGAGGGTGGGGAGTTGGATGCGGTACAGTGTCTGTGGGTGAGAGGTTGTGGAGTTAGGTGGGGTAAAGTGTATGTGTGAGAGGGTGGGGAATTGAATGGGGTACAGTGTGTTTGTGTGAGAGGGTGGGGTGTTGTGTGGGGTGCAGTGTGTGTGTTTGTGAGAGTGGGGAGATGGATGGGGTACAGTGTGTGTGAGAGGGTGGGGAGTTGGATAGGGTACAGTGTGTGTGAGAGGGTGGGGAGTTGTATGGTGTACAGTGTGTGTATGAGAGGGTGGGGTGTTGGATGGTGTACAGAGTGCGTTTGAGAGGGTGGGGAGTTGGATTGGGTACAGTGTGTGTGACAGGGTGGGGAGTGGGATGTGGTACAGTGTGTGTGTGAGAGGGTGGGGAGTTGGATGGGGTACAGTGTGTGTGTGAGAGGGTGGGGAGTTGAATGGGTTACAGAGTGTGTGTGAGAGGGTGGGGAGTTGGAGAGAGTACAGTGTGTGTGTCTGAGGGTGGGGAGATGGAGGGGGTACAGTGTGTGTGTGAGGGTGGGGAGTTGGATGGGTTACAGTGTGTGTGAGAGGGTGGGGAGTTGGTTGGGATACAGTGTGTGTGAGAAGGTGGGGAGTTGTATGGGGTACAGTGTGTGTGTGTGAGAGGGTGGGGAGTTGGATAGGGTACAGTGTGTGTGAGAGGGTGGGGAGTTGGATGGGGTACAGTGTGTGTGAGATGTTGGGGAGTTGGATGGGGTACAGTGTGTGTGAGAGGGTGGGGAGCTGAATGGGGTACAGTGTTTGTGTGTGAGAGGGTGGGGAGTTGGATAGGGAACAGTGTGTGTGTGTGAGGGTGGGGAGATGGATGGGGTACAGTGTGTGTGTGAGGGTGGGGAGTTGGATGGGTTACAGTGTGTGTGAGAGGGTGGGGAGTTGGTTGGGATACAGTGTTTGAGTGAGAGGGTGGGGAGTTGGATGGTGTACAGTGTGTGTGAGTGACGGTGGGCGTTGGACAGGGTACAGTGTGTGTGTGAGGGTGGGGCGTTGGAAGGGGTACTGTGCGTTTGTGAAAGGGTGAGGAGTTGGATGGGTTACAGTGTATGTGTGAGAGGGTGGGAATTTGGGAGGGGTACGGTTTGTGAGTGAGTGGGGAATTGGATGGGGTACAGTGTGTGTGTGAGAGGGTGGGGAGTTGCATGGGGTACAATGTGTGTATGAGAGGGTCAGGAGTTGGATCGGGTACAGTGTGTGTGTGAGAGGATGGGGTGTTGGATGGGGTACAGTGTGTGTGTGAGAGGGTGGGGAGTTGGATGGGATACTGTATTTGAGTGAGAGGGTGGGGTGTTGGATCGGATACAGTGTGTGTGTGAGAGGGTGGGGAGTTGGATGGGGTACAGTGTGTGTTTGAGAGGGTCGGGAGTTGGATCGGATACCGTGTATGTGTGAGAGGGTGGGGAGTTGGATGGGGTGCATTGTGTGTGTATGAGGGTGGGGAGTTGGATGGGGTACAGTGTGTGTGAGAGGGTGAGGAGTTGGATGGGGTACAGTGTGTGTGTGAGTGGGGAGTTGGATGGTGTACACTGTGTGTGTGAGAGGGTGGGGAGTTTGATGGGGTACTGTGTGTGTGGGTGTGAGGGTGGCGAGTTGGATAGTGTACATGGTGTGTAAGAGGGTGGGGAGTTGAATGGGGTACAGTGTGTGTGTGAGGGTGGGGAGTTGGATGGGGTAAAGTGTGTGTGAGAGGGTTGGGAGTTGGATGTGATACAGTGTGTGTGAGAGGTTGGGTCGTTGGATGGAGTACTGTGTGTGTGTGAGAGGGTGGGGAGTTGGATGGAATACAGTGTGTGTGTGAGAGGATGGGGAGTTGGATGGGATACAGTGTGTGTGAGGGAGTGGGGAGTTGAATGGGGTACAGTGTGTGTGTGAGAGGGTGGGGAGTTGGATGGGATACAGTGTGTGTGAGAGGGTGGGGAGTTGGATGGGGTACAGAGTGTGTGTGAGTGGGTGGGGAGTTGGAAGGGGGACATTGTGTGTGTGAGATGGTGGGGAGTTGGGTTGGGTACATTGTGTGTGAGGGTGGGGAGTTGCATGGGGTACAGTGTGTGTGAGAGACGGTGGGGAGTTGGGTGGGGTACAGTGTGTGTGTGTGAGAGCGTGGGGAGTTGGATGTGGTACAGTGTTTTTGTGTGAAAGGGGGTTTGAGTAAGATTGGGTGCAGTGTGTGTGAGAGGGTGGGGAGTAGGATGGGGTACAGTGTGTGTGTGCGTGAGGGTGGGGAGTTGGATGGGGAACAGTGTGTGTGAGAGGGTGGGGAGTTGAATGGGGTACAGTGTGTGTGTCAGGGTGAGGAGTTGGATGGGGTACAGTGTGTGTGTGAGAGGGTGGGGATTGGATGGGGTACTGTGTGTGTGAGAAGGTAGGGAGTTTGGATGGGGTACAGTGTGTGTGAGAGGGTGGGGAGTTGTATGGGGTACAATGTGTGAGAGAGGGTGGGGAGTTGTATGTGGTACAGGGTGTGTGAGAGGGTGGTGAGTTGGATGGGGTACAGCGTGTGTGAGAGGGTGGTGAATTGGATGGGTACAGTGTGTGAGTGAGAGATTGGGGATTTGGATGGGGTACAGTGTGTGTGTGAGTGGGTGGGGAGTTGGATGGGGTACAGTGTGTGTGTGAGAGGGTGGGGAGTTGGATGGAGTACAGTGTGTGTGTGAGAGGGTGGGGAGTTGGATGGGGTACAGTGTATGTGTGAGCGGGTGGGGTGTAGGTTGGGGTACAGTATGTGTGAGATGGTGGGGAGTTGGATTGGGTATAGTGTATGTGTGAGAGGGTGGGAAGTTTGATGGGGTTCAGTGTGTGTGTCAGAGGGTGGGGAGTTGGATGGGGTACAGTGTATTTCTGACAGGGTGGGTAGTTGAATGGGGTATAGTGTGTGTGTGGGAGCGTGGGGTGTTGGATGGGGTACAGTTTGTGAGAGAGAGGGTGGGCAGTTGAATGGGGTACAGTGCGTGTGTGAGAGGGTGGGGAGTTGGATGGGTTACAGTGTATGTGTGAGAGGGTGGGGAGTTGGCAGGGGTACGGTGTGTGAGAGAGTGGGGATTTGGATGGGGTACAGTGTGTGTGTGAGAGGGTGTGGAGTTGCATGGGGTACAGTGTCTGTGTGAGATGGTGGGGAGATGGATGGGGTACAGTGTGTGTATGAGAATGTGGGGAGATGGATGGGGTACCATGTGTGTGTAAGAGGGTGGGGAGATTGATGGGGTTCAGTGTGTGTATGAGAATGTGGGGAGATGGATGGGGTACCATGTGTGTGTAAGAGGGTGGGGAGATTGATGGGGTTCAGTGTGTGTGTGAGAGGGTCGGGAGTTGGATCGGGTACAGTGTGTGTGTGAGAGGATGGTCTGTTGGATGGGGTACAGTGTGTGTGTGAGAGGGTGGGGATTTGGATGGGATACTGTGTTTGAGTGAGAGGGTGGGATGTTGGATCGGATACAGTTTGTGTGTGAGAGGGTGGGGAGTTGGAAGGGGTACAGTGTGTGTTTGAGTGGGTCGGGAGTTGGATCGGATACAGTGTGTGTGTGAGAGGGTGGGGAGTTGGATGGGGTACAGTGTGTGTGTATGAGGGTGGGGAGTTGGATGGGGTACAGTGTGTGTGAGAGGCTGGGGAGTTGGATGGTGTACAGTGTGTGTGTGAGAGGGTGGGGAGTTGGATGAGGTACTGTGTGTGTGGGTGTGAGGGTGGCGAGATGGATAGGGTACAGGGTGTGTGAGAGGGTGGGGAGTTGAATGGGGTACAGTGTGTGTGTGAGGGTGGGGAGTTGGATGGGGTACAGTGTGTGGGAGAGCGTTGGGAGTTGGATGGGATACAGTGTGTGTGAGAGGTTGGGTTGTTGGATGGAGTACAGTGTGTGTGTGAGAGGGTGGGGGTTTGGATGTGGTACAGTGTGTGTTTGTGTTAGGGTGGGGAGTTGGATGGGGTACAGTGTGTGTGAGAGGGTGGGGAGTTGGGTGGTGTGCAGAGTGTGAGAGAGGGTGGGGAGTTGGATGGGGTACAGTGTGTGTGTGTGAGAGGGTGGGGAGTTGGATGCGGTACAGTGTGTATGTGAGAGGGTGGGGAGTTGGATGGGAAACAGTGTGTGTGAGAGGGTGGGGAGTTGGATGGGGTACAGTGTGTGTGTGCGTGAGGGTGGGGAGTTGGATGGGAAACAGTGTGTGTGAGAGGGTGGGGAGTTGGATGGGGTACAGTGTGTGTGTCAGGGTGAGGAGTTGGATGGGGTACAGTGTGTGTGTGAGAGGGTGGGGATTGGATGGGGTACTGTGTGTGTGAGAAGGTAGGGAATTGGATGGGGTACAGTGTGTGTGTGAGAGGGTGGAGAGTTGCATGGGGTACAGTGTGTGTATGAGAGGGTCGGGAGTTGGATCGGGTACAGTGTGTGTGTGAGAGGATGGGGTGTTGGATGGGGTACAGTGTGTGTGTGAGAGGGTGGGGAGTTGGATGGGATATTGTATTTGAGTGAGAGGGTGGGGTGTTGGATCGGATACAGTGTGTGTGTGAGAGGGTGGGGAGCTGGATGGGGTACAGTGTGTGTTTGAGAGGGTCGGGAGTTGGATCGGATACCGTGTGTGTGTGAGAGGGTGGGGAGTTGGATGGGGTGCATTGTGTGTGTATGAGGGTGGGGAGTTGGATGGGGTACAGTGTGTGTGAGAGGGTGAGGAGTTGGATGGGGTACAGTGTGTGTGTGAGAGTGGGGAGTTGGATGGTGTACACTGTGTGTGTGAGAGGGTGGGGAGTTGGATGGGGTACTGTGTGTGTGGGTGTGAGGGTGGAGAGTTGGATAGTGTACAGGGTGTGTAAGAGGGTGGGGAGTTGAATGGGGTACAGTGTGTGTATGAGGGTGGGGAGTTGGATGGGGTACAGTGTGTGGGAGAGGGTTGGGAGTTGGATGTGATACAGTGTGTGTGAGAGGTTGGGTCGTTGGATGGAGTACTGTGTGTGTGTGAGAGGGTGGGGAGATGGATGGAATACAGTGTGTGTGTGAGAGGATGGGGAGTTGGATGGGATACAGTGTGTGTGAGGGAGTGGGGAGTTGAATGGGGTACAGTGTGTGTGTGAGAGGGTGGGGAGTTGGATGGGATACAGTGTGTGTGAGAGGGTGGGGAGTTGGATGGGGTACAGAGTGTGTGTGAGTGGGTGGGGAGTTGGAAGGGGTACAGTGTGTGTGTGAGAGGGTGGGGAGTTGGATGGGGTACAGTGTGTATGTGAGAGGGTAGGGAGTAGGATGGGGGACATTGTGTGTGTGAGGGTGGGGAGTTGGGTGGTGTACAGAGTGTGTGAGAGGGTGGGGAGTTGGATGGGGTACAGTGTGTGTGTGTGAGAGGGTGGGGAGTTGGATGGGGTACAGTGTGTATGTGAGAGGGTGGGGAGTAGGATGGGGGACATTGTGTGTGTGAGATGGTGGGGAGTTGGGTTGGGTACAGTGTGTGTGAGGGTGGGGAGTTGCATGGGGTACAGTGTGTGTGAGAGACGGTGGGGAGTTGGGTGGGGTACAGTGTGTGTGTGTGAGAGGGTGGGGAGTTGGATGTTGTATAGTGTTTTTGTGTGACAGGGGGTTTGAGTTTGATTGGGTGCATTATGTGTGAGAGGGTGGGGAGTAGGATGGGGTACAGTGTGTGTGTGCGTGAGGGTGGGGAGTTGGATGGGGAACAGTGTGTGTGAGAGGGTGGGGAGTTGGATGGGGTACAGTGTGTGTGTCAGGGTGAGGAGTTGGATGGGGTACAGTGTGTGTGTGAGAGGGTGGGGATTGGATGGGGTACTGTGTGTGTGAGAATGTAGGGAGTTTGGATGGGGTACAGTGTGTGTGAGAGGGTGGGGAGTTGTATGGGGTACAATGTGTGAGAGAGGGTGGGGAGTTGTATGTGGTACAGGGTGTGTGAGAGGGTGGTTAGTTGGATGGGGTACAGCGTGTGTGAGAGGGTGGTGAATTGGATGGGTACAGTGTGTGAGTGAGAGATTGGGGAGTTGGATGGGGTACAGTGTGTGTGTGAGTGGGTGGGGAGTTGGATGGGGTACAGTGTGTGTGTGAGAGGTTGGGGAGTTGGATGGAGTACAGTGTGTGTGTGAGAGGGTGGGGAGTTGGATGGGGTACAGTGTATGTGTGAGCGGGTGGGGAGTAGGTTGGGGTACAGTATGTGTGAGATGGTGGGGAGTTGGATGGGGTACAGTGTGTGTGTGAGGGTGGGGAGTTGGATGGGGTACAGTGTGTGTGTGAGAGGGTGGGGAGTTGGATGGGGTACAGTGTGTGTGTGAGGGTGGGGAGTTGGATGGGGTACAGTGTGTGTGTGAGAAGGTGTGGAGTTGGATGGGGTACAGTGTGTGTGTGTGAGGGTGGGGAGTTGGATGGGGTACAGTGTGTGTGTGAGAGGGTGGGGAGTTGGATGGGGAACAGTGTGAGAGTGAGAAGGTGGGGAGATGGATGGGATAGAGTGTGTGTGAGAGGGTGGGGAGTTGGATGGGGTACAGTGTGTGTGTGTGAGAGGGTGGGGAGTTGGATGGGGTACAGTGTGTGTGTGTGAGAGGGCGGGGAGTAGGATGGGGTACAGTGTATGTGTGAGAGGGTGGGGAGTTGGATGGAGTACAGTGTGTGTGTGTGAGGGTGGGGAGTTGGATGGGGTACAATGTGTGTGAGAGGGTGGGGAGTTGGATGGGGTACAGTGTGTGTGTGTGAGGGTGGGGGGTTGGATGGGGTACAGTGTGTATGCGTGAGAGGGTGGGGAGGAGGATGGGGTACAGTGTGTGAGAGAGGGTGGGGAGTTGGATGGGGTACAGTGTGTGTGAGAGGAAGGGGAGTTGGACGGGGTACAGGGTCTGTGAGAGGGTGGGGAGTTGGATGTGGTACAGTGTGTGTGTGTGAGGGTGGGGAGTTGGTTGGGGTACAGTGTTTGTGAGAGGGTGGGGAGTTGGATGGGGTACAGTGTGTGTGAGAGGTTGGGGAGTTCGATAGGGTACAGTGTGTGTGAGAGGGTGTGGAGTTGTATGGGGTACAGTGTGTGTGTTTGTGAGAGTGGGGAGATGGATGGGGTACAGTGTGTGTGAGAGGGTGGGGAGTTGGATAGGGTACAGTGTGTGTGAGAGGGTGGGGAGTTGTATGGTGTACAGTGTGTGTATGAGAGGGTGGGGTGTTGGATGGTGTACAGAGTGCGTTTGAGAGGGTGGGGAGTTGGATTGGGTACAGTGTGTGTGACAGGGTGGGGAGTGGGATGTGGTACAGTGTGTGTGTGAGAGGGTGGGGAGTTGGATGGGGTACAGTGTGTGTGTGAGAGGATGGGGAGTTGAATGGGTTACAGAGTGTGTGTGAGAGGGTGGGGAGTTGGAGAGAGTACAGTGTGTGTGTCTGAGGGTGGGGAGATGGAGGGGGTACAGTGTGTGTGTGAGGGTGGGGAGTTGGATGGTTACAGTGTGTGTGAGAGGGTGGGGAGTTGGTTGGGATACAGTGTGTGTGAGAAGGTGGGGAGTTGTATGGGGTACAGTGTGTGTGTGTGAGAGGGTGGGGAGTTGGATAGGGTACAGTGTGTGTGAGAGGGTGGGGAGTTGGATGGGGTACAGTGTGTGTGAGAGGGTGGGGAGCTGAATGGGGTACAGTGTTTGTGTGTGAGAGGGTGGGGAGTTGGATAGGGTACAGTGTGTGTGTGTGAGGGTGGGGAGATGGATGGGGTACAGTGTGTGTGTGAGGGTGGGGAGTTGGATGGGTTACAGTGTGTGTGAGAGGGTGGGGAGATGGTTGGGATACAGTGTTTGAGTGAGAGGGTGGGGAGTTGGATGGTGTACAGTGTGTGTGTGTGACGGTGGGCGTTGGACGGGGTACAGTGTGTGTGTGAGGGTGGGGAGTTGGATGGGATACAGTGTCTGAGTGAGAGGGTGGGGAATTGGATGTGGTACTGTGTGTGTGTGAGAGTGTGGGGAGTTGGATGGGGTACAGTGTGTATGTGTGAGAGGGTGGGGTGTTGGATGGGGTACATTGAGCGTGTGTGAGGCTGGGGAGTTGGATGGAGTTCAGTGTGTGTGAGAGGGTGGGGAGTTGAATGGGGTACAGTGTGTGTGTGTGTGAGAGGGTGGGGAGTTGGATGTGGTGCAGAGTGTGTGTGAGAGAGTGGGGAGTTGGATGGGGAACAGTGTGTGTGACAGGGTGGGAAGTTGAATGCGGTAGCGTGTGTGTGTGTGTGAGAGGGTGGGGAGTTGGATGGGGTACAGTGAGTGTGTGACAGGGTGGGGAGTTGGATGGGGTACAGTGTGTTTGAGAAGGTGGGGAGTTGGATGTGGTAGAGTGTGTGTGTGAGGGTGGGGAGTTGGATGGAGTAGAGTGTGTGTGTGAGGGTGGGGAGTTGGACGGGGTACAGTGTGTGTGTGAAAGGGTGGGGATTTGGATGGGGCACAGTGTGTGTGTGAGAGGGTGGGGAGTTGGATAGGGTACAGTGTGTGTGTGAGAGAGTGGGGAGTTGGATGGGGTACAGTGTGTGTATGAGAGAGTGTGGGGAGTTGAATGGGGTACAGTGTGTGTATGAGAGAGGGTGGGGAGTTGGATGGGGTACAGTGTGTGTATGAGAGAGGGTGGGGAGTTGGATGGGGTACAGTCTGTGTGTGAGAGTTTGGGGAGTTGGATGGGGTACAGTGTGAGTGTGAGAGGTTGGAGAGTTGGAAGGGGCACAGTGTGTGTGTGTGAGGGTGGGGAGTTGGATGCGGTGCAGTGTGTGTGTGAGAGGGTGGGGAGTTGAATGGGTTACAGTGTGTGTGTGAGTGGGTGGGGAGTTGGATGTGGTACAGTGTGTGTGTGAGAGAGTAGGGAGTTGGATGGGGTACAGTGTGTGTGAGAGGGTGGGTAGTTGGAATGGATACAGTGTCTGAGTGAGAGGGTGGTGAGTTGGATGGGGTACAGCCTGTGTGAGAGAGTGGTGAATTGGATGGGGTACAGTGTGTGAGTGAGAGGGTGGGGAGTTGGATGGGGTACAGTGTCTGTGAGAGTCTGGGGAGTTGGATGGGATACAGTGTGTGTGAGAGGGTGGGGAGTTGGATGGGGTACAGTGTGTGTGATAGGGTGGGGAGTTGGATGGGGTACAGTGAGTGCGTGAGAGGGTGGGGTGTTGGATCGGATAAATTGTGTGTGAGACAGCGTGGGGAGTTGGATGGGGTAAAGTGTGTGTGTGAGAGGGTTGGGAGTTGGATGGGGTAACGTGTGTGTGTGAGAGGGTGGGGAGTTGGATGGGGTACAGTGTGTGTGTGTGAGAGGGTGGGTAGTTGGATGGGGTATAGAGTGTGTGAGAGGGCGGTGAGATGGATGGGGTACAGTATGTGTGAGAGGGTGGGGAGTTGGATGGGGTACAGTGTGTGTGTGAGAGGGTGTGGAGTTGGATGGGGTACAGCTTGTGTGAGAGAGGGTTTGTAGTTTCATCGGTTACAATGTTTGTGTATGAGGGTGGGGAGTTGGATGGGGTACAGTGTCTGTGGGTGAGAGGTTGTGGAGTTAGGTGGGGTAAAGTGTATGTGTGAGAGGGTGGGGAATTGAATGGGGTACAGTGTGTTTGTGTGAGAGGGTGGGGTGTTGTGTGGGGTGCAGTGTGTGTGTTTGTGAGAGTGGGGAGATGGATGGGGTACAGTGTGTGTGAGAGGGTGGGGAGTTGGATAGGGTACAGTGTGTGTGAGAGGGTGGGGAGTTGTATGGTGTACAGTGTGTGTATGAGAGGGTGGGGTGTTGGATGGTGTACAGAGTGCGTTTGAGAGGGTGGGGAGTTGGATTGGGTACAGTGTGTGTGACAGGGTGGGGAGTGGGATGTGGTACAGTGTGTGTGTGAGAGGGTGGGGAGTTGGATGGGGTACAGTGTGTGTGTGAGAGGGTGGGGAGTTGAATGGGTTACAGAGTGTGTGTGAGAGGGTGGGGAGTTGGAGAGAGTACAGTGTGTGTGTCTGAGGGTGGGGAGATGGAGGGGGTACAGTGTGTGTGTGAGGGTGGGGAGTTGGATGGGTTACAGTGTGTGTGAGAGGGTGGGGAGTTGGTTGGGATACAGTGTGTGTGAGAAGGTGGGGAGTTGTATGGGGTACAGTGTGTGTGTGTGAGAGGGTGGGGAGTTGGATAGGGTACAGTGTGTGTGAGAGGGTGGGGAGTTGGATGGGGTACAGTGTGTGTGAGATGTTGGGGAGTTGGATGGGGTACAGTGTGTGTGAGAGGGTGGGGAGCTGAATGGGGTACAGTGTTTGTGTGTGAGAGGGTGGGGAGTTGGATAGGGAACAGTGTGTGTGTGTGAGGGTGGGGAGATGGATGGGGTACAGTGTGTGTGTGAGGGTGGGGAGTTGGATGGGTTACAGTGTGTGTGAGAGGGTGGGGAGTTGGTTGGGATACAGTGTTTGAGTGAGAGGGTGGGGAGTTGGATGGTGTACAGTGTGTGTGAGTGACGGTGGGCGTTGGACGGGGTACAGTGTGTGTGTGAGGGTGGGGAGTTGGATGGGATACAGTGTCTGAGTGAGAGGGTGGGGAATTGGATGTGATACTGTGTGTGTGTGAGAGTGTGGGGAGTTGGATGGGGTACAGTGTGTATGTGTGAGAGGGTGGGGTGTTGGATGGGGTACATAGAGCGTGTGTGAGGCTGGGGAGTTGGATGGAGTTCAGTGTGTGTGAGAGGGTGGGGAGTTGAATGGGGTACAGTGTGTGTGTGTGTGAGAGGGTGGGGAGTTGGATGCGGTGCAGAGTGTGTGTGAGAGAGTGGGGAGTTGGATGGGGAACAGTGTGTGTGACAGGGTGGGAAGTTGAATGCGGTAGCGTGTGTGTGTGTGTGAGAGGGTGCGGAGTTGGATGGGGTACAGTGAGTGTGTGACAGGGTGGGGAGTTGGATGGGGTACAGTGTGTTTGAGAAGGTGGGGAGTTGGATGTGGTAGAGTGTGTGTGTGAGGGTGGGGAGTTGGATGGAGTAGAGTGTGTGTGTGAGGGTGGGGAGTTGGACGGTGTACAGTGTGTGTGTGAGAGGGTGGGGATTTGGATGGGGCACAGTGTGTGTGTGAGAGGGTGGGGAGTTGGATAGGGTACAGTGTGTGTGTGAGAGAGTGGGGAGTTGGATGGGGTACAGTGTGTGTATGAGAGAGGGTGGGGAGTTGAATGGGGTACAGTGTGTGTATGAGAGAGGGTGGGGAGTTGGATGGGGTACAGTGTGTGTATGAGAGAGGGTGGGGAGTTGGATGGGGTACAGTCTGTGTGTGAGAGTTTGGGGAGTTGGATGGGGTACAGTGTGAGTGTGAGAGGTTGGAGAGTTGGAAGGGGCACAGTGTGTGTGTGTGAGGGTGGGGAGTTGGATGCGGTACAGTGTGTGTGTGAGAGGGTGGGGAGTTGAATGGGTTACAGTGTGTGTGTGAGTGGGTGGGGAGTTGGATGTGGTACAGTGTGTGTGTGAGAGAGTAGGGAGTTGGATGGGGTACAGTGTGTGTGAGAGGGTGGGTAGTTGGAATGGATACAGTGTCTGAGTGAGAGGGTGGTGAGTTGGATGGGGTACAGCCTGTGTGAGAGAGTGGTGAATTGGATGGGGTACAGTGTGTGAGTGAGAGGGTGGGGAGTTGGATGGGGTACAGTGTCTGTGAGAGTCTGGGGAGTTGGATGGGATACAGTGTGTGTGAGAGGGTGGGGAGTTGGATGGGGTACAGTGTGTGTGAGAGGGTGGGGTGTTGGATGGGGTACAGTGAGTGCGTGAGAGGGTGGGGTGTTGGATCGGATAAATTGTGTGTGAGACAGGGTGGGGAGTTGGATGGGGTAAAGTGTGTGTGTGAGAGGGTTGGGAGTTGGATGGGGTAACGTGTGTGTGTGAGAGGGTGGGGAGTTGGATGGGGTACAGTGTGTGTGTGTGAGAGAGTGGGTAGTTGGATGGGGTATAGAGTGTGTGAGAGGGTGGTGAGATGGATGGGGTACAGTATGTGTGAGAGGGTGGGGAGTTGGATGGGGTACAGTGTGTGTGTGAGAGGGTGTGGAGTTGGATGGGGTACAGCTTGTGTGAGAGAGGGTTTGTAGTTTCATCGGTTACAATGTTTGTGTATGAGGGTGGGGAGTTGGATGGGGTACATTGTCTGTGGGTGAGAGGTTGTGGAGTTAGGTGGGGTAAAGTGTATGTGTGAGAGGGTGGGGAATTGAATGGGGTACAGTGTGTTTGTGTGAGAGGGTGGGGTGTTGTGTGGGGTACACTGTATGTGTGTGAGAGGGTGGGGAGTTGGATGGGGTACAGTGTTTGTGTTTGAGAGGGTGGGGAGTTTGGTTGTGTACAGTGTGTGTGTGAGAGGGTGGGGAGGTGGATGGGTTACAGTGTTTGTGTGTGAGAGGTTGGGGAGATTGGTGGGGTACAGTATGTGTGTGAGAGGGTGGGGAGTTGGATGGGGTACAGTGTGTGGGACAGGGTTGGGAGTTGGATGGGATACAGTGTGTGTGAGATGTTGGGTTGTTGGTTGGAGTACAGTGTGTGAGTGAGAGGGTGGGGAGATGGATGGAATACAGTGTGTGTGTGAGAGGGTGGGGAGTTGGATGGGATACAGTTTGTGTGAGAGGGTGGGGAGTTGAATGGGGTACAGTGTGTGTGTGAGATGGTAGGGAGTTGGATGGAGTACAGTGTGTGTGTGTGAGAGGGTGGGGAGTTGGATGGGGTACAGTGTGTGTGTGTGAGAGGGCGGGGAGTAGGATGGGGTACAGTGTATGTGTGAGAGGGTGGGGAGTTGGATGGAGTACAGTGTGTGTGTGTGAGGGTGGGGAGTTGGATGGGGTACAATGTGTGTGAGAGGGTGGGGAGTTGGATGGGGTACAGTGTGTGTGTGTGAGGGTGGGGGGTTGGATGGGGTACAGTGTGTATGCGTGAGAGGGTGGGGAGGAGGATGGGGTACAGTGTGTGAGAGAGGGTGGGGAGTTGGATGGGGTACAGTGTGTGTGAGAGGGAGGGGAGTTGGACGGGGTACAGGGTGTGTGAGAGGGTGGGGAGTTGGATGTGGTACAGTGTGTGTGTGTGAGGGTGGGGAGTTGGTTGGGGTACAGTGTGTGTGAGAGGGTGGGGAGTAGGATGGGGTACAGTGTGTATGAAAGGGAGCGGAGTTGGATGGGGTTCAGTGTGTGTGAGAGGGTGGGGAGTTGGATGGGGTACAGGGTGTGTGAGAGGGTGTGAAGTTGGATGGGGTACAGTGTGTGTGTTTGTGGATGGGGTGTTGGATGGGGTACAGTGTGTGTGTGAGAGGGTGGGGAGTTGGATGGGGTAAAGTGTGTGTGTGAGAGGGTGGGGAGTTGGATGGGGCACAGTGTGTGTGAGGGTGGGGAGTTGGATGGGGTACAGTGTGTTTGAGAGAGTGAGGAGTTGGATGGGGAACAGTGTGAGTGTGAGAGGGTGGGGAGTTGGATGGGGCACGGTGTGTGTGTGAGAGGGTGGGGAGTTGGATGGGATACAGTGTGTGTTTGAGAGGGTGGGGAGTTGGATGGGGTAAAGTGCGTGTGTGTGAGAGGGTGGGGAGTTCGACGGGGTGCAGTGTGTGTGAGGGTGGGGAATTGGATGCGGTATAGTGTGTGTGTGTGAGAGGGTGGGGAGTTGGATGGGGTACAGTGTGTGTGTGAGGGTGGGGAGTTGGATGGGGTACAGTGTGTGTGTGAGAGGGTGGGGAGTTGGATGGGGAACAGTGTGAGTGTGAGAGGGTGGGGAGTTCGATGGGGTACAGTGTGTGTGTGAGAGGGTGGGGAGTTGGATGCGATAGAGTGTGTGTGTGAGAGGGAGGGTAGTTGGATGGGGTACAGAGAGTGTGTGTGAGAGGGTGGGGAGTTGGATGGGGTACAGTGTGTGAGAGGGTGGGGAGTTGGATGGGGTACAGTGTGTGTGTGTGAGAGGGTGGGGAGTTGGATGGGGTACAGTGTGTGTGTGTGAGAGGATGGGGAGTTGGATGGGGTACAGAGTGTGAGAGAGGGTGGGGAGTTGGATGGGGTACAGTGTGTGTGTGAGAAGGTAGGGAGTTGGATGGGGTACAGTGTGTGTGAGAGGGTGGGGAGTTATATGGGCCACAGGGTGTGTGAGAGGGTGGGGAGTTGGATGGGGTACAGTGTGTGTGTGTGAGGGTGGGGAGTTGGATGGGGTACAGTGTGTGTGAGAGGTTGGGGAGTTCGATAGGGTACAGTGTGTGTGAGAGGGTGGGGAGTTGTATGGGGTACAGTGTGTGTGTTTGTGAGAGTGGGGAGATGGATGGGGTACAGTGTGTGTGAGAGGGTGGGGAGTTGGATAGGGTACAGTGTGTGTGAGAGGGTGGGGAGTTGTATGGTGTACAGTGTGTGTATGAGAGGGTGGGGTGTTGGATGGTGTACAGAGTGCGTTTGAGAGGGTGGGGAGTTGGATTGGGTACAGTGTGTGTGACAGGGTGGGGAGTGGGATGTGGTACAGTGTGTGTGAGAGGGTGGGGAGTTGGATGGGGTACAGTGTGTGTGTGAGAGGGTGGGGAGTTGAATGGGTTACAGAGTGTGTGTGAGAGGGTGGGGAGTTGGAGAGAGTACAGTGTGTGTGTCTGAGGGTGGGGAGATGGAGGGGGTACAGTGTGTGTGTGAGGGTGGGGAGTTGGATGGGTTACAGTGTGTGTGAGAGGGTGGGGAGTTGGTTGGGATACAGTGTGTGTGAGAAGGTGGGGAGTTGTATGGGGTACAGTGTGTGTGTGTGAGAGGGTGGGGAGTTGGATAGGGTACAGTGTGTGTGAGAGGGTGGGGAGTTGGATGGGGTACAGTGTGTGTGAGATGTTGGGGAGTTGGATGGGGTACAGTGTGTGTGAGAGGGTGGGGAGCTGAATGGGGTACAGTGTTTGTGTGTGAGAGGGTGGGGAGTTGGATAGGGTACAGTGTGTGTGTGTGAGGGTGGGGAGATGGATGGGGTACAGTGTGTGTGTGAGGGTGGGGAGTTGGATGGGTTACAGTGTGTGTGAGAGGGTGGGGAGTTGGTTGGGATACAGTGTTTGAGTGAGAGGGTGGGGAGTTGGATGGTGTACAGTGTGTGTGTGTGACGGTGGGCGTTGGACGGGGTACAGTGTGTGTGTGAGGGTGGGGAGTTGGATGGGATACAGTGTCTGAGTGAGAGGGTGGGGAATTGGATGTGGTACTGTGTGTGTGTGAGAGTGTGGGGAGTTGGATGGGGTACAGTGTGTATGTGTGAGAGGGTGGGGTGTTGGATGGGGTACATTGAGCGTGTGTGAGGCTGGGGAGTTGGATGGAGTTCAGTGTGTGTGAGAGGGTGGGGAGTTGAATGGGGTACAGTGTGTGTGTGTGTGAGAGGGTGGGGAGTTGGATGTGGTGCAGAGTGTGTGTGACAGAGTGGGGAGTTGAATGGGGAACAGTGTGTGTGACAGGGTGGGAAGTTGAATGCGGTAGCGTGTGTGTATGTGTGAGAGGGTGGGGAGTTGGATGGGGTACAGTGAGTGTGTGACAGGGTGGGGAGTTGGATGGGGTACAGTGTGTTTGAGAAGGTGGGGAGTTGGATGTGGTAGAGTGTGTGTGTGAGGGTGGGGAGTTGGATGGAGTAGAGTGTGTGTGTGAGGGTGGGGAGTTGGACGGGGTACAGTGTGTGTGTGAAAGGGTGGGGATTTGGATGGGGCACAGTGTGTGTGTGAGAGGGTGGGGAGTTGGATAGGGTACAGTGTGTGTGTGAGAGAGTGGGGAGTTGGATGGGGTAACGTGTGTGTGTGAGAGGGTGGGGAGTTGGATGGGGTACAGTGTGTGTGTGTGAGAGGGTGGGTAGTTGGATGGGGTATAGAGTGTGTGAGAGGTTGGTGAGATGGATGGGGTACAGTATGTGTGAGAGGGTGGGGAGTTGGATGGGGTACAGTGTGTGTGTGAGAGGGTGTGGAGTTGGATGGGGTACAGCTTGTGTGAGAGAGGGTTTGTAGTTTCATCGGTTACAGTGTTTGTGTATGAGGGTGGGGAGTTGGATGGGGTAGAGTGTCTGTGGGTGAGAGGTTGTGGAGTTAGGTGGGGTAAAGTGTATGTGTGAGAGGGTGGGGAATTGAATGGGGTACAGTGTGTTTGTGTGAGAGGGTGGGGTGTTGTGTGGGGTGCAGTGTGTGTGTGTGAGGGTGGGGAGTTGAATGGGGTACAGTGTGTGTGTGTGTGAGGGTGGGGAGTTGGATGCGGTACAGTGAGTGTGTGTGAGAGGGTGGGGAGTTGGATGGGGTACAGTGTGTGTGTGTAAGAGTGTGGGGTGTTGGATGGGGTACAGTGTGAGTGCGAGGGTGGGGAGTAGGATGGGGTACTGTGTGTGTGTCAGAGGGTAGTGTGTTGGATGGGGGACAGTGTGTGTGTGTGTGTGTGTGAGAGGGTGGGGAGTAGGATGGGGTACAGTGTGTGTGTGAGAGGGTGGCGTGTTAGATGTGGTACAGTGTGTGTGTGAGAGGGTGGGAGTTGGATGGGCTACAGTGTGAGTGTGAGAGAAGGTGGGGAGTTGTATGGGGTACACTGTATGTGTGTGAGAGGGTGGGGAGTTGGATGGGGTACAGTGTTTGTGTTTGAGAGGGTGGGGAGTTTGGTTGTGTACAGTGTGTGTGTGAGAGGGTGGGGAGGTGGATGGGTTACAGTGTTTGTGTGTGAGAGGTTGGGGAGATTGGTGGGGTACAGTATGTGTGTGAGAGGGTGGGGAGTTGGATGGGGTACAGTGTGTGGGACAGGGTTGGGAGTTGGATGGGATACAGTGTGTGTGAGATGTTGGGTTGTTGGATGGAGTACAGTGTGTGAGTGAGAGGGTGGGGAGATGGATGGAATACAGTGTGTGTGTGAGAGGGTGGGGAGTTGGATGGGATACAGTTTGTGTGAGAGGGTGGGGAGTTGAATGGGGTACAGTGTGTGTGTGAGATGGTAGGGAGTTGGATGGAGTACAGTGTGTGTGTGTGAGAGGGTGGGGAGTTGGATGGGGTACAGTGTGTGTGTGTGAGAGGGCGGGGAGTAGGATGGGGTACAGTGTATGTGTGAGAGGGTGGGGAGTTGGATGCAGTACAGTGTGTGTGTGTGAGGGTGGGGAGTTGGATGGGATACAATGTGTGTGAGAGGGTGGGGAGTTGGATGGGGTACAGTGTGTGTGTGTGAGGGTGGGGGGTTGGATGGGGTACAGTGTGTATGCGTGAGAGGGTGGGGAGGAGGATGGGGTACAGTGTGTGAGAGAGGGTGGGGAGTTGGATGGGGTACAGTGTGTGTGAGAGGGAGGGGAGTTGGACGGGGTACAGGGTGTGTGAGAGGGTGGGGAGTTGGATGTGGTACAGTGTGTGTGTGTGAGGGTGGGGAGTTGGTTGGGGTACAGTGTGTGTGAGAGGGTGGGGAGTTGGATGGGGTACAGTGTGTATGAAAGGGAGCGGAGTTGGATGGGGTTCAGTGTGTGTGAGAGGGTGGGGAGTTGGATGGGGTACAGGGTGTGTGAGAGGGTGTGGAGTTGGATGGGGTACAGTGTGTGTGTTTGTGGATGGGGAGTTGGATGGGGTACAGTGTGTGTGTGTGTGAGAGGGTGGGGATTTGGATGGGGTACAGTGTGTGTGTGTGAGAGTGTGGGGAGTTGGATGGGGTACAGTGTGTGTGTGAGAGGGTGAGGAGCTGGATGGGGTACAGTGTGTGTGTGAGAGGGTGGGGAGTTGGATGTGGTACAGTGTGTATGTGTGAGAGGGTGGGGAGTAGGATGGGGTACAGTGTGTGTGAAAGGGTGGGGAGTTGGATGGGGTACAGTGTGTATGTGTGAGAGGGTGGGGAGTAGGATGGGGTACATTGTGTGTGAGAGGGTGGGGAGTTGGATGGGGGACAGTGTGTGTGAGAGGGTGGGGAGTTGGATGGGGTAAAGTGTGTGTGTGAGAGGGTGGGGAGTTGGATGGGGCACAGTGTGTGTGAGGGTGGGGAGTTGGATGGGGTACAGTGTGTGTGTGAGAGGGTGGGGAGTTGGATGGGGAACAGTGTGAGTGTGAGAGGGTGGGGAGTTGGATGGGGCACGGTGTGTGTGTGAGAGGGTGGGGAGTTGGATGGGATAGAGTGTGTGTTTGAGAGGGTGGGGAGTTGGATGGGGTAAAGTGCGTGTGTGTGAGAGGGTGGGGAGTTCGACGGGGTGCAGTGTGTGTGAGGGTGGGGAATTGGATGCGGTATAGTGTGTGTGTGTGAGAGGGTGGGGAGTTGGATGGGGTACAGTGTGTGTGTGAGGGTGGGGAGTTGGATGGGGTACAGTGTGTGTGTGAGAGGGTGGGGAGTTGGATGGGGAACAGTGTGAGTGTGAGAGGGTGGGGAGTTCGATGGGGTACAGTGTGTGTGTGAGAGGGTGGGGAGTTGGATGCGATAGAGTGTGTGTGTGAGAGGGTGGGTAGTTGGATGGGGTACAGAGAGTGTGTGTGAGAGGGTGGGGAGTTGGATGGGGTACAGTGTGTGAGAGGGTGGGGAGTTGGATGGGGT
This sequence comes from Cetorhinus maximus, assembly GCF_964194155.1. Classification (NCBI taxonomy): domain Eukaryota; kingdom Metazoa; phylum Chordata; class Chondrichthyes; order Lamniformes; family Cetorhinidae; genus Cetorhinus; species Cetorhinus maximus. Next base: position 12,535,284 of record NC_135917.1, on the reverse strand, counting down.
ACAGTGTGTGTGTGTGAGAGGGTGGGGAGTTGGATGGGGTACAGTGTGTGTGTGTGAGAGGGTGGGGAGTTGGATGGGGTACAGAGTGTGAGAGAGGGTGGGGAGTTGGATGGGGTACAGTGTGTGTGTGAGAAGGTAGGGAGTTGGATGGGGTACAGTGTGTGTGAGAGGGTGGGGAGTTATATGGGCCACAGGGTGTGTGAGAGGGTGGGGAGTTGGATGGGGTACAGTGTGTGTGTGTGAGGGTGGGGAGTTGGATGGGGTACAGTGTGTGTGAGAGGTTGGGGAGTTCGATAGGGTAAAGTGTGTGTGAGAGGGTGGGGAGTTGTATGGGGTACAGTGTGTGTGTTTGTGAGAGTGGGGAGATGGATGGGGTACAGTGTGTGTGAGAGGGTGGGGAGTTGGATAGGGTACAGTGTGTGTGAGAGGGTGGGGAGTTGTATGGTGTACAGTGTGAGTATGAGAGGGTGGGGTGTTGGATGGTGTACAGAGTGCGTTTGAGAGGGTGGGGAGTTGGATTGGGTACAGTGTGTGTGACAGGGTGGGGAGTGGGATGTGGTACAGTGTGTGTGTGAGAGGGTGGGGAGTTGGATGGGGTACAGTGTGTGTGTGAGAGGGTGGGGAGTTGAATGGGTTACAGAGTGTGTGTGAGAGGGTGGGGAGTTGGAGAGAGTACAGTGTGTGTGTCTGAGGGTGGGGAGATGGAGGGGGTACAGTGTGTGTGTGAGGGTGGGGAGTTGGATGGGTTACAGTGTGTGTGAGAGGGTGGGGAGTTGGTTGGGATACAGTGTGTGTGAGAAGGTGGGGAGTTGTATGGGGTACAGTGTGTGTGTGTGAGAGGGTGGGGAGTTGGATAGGGTACAGTGTGTGTGAGAGGGTGGGGAGTTGGATGGGGTACAGTGTGTGTGAGATGTTGGGGAGTTGGATGGGGTACAGTGTGTGTGAGAGGGTGGGGAGCTGAATGGGGTACAGTGTTTGTGTGTGAGAGGGTGGGGAGTTGGATAGGGTACAGTGTGTGTGTGTGAGGGTGGGGAGATGGATGGGGTACAGTGTGTGTGTGAGGGTGGGGAGTTGGATGGGTTACAGTGTGTGTGAGAGGGTGGGGAGTTGGTTGGGATACAGTGTTTGAGTGAGAGGGTGGGGAGTTGGATGGTGTACAGTGTGTGTGTGTGACGGTGGGCGTTGGACGGGGTACAGTGTGTGTGTGAGGGTGGGGAGTTGGATGGGATACAGTGTCTGAGTGAGAGGGTGGGGAATTGGATGTGGTACTGTGTGTGTGTGAGAGTGTGGGGAGTTGGATGGGGTACAGTGTGTATGTGTGAGAGGGTGGGGTGTTGGATGGGGTACATTGAGCGTGTGTGAGGCTGGGGAGTTGGATGGAGTTCAGTGTGTGTGAGAGGGTGGGGAGTTGAATGGGGTACAGTGTGTGTGTGTGTGAGAGGGTGGGGAGTTGGATGTGGTGCAGAGTGTGTGTGAGAGAGTGGGGAGTTGGATGGGGAACAGTGTGTGTGACAGGGTGGGAAGTTGAATGCGGTAGCGTGTGTGTGTGTGTGAGAGGGTGGGGAGTTGGATGGGGTACAGTGAGTGTGTGACAGGGTGGGGAGTTGGATGGGGTACAGTGTGTTTGAGAAGGTGGGGAGTTGGATGTGGTAGAGTGTGTGTGTGAGGGTGGGGAGTTGGATGGAGTAGAGTGTGTGTGTGAGGGTGGGGAGTTGGACGGGGTACAGTGTGTGTGTGAAAGGGTGGGGATTTGGATGGGGCACAGTGTGTGTGTGAGAGGGTGGGGAGTTGGATAGGGTACAGTGTGTGTGTGAGAGAGTGGGGAGTTGGATGGGGTACAGTGTGTGTATGAGAGAGGGTGGGGAGTTGAATGGGGTACAGTGTGTGTATGAGAGAGGGTGGGGAGTTGGATGGGGTACAGTGTGTGTATGAGAGAGGGTGGGGAGTTGGATGGGGTACAGTCTGTGTGTGAGAGTTTGGGGAGTTGGATGGGGTACAGTGTGAGTGTGAGAGGTTGGAGAGTTGGAAGGGGCACAGTGTGTGTGTGTGTGAGGGTTGGGAGTTGGATGCGGTACAGTGTGTGTGTGAGAGGGTGGGGAGTTGAATGGGTTACAGTGTGTGTGTGAGTGGGTGGGGAGTTGGATGTGGTACAGTGTGTGTGTGAGAGAGTAGGGAGTTGGATGGGGTACAGTGTGTGTGACTGGGTGGGTAGTTGGATGGGATACAGTGTCTGAGTGAGAGGGTGGGGAGTTGGATGGGGTACAGTGTGTGTGAGAGGGTGGGTAGTTGGAATGGATACAGTGTCTGAGTGAGAGGGTGGTGAGTTGGATGGGGTACAGCGTGTGTGAGAGAGTGGTGAATTGGATGGGGTACAGTGTGTGAGTGAGAGGGTGGGGAGTTGGATGGGGTACAGTGTCTGTGAGAGTCTGGGGAGTTGGATGGGATACAGTGTGTGTGAGAGGGTGGGGAGTTGGATGGGGTACAGTGTGTGTGAGAGGGTGGGGAGTTGGATGGGGTACAGTGAGTGCGTGAGAGGGTGGGGTGTTGGATCGGATAAATTGTGTGTGAGACAGGGTGGGGAGTTGGATGGGGTAAAGTGTGTGTGTGAGAGGGTTGGGAGTTGGATGGGGTAACGTGTGTGTGTGAGAGGGTGGGGAGTTGGATGGGGAACAGTGTGTGTGTGTGAGAGGGTGGGTAGTTGGATGGGGTATAGATCGTGTGAGAGGGTGGTGAGATGGATGGGGTACAGTATGTGTGAGAGGGTGGGGAGTTGGATGGGGTACAGTGTGTGTGTGAGAGGGTGTGGAGTTGGATGGGGTACAGCTTGTGTGAGAGAGGGTTTGTAGTTTCATCGGTTACAGTGTTTGTGTATGAGGGTGGGGAGTTGGATGGGGTACAGTGTCTGTGGGTGAGAGGTTGTGGAGTTAGGTGGGGTAAAGTGTATGTGTGAGAGGGTGGGGAATTGAATGGCGTACAGTGTGTTTGTGTGAGAGGGTGGGGTGTTGTGTGGGGTGCAGTGTGTGTGTGTGAGGGTGTGGAGTTGGATGGGGTTCAGTGTGTGTGTGTGAGGGTGGGGAGTTGAATGGGGTACAGTGTGTGTGTGTGTGAGGGTGGGGAGTTGGATGAGGTACAGTGAGTGTGTGTGAGAGGGTGGGGAGTTGGATGGGGTACAGTGTGTGTGTGTAAGAGTGTGGGGTGTTGGATGGGGTACAGTGTGAGTGCGAGGGTGGGGAGTAGGATGGGGTTCTTTGTGTGTGTCAGAGGGTAGTGTGTTGGATGGGGGACAGTGTGTGTGTGTGTGTGTGTGAGAGGGTGGGAGTAGGATGGGGTACAGTGTGTGTGTGAGAGGGTGGCGTGTTAGATGTGGTACAGTGTGTGTGTGAGAGGGTGGGAGTTGGATGGGCTACAGTGTGAGTGTGAGAGAAGGTGGGGAGTTGTATGGGGTACACTGTATGTGTGTGAGAGGGTGGGGATTTGGATGGGGTACAGTGTTTGTGTTTGAGAGAGTGGGGAGTTTGGTTGTGTACAGTGTGTGTGTGAGAGGGTGGGGAGGTGGATGGGTTACAGTGTTTGTGTGTGAGAAGTTGGGGAGTTGGATGGGGTACAGTATGTGTGTGAGAGGGTGGGGAGTTGGATGGGGTACAGTGTGTGGGACAGGGTTGGGAGTTGGATGGGATACAGTGTGTGTGAGATGTTGGGTTGTTGGATGGAGTACAGTGTGTGAGTGAGAGGGTGGGGAGATGGATGGAATACAGTGTGTGTGTGAGAGGGTGGGGAGTTGGATGGGATACAGTTTGTGTGAGAGGGTGGGGAGTTGAATGGGGTACAGTGTGTGTGTGAGAGGGTAGGGAGTTGGATGGGATGCAGTGTGTGTGAGAGGGTGGGGAGTTGGATGGGGTACAGTGTGTGTGTGAGAGGGAGGGGAATTGGATGGGGTACCGTGTGTGTGTGAGAGGGTGGGGAGTTGGATGGGGTACAGTGTGTGTGACAGGGTGGGGAGTTGGATGGGGTACAGTGTATGTGCGAGAGGGTGGGGAGTAGTTTGGGGTACAGTAGGTGTCAGATGATGGGGAGTTGGATGGTGTATAGTGTATGTGTGTGAGGTTGGGAAGTTGGATGGGGTACAGTGTATGTCTGAGAGGGTGGGTAGTTGGATGGGGAACAGTGTGTGTGTGAGAGGGTGGGGAGTTGGATGGGGTACAGTGCCTTTGTGAGAGGGTGTTGAGTTGGATGGGTTACAGTGTATGTGTGAGAGGGTGGGGAGCTGGAAGGGGTACGGTGTGTGAGAGAGTGGGGAATTGGATGGGGTACAGTGTGTGTGTATGAGGGTGGAGAGTTGGATGGGGTACAGTGTGTGTGAGAGGGTGGAGAGTTGGATGGGGTACAGTGTGTGTGTGAGGCTGGGGAGTTGGATGGTGTACAGTGTGTGTGTGAGAGGGTGGGAGTTGGATGGGGTACTGTGTGTGTGGGTGTGAGGGTGGAGAGTTGGATAGGGTACAGGGTGTGTGAGAGGTTGGGGAGTTGAATGGGGTACAGTGTGTGTGTGAGGGTGGGAAGTTGGATGGGGTACAGTGTGTGGGAGAGCGTTGGGAGTTGGATGGGATACAGTGTGTGTGAGAGGTTGGGTTGTTGGATGGAGTACAGTGTGTGTGTGAGAGGGTGGGGAGTTGGATGGAATACAGTGTGTGTGTGGGAGGATGGGGAATTGGATGGGATACTGTTTGTGTGTGAGAGTGGGGAGTTGAATGGGGTACAGTGTGTGTGTGAGTGGGTGTGGAGTTGGATGGGGTACAGTGTGTGTGACAGGGTGGGGAGTTGGTTGGGGTACAGTGTATGTGTGAGAGGGTGGGGAGTTGTTTGGGTACAGTATGTGTCAGATGATGGGGAGTTGGATGGTGTATATTGTATGTGTGAAAGGTGGGAATTTGGATGGGGTTCAGAGTGTGTGTCAGAGGGTGGGGAGTTAAATGGGGTACAGTGTATGTCTGAGTGGGTGGGTAGTTGGATGGGGTACAGTGTGTGTGTGAGAGCGTGGGGAGTTGGATGTGGTACAGTGTGTGAGAGAGAGGGTGGGGCGTTGGATGGGGTACTGTGCGTTTGTGAAAGAGTGAGGAGTTGGATGGGTTACAGTGTATGTGTGAGAGGGTGGGAATTTGGGAGGGGTACGGTGTGTGAGTGAGTGGGGAATTGGATGGGGTACAGTGTGTGTGTGAGAGGGTGGGGAGTTGGATGGGGTACTGTGTGTGTGGGTGTGAGGGTGGCGAGTTGGATAGGGTACAGGGTGTGTAAGAGGGTGGGGAGTTGAATGGGGTACAGTGTGTGTGTGAGGGTGGGGAGTTGGATGTGATACAGTGTGTGTGAGAGGTTGGGTCGTTGGATGGAGTACTGTGTGTGTGTGAGAGGGTGGGGAGTTGGATGGAATACAGTGTGTGTGTGAGAGGATGGGGAGTTGGATGGGATACAGTGTGTGTGAGGGAGTGGGGAGTTGAATGGGGTACAGTGTGTGTGTGAGAGGGTGGGGAGTTGGATGGGATACAGTGTGTGTGAGAGGGTGGGGAGTTGGATGGGGTACAGAGTGTGTGTGAGTGGGTGGGGAGTTGGAAGGGGTACAGTGTGTGTGTGAGAGGGTGGGGAGTTGGATGGGGTACAGTGTGTATGTGAGAGGGTAGGGAGTAGGATGGGGGACATTGTGTGTGTGAGATGGTGGGGAGTTGGGTTGGGTACAGTGTGTGTGAGGGTGGGGAGTTACATGGGGTACAGTGTGTGTGAGAGACGGTGGGGAGTTGGGTGGGGTACAGTGTGTGTGTGTGAGAGGGTGGGGAGTTGGATGTGGTACAGTGTTTTTGTGTGAAAGGGGGTTTGAGTTGGATTGGGTGCAGTGTGTGTGAGAGGGTGGGGAGTAGGATGGGGTACAGTGTGTGTGTGCGTGTGGGTGGGGAGTTGGATGGGGAACAGTGTGTGTGAGAGGGTGGGGAGTTGGATGGGGTACAGTGTGTGTGTCAGGGTGAGGAGTTGGATGGGGTACAGTGTGTGTGTGAGAGGGTGGGGATTGGATGGGGTACTGTGTGTGTGAGAAGGTAGGGAGTTTGGATGGGGTACAGTGTGTGTGAGAGGGAGGGGAGTTGTATGGGGTACAATGTGTGAGAGAGGGTGGGGAGTTGTATGTGGTACAGGGTGTGTGAGAGGGTGGTGAGTTGGATGGGGTACAGCGTGTGTGAGAGGGTGGTGAATTGGATGGGTACAGTGTGTGAGTGAGAGATTGGGGATTTGGATGGGGTACAGTGTGTGTGTGAGAGGGTGGGGAGTTGGATGGGGTACAGTGTGTGTGTGAGAGGGTGGGGAGTTGGATGGAGTACAGTGTGTGTGTGAGAGGGTGGGGAGTTGGATGGGGTACAGTGTATGTGTGAGCGGGTGGGGAGTAGGTTGGGGTACAGTATGTGTGAGATGGTGGGGAGTTGGATTGGGTATAGTGTATGTGTGAGAGGGTAGGAAGTTGGATGGGGTTCAGTGTGTGTGTCAGAGGGTGGGGAGTTGGATGGGGTACAGTGTATTTCTGAGAGGGTGGGTAGTTGAATGGGGTACAGTGTGTGTGTGAGAGCGTGGGGTGTTGGATGGGGTACAGTGTGTGAGAGAGAGGGTGGGCAGTTGGATGGGGTACAGTGCGTGTGTGAGAGGGTGGGGAGTTGGATGGGTTACAGTGTATGTGTGAGAGGGTGGGGAGTTGGCAGGGGTACGGTGTGTGAGAGAGTGGGGATTTGGATGGGGTACAGTGTGTGTGTGAGAGGGTGTGGAGTTGCATGGGGTACAGTGTCTGTGTGAGAGGGTGGGGAGATGGATGGGGTCCAGTGTGTGTGTGAGAATGTGGGGAGATGGATGGGGTACCATGTGTGTGTAAGAGGGTGGGGAGATTGATGGGGTTCAGTGTGTGTGTGAGAGGGTCGGGAGTTGGATCGGGTACAGTGTGTGTGTGAGAGGATGGTCTGTTGGATGGGGTACAGTGTGTGTGTGAGAGGGTGGGGATTTGGATGGGATACTGGGTTTGAGTGAGAGGGTGGGTTGTTGGATCGGATACAGTTTGTGTGTGAGAGGGTGGGGAGTTGGAAGGGGTACAGTGTGTGTTTGAGAGGGCCGGGAGTTGGATCGGATACAGTGTGTGTGTGAGAGGGTGGGGAGTTGGATGGGGTACAGTGTGTGTGTATGAGGGTGGGGAGTTGGATGGGGTACAGTGTGTGTGAGAGGCTGGGGAGTTGGATGGTGTACAGTGTGTGTGTGAGAGGGTGGGGAGTTGGATGAGGTACTGTGTGTGTGGGTGTGAGGGTGGCGAGATGGATATGGTACAGGGTGTGTGAGAGGGTGGGGAGTTGAATGGGGTACAGTGTGTGTGTGAGGGTTTGGAGTTGGATGGGGTACAGTGTGTGGGAGAGCGTTCGGAGTTGGATGGGATACAGTGTGTGTGAGAGGTTGGGTTGTTGGATGGAGAACAGTGTGTGTGTGAGAGGGTGGGGAGTTGGATGTGGTACAGTGTGTGTTTGTGTTAGGGTGGGGAGTTGGATGGGGTACAGTGTGTGTGAGAGGGTGGGGAGTTGGGTGGTGTGCAGAGTGTGTGAGAGGGTGGGGAGTTGGATGGGGTACAGTGTGTGTGTGTGAGAGGGTGGGGAGTTGGATGCGGTACAGTGTGTATGTGAGAGGGTGGGGAGTAGGTTGGGGTACAGTATGTGTGAGATGGTGGGGAGTTGGATGGGGTATAGTGTATGTGTGAGAGGATGGGAAGTTGGATGGGGTTCAGTGTGTGTGTCAGAGGGTGGGGAGTTGGATGGGGTACAGTGTATTTCTGAGAGGGTGGGTAGTTGAATGGGGTACATTGTGTGTGTGAGAGCGTGGGGTGTTGGATGGGGTACAGTGTGTAAGAGAGAGGGTGGGCAGTTGGATGGGGTACAGTGCTTGTATGAGAGGGTGGGGAGTTGGATGGGTTACAGTGTATGTGTGAGAGGGTGGGGAGTTGGCAGGGGTACGGTGTGTGAGAGAGTGGGGATTTGGATGGGGTACAGTGTGTGTGTGAGAGGGTTTGGGGTTGTATGGGGTAAATTGTCTGTGTGAGAGGGTGGGGAGATGGATGGGGTACAGTGTGTGTGTGAGAATGTGGGGAGATGGATGGGGTACCATGTGTGTGTAAGAGGGTGGGGAGATTGATGGGTTTCAGTGTGTGTGTGAGAGGGTCGGGAGTTGGATCGGGTACAGTGTGTGTGTGAGAGGATGGTCTGTTGGATGGGGTACAGTGTGTGTGTGAGAGGGTGGGGATTTGGATGGGATACTGTGTTTGAGTGAGAGGGTGGGTTGTTGGATCGGATACAGTTTGTATGTGAGAGGGTGGGGAGTTGGAAGGGGTACAGTGTGTGTTTGAGAGGGTCGGGAGTTGGATCGGATACAGTGTGTGTGTGAGAGGGTGGGGAGTTGGATGGGGTACAGTGTGTGTGTATGAGGGTGGGGAGTTGGATGGGGTACAGTGTGTGTGTGAGTGGTTGGGTTGTAGGATGGAGTACAGTGTGTGTGTGAGAGGGTGGGGAGTTGGATGTTGTACAGTGTGTGTGAGAGGGTGGGGAGTTGGATGGGGTACAGTGTTTGTGTGAGGCTGGGGAAATGAATGGTGCACAGTGTGTGTGTGAGAGGGTGGGGAGTTGGATGAGGCACTGTGTGTGTGGGTGTGAGGGTGGCGAGTTGGATAGGGTACAGGGTGTGTGAGAGGGTGGGGAGTTGAATGGGGTACAGTGTGTGTGTGAGGGTGGGGAGTTGGATGGGGTTCAGTGTGTGGGAGAGGGTTGGGAATTGGATGGGATACAGTGTGTGTGAGAGGTTGGGTTGCTGGATGGAGTACAGTGTGTGTGTGAGAGGGTGGGGAGTTGGATGGGGTACAGTGTGTGTGTGTGAGAGGGTGGGGAGTTGGATGTGGTACAGTGTGTGTTTGTGTTAGGGTGGGGAGTTGGATGGGGTACAGTGTGTGCGAGAGGGTGGGGAGTTGGGTGGTGTACAGAGTGTGTGAGAGGGTGGGGAGTTGGATGCGGTACAGTGTGTGTGTGAGAGGGTGGGGAGTTGGATGGGGTACAGTGTGTGTGTGTGAGAGGGTGGGGAGTTGGATGTGGTACAGTGTGTGTTTGTGTTAGGGTGGGGAGTTGGATGGGGTACAGTGTGTGCGAGAGGGTGGGGAGTTGGGTGGTGTACAGAGTGTGTGAGAGGGTGGGGAGTTGGATGCGGTACAGTGTGTGTGTGAGAGGGTGGGGAGTTGGATGCGGTACAGTGTGTGTGTGAGAGGGTGGGGAGTAGGATGGAGTAGAGTGTGTCTGTGATGGTGGGGAGTCGGATGGGGGACATTGTGTGTGTGAGATGGTGGGGAGTTGGGTTGGGTACAGTGTGTGTGAGGGTGGGGAGTTGCATGGGGTACAGTGTTTGTGAGAGACGGTGGGGTGTTGGGTGGGGTACAGTGTGTGTGTGTGAGAGGGTGGGGAGTTGGATGTGGTACAGTGTTTTTGAGTGAAAGGGGGTTTGAGTTGGATGGGGTGCAGTGTGTGTGAGAGGGTGGGGAGTTGGATGGAATACAGTGTGTGTGTGAGTGGGTGTGGAGTTGAATGGGGTACAGTGTGTGTGACAGGGTGGGGAGTTGGATGGGTTACCGTGTGTGTGTGAGTGGGTGGGGAGTTGGATGGGGTACAGTGTGTGTGCCAGGGTGGGGAGTTGGATGGGGTACAGTGTGTGTGTGAGTGGGTGGGGAGTTGGATGGGGACAGTGTGTGTGAGAGGGTGGGGAGTTGGATGGTGTACAGTGTTTGTGAGAGGGTGGGGAGTTGGATGGGTTACAGTGTGTGTGTGAGAGGGTGGGGAGTTGGATGGGGTACAGTGTGTGTTTGAGAGGGTCGGGAGTTGGATCGGATACAGTGTATGTCTGAGAGGGTGGGTAGTTGGATGGGGTACAGTGTGTGTGTGAGAGCGTGGGGAGTTGGATGGGGTACAGTGTGTGAGAGAGAGGGTGGGGAGTTGGATGGGGTACAATGCGTTTGTGAGAGTGTGGGGAGTTGGATGGGTTACAGTGTATGTGTGAGAGGTTGGGGAGTTGGGAGGGGCACGGTGTATGAGAGAGTGGGGAATTGGATGGGGTACAGTGTGTGTGTGAGAGGGTGGGGAGTTGCATGGTGTACAGTGTCTGTGTGAGAGGGTGGGGAGATGGATGGGGTACAGTGTGTGTGTGAGAATGTGGGGAGATGGATGTGGTACCATGTGTGTATAAGAGGGAGGGGAGATTGATGGGGTTCAGTGTGTGTGTGAGAGGGTCGGGAGTTGGATCGGGTACAGTGTGTGTGTGAGATGATGGGGTGTTGAATGGGGTACAGTGTGTGTGTGAGGGGGTGGGGAGATGGATGGGATACTGTGTTTGAGTGAGAGGGTGTGGTGTTGGATCGGATACAGTGTGTGTGTGAGAGGGTGGGGAGTTGGATGGGGTACAGTGTGTGATTGAGAGGGTCGGGAGTTGGATCGGATACAGTGTGTGTGTGAGAGGGTGGGGAGTTGGATGGTGTACATTGTGTGTGTATGAGAGTGGGCAGTTGGATGGGGTACAGTGTGTGTGAGAGGGTGGGGAGTTGGATGGGGTACAGTGTGTGTGTGAGGCTGGGGAGTTGGATAGGGTACAGTGTGTGTGTGAGGGTGGGGAGTTGGATGGGGTACAGTGTGTTGGAGAGGGTTGGGAGTTGGATGGGATACAGTGTGTGTTAGAGGTTGGGTTGTTGGATGGAGTACAGTTTGTGTGTGAGACGGTGGGGAGTTGGATGGAATACAGTGTGTGTGTGAGAGGATGGGGAGTTGGATGGGATACAGTGTGTGTGAGAGATTGGGGAGTTTAATGGGGTACAGTGTGTGTGTGAGAGGGCGGGGAGTTGGATGGGACCCAATGTGTGTGAGAGGGTGGGGAGTTCGATGGGGTGCAGTGTGTGTGTGAGTGGGTGGGGAGTTGGATGGGGTACAGTGTGTGTGTGACAGGGTGGGGAGTTGGATGGGGTACAGTGTGTGTGTGAGAGGGTGGGGAGTTGAATGGGGTACATTGTATGTGTGAGAGGGTGGGGAGTAGATTGGGGTACAGTATGTGTGAGATGGTGGGGAGTTGGAAGGGGTATAGTGTATGTGTGAGAGGGTGGGAAGTTGGATGGGGTTCAGTGTGTGTGTCAGAGGGTGGGGAGTTGGTTGGGGTACAGTGTATTTCTGAGAGGGTGGGTAGTTGAATGGGGTACAGTGTGTGTGTGAGAGCATGGGGAGTTGGATGAGGTACAGTGTGTGAGAGAGAGGGTGGGGAGTTGGATGGGGTACAGTGCGTGTGTGAGAGGGTGGGGAGTTTGATGGATTACAGTGTATGTGTGAGATGGTGGGGAGTTTGGAGGGGTACGGTGTGTGAGAGGGTGGAGAGTTGGATGGGGTACAGTGTGTGTGTGAGAGGGTGGGGAGTTGCATGGGGTACAGTGTCTGTGTGAGAGGGTGGGGAGATGGATGGGGTACAGTGTGTGTGTGAGAATGTGGGGAGATGGATGGGGTACCATGTGTGTGTAAGAGGGTGGGGAGATTGATGGGGTTCAGTGTGTGTGTGAGAGGGTCGGGAGTTGGATCGGGTACAGTGTGTGTGTGAGAGGATGGGGTGTTGGATGTGGTACAGTGTGTGTGTGAGAGGGTGGGGAGCTGGATGGGATACTGTGTTTGAGTGAGAGGGTGGGTTGTTGGATCGGGTACAGTGTGTGTGTGAGAGGGTGGGGAATTGGATGGGGTACAGTGTGTGTTTGAGAGGGTCGGGAGTTGGATCGGATAGAGTGTATGTCTGAGAGGGTGGGTAGTTGGATGGGGTACAGTGTGTGTGTGAGAGCGTGGGGAGTTGGATGGGGTACAGTGTGTGTGTGACAGGGTGGGGAGTTGGATGGGGTATAGTGTGTGTGTGAGAGGGTGGGGAGTTGAATGGGGTACATTGTATGTGTGAGAGGGTGGGGAGTAGGTTGAGGTACAGTATGTGTGAGATGGTGGGGAGTTGGATGGGGTATAGTGTATGTGTGAGTGGGTGGGAAGTTGGATGGGGTTCAGTGTGTGTGTCAGAGGGTGGGGAGTTGGTTGGGGTACACTGTATTTCTGAGAGGGTGGGTAGTTGAATGGGGTACATTGTGTGTGTTAGAGCGTGGGGAGTTGGATGGGGTACAGTGTGTGAGAGAGAGGGTGGGGAGTTGGATGGGGTACAGTGCGTGTGTGAGAGGGTGGGGAGTTTGATGGATTACAGTGTATGTGTGAGATGGTGGGGATTTGGGAGGGGTACGGTGTGTGAGAGGGTGGGGAGTTGGATGGGGTACAGTGTGTGTGTGAGATGGTGGGGAGTTGCATGGGGTACAGTGTCTGTGTGAGAGGGTGGGGATATGGATGGGGTACAGTGTGTGTGTGAGAATGTGGGGTGATGGATGGGGTACCATGTGTGTGTAAGAGGGTGGGGAGATTGATGGGGTTCAGTGTGTGTGTGAGAGGGTCGGGAGTTGGATCGAGTACAATGCGCGTGTGAGAGGATGGGGTGTTGGATGGGGCACAGTGTGTGTGTGAGAGGGTGGGGAGTTGGATGGGATACTGTGTTTGAGTGAGAGGGTGGGGTGTTGGATCGGATACAGTGTGTGTTTGAGAGGGTCGGGAGTTGGATCGGATACAGTGTGTGTGTGAGAAGGTGGGGAGTTGGATGGGGTACAGTGTGTGTGTATGAGGGTGGGGAGTTGGATGGGGTACAGTGTGTGTGAGAGGGTGGGGACCTGGATGGGGTACAGTGTGTGTGTGAGGCTGGGGAGTTGGATGGTATACAGTGTGTGTGTGATAGGATGGGGAGTTGGATGGGGTACTGTGTGTGTGGGTGTGAGGGTGGCGAGTTGGATAGGGTACAGGGTGTGTGAGAGGGTGGGGAGTTGAATGGGGTACAGTGTGTGTGTGAGGGTGGGGAGTTGGATGGGGTACAGTTTGTGGGAGAGGGTTGGGAGTAGGATGGGATACAGTGTGTGTGAGAGGTTGGGTTGTTGGATGCAGTACAGTGTGTGTGTGAGAGGGTGGGGAGTTGAATGGGGTACAGTGTGTGTGTGAGAGGGTGGGGAGTTGGATGGGATACAGTGTGTTTGAGAGGGTGGGGAGTTGGATGGGGTACAGTGTGTGTGTGAGTGGGTGGGGAGTTGGATGGGGTACAGTGTGTGTGTGAGAGGTAGTGGAGTTGAATGGGGTACAGTGTGTGTGTGAGAGGGTGGGGAGTTGGATGGGGTACATTGTATGTGTTAGAGGGTGGGGAGTAGGTTGGGGTACAGTATGTGTGAGATGGTGGGGAGTTGGATGGGGTATAGTGTATGTGTGAGATGGTGGGAAGTTGGATGGTGTTCAAGGTGTGTGTCAGAGGGTTGGGAGTTGGATGAGGTACAGTGTATTTCTGAGAGGGTGGGTAGTTGAATGTGGTACAGTGTGTGTGTGTTAGAGCGTGGGGAGTTGGATGGGGTACAGTGTGTGAGAGAGACGGTGGGGAGTTGGATGCGGTACAGTGCGTGTGTGAGAGGGTGGGGAGTTGGATGGGTTACAGTGTATGTGTGAGAGGGTGGGGAGTTGGGAGGGGTACGGTGTGTGAGAGGGTGGGGAGTTGGATGGGGTACAGTGTGTGTGTGAGAGGGTGTGGAGTTGCATGGGGTACAGTGTCTGTGTGAGAGGGTGGGGAGATGGATGGTGTACAGTGTTTTGTGAGAGTGTGGGGAGATGGATGGATAACCATGTGTGTGTCAGAGGGTGGGGAGATTGATGGGGTTCAGTGTGTGTGTGAAAGGGTCGGGATTTGGATCGGGTACAGTGTGTGTGTGAGAGGGTGGGGAGTTGTACGGGGTACAGTATGTGTGTGAGAGGGTAGGGAGTTGTATGGGACACTGTGTGTGTGTGGGAGGGTAGGGTGTTGGATCGGATACAGTGTGTGTGTGAGAGGGTGGGGAGTTGAATGGGGAACAGTGTGTGTTTGAGAAGTTCGGGAGTTGGATCGGATACAGTGTGTGTGTGAGAGGGTGGGGAGTTGGATGGGGTACAGTGTGTGTGTATGAGGGTGGGGAGTTGGATGGGGTACAGTGTGTGTGAGAGGGTGGGGAGTTGGATGGGGTACAGTGTGTGTGTGAGAGGGTGGGGATTTGGATGGGGTACAGTGTGTGTGTGAGGCTGGGGAGTTGGATGGTGTACATTGTGTGTGTGAGAGGGTGGGGAGTTAGATGGGGTACAGGGTGTGTGAGATGGTGGGGAGTTGGATGGGGTACAGTGTGTGTGCGAGGGTGGGGAGTTGGATGGGGTATAGTGTGTGTGTGAGGGTGGGGAGTAGGATGGGGTACAGTGTTTGTGTGAGACGGTGGGGTGTTGGATGGAGTACAGTGTGTGTGTGAGAGGGTGGGGAGTTGGATGCGGTACAGTGCGTGTGTGAGAGGGTTGGGAGTTGGATGGGTTACAGTGTATGTGTGAGAGGGTGGGGAGTTGGGAGGGGAACGGTGTGTGAGAGGGTGGGGAGTTGGATGGGGTACAGTGTGTGTGTGAGAGGGTGTGGAGTTGCATGGGGTACAGTGTCTGTGTGAGAGGGTGGGGAGATGGAAGGTGTACAGTGTTTTGTGAGAGTGTGGGGAGATGGATGGATAACCATGTGTGTGTGAGAGGGTGGGGAGATTGATGGGGTTCAGTGTGTGTGTGAAAGGGTCGGGATTTGGATCGGGTACAGTGTGTGTGTGAGAGGGTGGGGAGTTGTACGGGATACAGTATGTGTGTGAGAGGGTAGGGAGTTGTATGGGACACTGTGTGTGTGTGAGAGGGTAGGGTGTTGGATCGGATACAGTGTGTGTGTGAGAGGGTGGGGAGTTGAATGGGGAACAGTGTGTGTTTGAGAAGTTCGGGAGTTGGATCGGATACAGTGTGTGTGTGAGAGGGTGGGGAGTTGGAGGGGGTACAGTGTGTGTGTATGAGGGTGGGGAGTTGGATGGGGTACAGTGTGTGTGAGAGGGTGGGGAGTTGGATGGGGTACAGTGTGTGTGAGAGGGTGGGGAGTTGGATGGGTTACAGTGTGTGTGCGAGGGTGGGGAGTTGGATGGGGTATAGTGTGTGTGTGAGGGTGGGGAGTAGGATGGGGTACAGTGTTTGTGTGAGACGGTGCGGTGTTGGATGGGGTACAGTGTGTGTGTGAGAGGGTGGGGAGTTGAATGGGGTACAGTTTGTGTGAGAGGGTGGGGAGTTGGATGGGTTACAGAGTGTGTGTGAGAGGGTGGGTAGTTGGAAGGGGTACAGTGTGTGTGTGAGAGGGTGGGGAGTTGGATGGGGTACGGTGTGTGTGTGAGAGGGTGGGAGTTCGACGGGGTACAGTGTGTGTATGTGAGAGGTTGGGGAGTTGGATGGGGTAAAGTGTGTGTGAGAGGGTGGGGAGTTGGATGGGGTAGCTTGTGTGTGTGAGAGAATGGGGAGTTGGATGGGGTACAGTGTGTGTGTGAGAGGGTGGGGAGTTGGATGGGGTACAGTGTGTGTGTGAGAGAGGGTGGGGAGTTGGATGGGGTACAGTTTGTGTGAGAGGATGTGGAGTTGGATGTGGTACAGTGTGTGTGTGAGAGGGCGGGGATTTGGATGGGGTTCAGTGTGTGTGTGAGAGGGTGGGGAGTTGGATGGGGTACAGTTTGTGTGAGAGGATGTGGAGTTGGATGTGGTACAGTGTGTGTGTGAGAGGGCGGGGATTTGGATGGGGTTCAGTGTGTGTGTGAGAGTGAGGGTTGTTGGATGTGGTACATTGAGTGTGTGAGAGGGTGGGGAGTTGGATGGTGTACATTTTGTGTGTGAGAGGGTAGCGAGTTGGATGGGGTTCAGTGTGTGTGAGAGGGTGTGGAGTTGGATGGGGTACAGTGTGTGTGTGAGAGGGCGTGGATTTGGATGGGGTTCAGTGTGTGTGAGAGGGTGTGGAGTTGGATGGGGTACAGTGTGTGTGTGAGAGGGCGTGGATTTGGATGGGGTTCAGTGTGTGTGAGAGGGTGGCGAGATGGATGGGGTACAGTGTGTGTGTGTGAGGGTGGCGAGATGAATGGGGTACAGTGTGTGTGTGTGAGGGTGGCGAGATGGATGGAGTACAGTTTATGTGTGAGAGGGTGGGAAGTTAGATGGGGTACAGTGTCTGTGTGAGAGGGTGGGGAGTTGGATGGGGTTCAGTGTGTGTGTGAGAGGGTGGGTAGTTGGATGGGGTACAGTGTATGTGTGAGAGGGTGGGGTGTTGGGTGGGGTACAGTGTATGTGTGAGAGGGTGGGAATTTAGATGGGGTACAGTGTGTGTTTGATAGGGTGGGGAGTTGGATGGGTTACAGTGTGTGTGAGAGTGTGGGGAGTTGGGAGGCGTAGGGTGTGTGAGAGCGTGGGGAGTTGGATGGGGTACAGTGTGTGAGAGGGTGGGGAGTTGAATGGGATACAGTTTGTGTGAGAGGGTGGGGAGTTGAATGGGGTACAGTGTGTGAGTGAGAGGGTGGGGAGTAGGATGGGATACAGTGTGTGTGAGAGGGTGGGGAGTTGGATGGGGTACAGTGTGTGTGTGAGTGGGTGGGGAGTTGGATGGGGTACAGTGTGTGTGTGAGAGGGTGGGGAGTTGGATGGGATACAGTGTGTGTGAGAGAGTGGGGAGTTGAATGGGGTACAGTGTGTGTGTGAGAGGGTGGGGAGTTGGATGGGATACAGTGTGTGTGAGAGGGTGGGGAGTTCGATGGGGTACAGTGTGTGTGTGACAGGGTGGGGAGTTGGATGGGGTACACTGTGTGTGTGAGAGGGTGGGGAGTTGGATGGGGTACATTGTATGTGTGAGAGGGTGGGGAGTACGTTGGGGTACAGTATGTGTGAGATGGTGGGGGGTTGGATGGGGTATAGTGTATGTGTGAGAGGGTGGGAAGTTGGATGGGGTTCAGTGTGTGTGTCAGAGGGTGGGGAGTTGGTTGGGGGTACAGTGTATTTCAGAGAATGTGGGTAGTTGAATGGGGTACAGTGTGTGTGTGAGAGCGTGGGGAGTTGGATGGGGTACAGTGTGTGAGAGAGAGGGTGGGGAGTTGGATGGGGTACAGTGCGTGTGTGAGAGGGTGGGGAGTTTGATGGATTACAGTGTATGTGTGAGATGGTGGGGAGTTGGGAGGGGTACGGTGTGTGAAAGGGTGGGGAGTTGGATGGGGTACAGTGTGTGTGTGAGAGGGTGGGGTGTTGCATGGGGTACAGTGTCTGTGTGAGAGGGTGGGGAGATGGATGGGGTACAGTGTGTGTGTTAGAATGTGGGGAGATGGATGGGGTACCATGTGTGTCTAAGAAGGTGGGGAGATTGATGGGGTTCAGTGTGTGTGTGAGAGGGTCGGGAGTTGAATGGGGTACAGTTTGCGTGTGAGACGATGGGGTGTTGGATGGGGCACAGTGTGTGTGTGAGAGGGTGGGGAGTTGGATGGGATACTGTGTTTGAGTGAGAGGGTGGGGTGTTGGATCGGATACAGTGTGTGTGTGAGTGGGTGGTGATTTGGATGGGGTACAGTGTGTGTTTGAGAGGGTCGGGAGTTGGGTCGGATACAGTGTGTGTGTGAGAGGGTGGGGAGTTGGATGGGGTACAGTGTGTGTGTATGAGGGTGGGGAGTTGGATGGGGTACAGTGTGTGTGAGAGGGTGGGGAGCTGGATGGGGTACAGTGTGTGTGTGAGGCTGGGGAGTTGGGTGGTATACAGTGTGTGTGTGATAGGGTGGGGAGTTGGATGGGGTACTGTGTGTGTGGGTGTGAGGGTGGCGAGTTGGATAGGGTACAGGGTGTGTGAGAGGGTGGGGAGTTGAATGGGGTACAGTGTGTGTGTGAGGGTGGGGAGTTGGATGGGGTACAGTGTGTGGGAGAGGGTTAGGAGTAGGATGGGATACAGTGTGTGTGAGAGGTTGGGTTGTTGGATGCAGTACAGTGTGTGTGTGAGAGGGTGGGGAGTTGGATGGAATACAGTGTGTGTGTGAGAGGATGGGGAGTTGGATGGGATACAGTTTGTGTGAGAGGGTGGGAAGTTGAATGGGGTACAGTGTGTTTGAGAGGGTGGGGAGTTGGATGGGGTACAGTGTGTGTGTGAGTGGGTGGGGAGTTGGATCGGGTACAGTGTGTGTGTGAGAGGGTGGGAAGTTGGATGGTGTTCAAGGTGTGTGTCAGAGGGTTGGGAGTTGGATGAGGTACAGTGTATTTCTGAGAGGGTGGGTAGTTGAATGGGGTACAGTGTGTGTGTGAGAGCGTGGGGAGTTGGATGGGGTACAGTGTGTGAGAGAGACGGTGGGGAGTTGGATGGGGTACAGTGCGTGTGTGAGAGGGTGGGGAGTTGGATGGGTTACAGTGTATGTCTGAGAGGGTGGGGAGTTGGGAGGGGTACGGTGTGTGAGAGGGTGGGGAGTTGGATGGGGTACAGTCTGTGTGTGAGAGGGTCGGGAGTTGAATGGGGTACAGTGTCTGTGTGAGAGGGTGGGGAGATGGATGGGGTACATTGTTTTGTGAGAGTGTGGGGAGATAGATGGGTAACCATGTGTGTGTGAGAGGGTGGGGAGATTGATGTGGTTCAGTGTGTGTGTGAGAGGGTCGGGAGTTGGATCGGGTACAGTGTGTGTGTGAGAGGGTGGGGAGTTGTACGGGGTACAGTATGTGTGTGAGAGGGTAGGGAGTTGGATGGGACACTGTGTGTGTGTGAGAAGGTAGGGTGTTGGATCGGATACAGTGTGTGTGTGAGAGGGTGGGGAGTTGAATGGGGTACAGTGTGTGTTTGAGAAGTTCGGGAGTTGGATCGGATACAGTGTGTGTGTGAGTGGGTTGGGAGTTGGATGGGGTACAGTGTGTGTGTATGAGGGTGGGGAGTTGGATGGGGTACAGTGTGTGTGAGAGGGTGGGGAGTTGGATGGGGTACAGTGTGTGTGTGAGGCTGGGGAGTTGGATGGTGTACAGTGTGTGTGTGAGAGGGTGGGTAGTTAGATGGGGTACAGAATGTGTGAGATGGTGGGGAGTTGGATGGGGAACAGTGTGTGTGTGAGGGTGGGGAGTTGGATGGGATATAGTGTGTGTGTGAGGGTGGGGAGTTGGATGGGGTACAGTGTGTGTGTGAGAGGGTGGGGAGTTGGATGGGGTACAGTGTGTGTGTGAGGCTGGGGAGTTGGATGGTGTACAGTGTGTGTGTGAGAGGGTGGGGAGTTAGATGGGGTACAGGGTGTGTGAGATGGTGGGGAGTTGGATGGGGTACAGTGTGTGTGTGAGGGTGGGGAGTTGGATGGGGTATAGTGTGTGTGTGAGGGTGGGGAGTTGGATGGGGTACAGTGTTTGTGTGAGACGGTGGGGTGTTGGATGGGGTACAGTGTGTGTGTGAGAGGGTGGGGAGTTGAATGGGGTACAGTGTGTGTGAGAGGGTGGGAAGTTGGATGGGGTACAGTGTGTGTGTGAGAGGGTGGGTAGTTGGATGGGGTACAGTGTGTGTGTGAGAGGGTGGTGAGTTGGATGGGGTACGGTGTGTGTGTGAGAGGGTGGGAGTTCGACGGGGTACAGTGTGTGTATGTGAGAGGTTGGGGAGTTGGATGGGGTACAGTGTGTGTGTGAGAATGACGGTTGTTGGATGGGGGTACAGTGAGTGTGTGAGAGGGTGGGGAGTTGGATGGTGTACATTTTGTGTGTGAGAGGGTAGCGAGTTGGATGGGGTACAGTGTGTGTGTGAGAGGGCGTGGATTTGGATGGGGTTCAGTGTGTGTGTGAGAGGGTGGCGAGATGGATGGGGTACAGTGTGTGTGTGTGAGGGTGGCGAGTTGGATGTAGTGCAGTGTATGTGTGAGAGGGTGGGTAGTTGGGTGGGGTACAGTGTATGTGTGAGAGGGTGGGAAGTTAGATGGGGTACAGTGTCTGTGTGAGAGGTTGGGGAGTTGGATGGGGTACAGTGTGTGTGTGAGAGGTTGGGGAGTTGGATGGGGTACAGTGTGTGTGTGAGAATGACGGTTGTTGGATGGGGGTACAGTGAGTGTGTGAGAGGGTGGGGAGTTGGATGGTGTACATTTTGTGTGTGAGAGGGTAGCGAGTTGGATGGGGTACAGTGTGTGTGTGAGAGGGCGTGGATTTGGATGGGGTTCAGTGTGTGTGTGAGAGGGTGGGGAGTTGGATGGGGTTCAGTGTGTGTGAGGGTGGCGAGATGGATGGGGTACAGTGTGTGTGTGTGAGGGTGGCGAGTTGGATGTAGTACAGTGTATGTGTGAGAGGGTGGGTAGTTGGGTGGGGTACAGTGTATGTGTGAGAGGGTGGGAAGTTAGATGGGGTACAGTGTCTGTGTGAGAGGGTGGGGTGTTGGATGGGGTTCAGTGTGTGTGTGAGAGGGTGGGTAGTTGGATGGGGTACAGTGTATGTGTGAGAGGGTGGGGTGTTGGGTGGGGTACAGTGTATGTGTGAGAGGGTGGGAATTTAGATGGGGTACAGTGTGTGTTTGATAGGGTGGGGAGTTGGATGGGTTACAGTGTGTGTGAGAGTGTGGGGAGTTGGTAGGCGTAGGGTGATGAGAGCGTGGGGAGTTGGATGGGGTACAGTGTGTGAGAGGGTGGGGAGTTGGATGGGATACAGTTTGTGTGAGAGGGTGGGGAGTTGAATGGGGTACAGTGTGTGAGTGAGAGGGTGGGGAGTAGGATGGGATACAGTGTGTGTGAGAGGGTGGGGAGTTGGATGGGGTACAGTGTGTGTGTGAGTGGGTGGGGAGTTGGATGGGGTACAGTGTGTGTGTGAGAGGGTGGGGAGTTGGATGGGATACAGTGTGTGTGAGAGAGTGGGGAGTTGAATGGGGTACAGTGTGTGTGTGAGAGGGTGGGGAGTTGGATGGGATACAGTGTGTGTGAAAGGGTGGGGAGTTCGATGGGGTACAGTGTGTGTGTGAGTGGGTGGGGATTTGGACGTGGTACAGTGTGTGTGTGAGAGGTTGGGGAGTTGGATGGGGTACAGTGTGTGTGTGAGAGGGTGGGGAGTTGGATGGGGTACATTGTATGTGTTAGAGGGTGGGGAGTAGGTTGGGGTACAGTATGTGTGAGATGGTGGGGAGTTGGATGGGGTATAGTGTATGTGTGAGAGGGTGGGGAGTTGGATGGGGTACAGTGTGTGTGTGAGAGGGCGTGGATTTGGATGGGGTTCAGTGTGTGTGTGAGAGGGTGGCAAGATGGATGGGGTACAGTGTGTGTGTGTGAGGGTGGCGAGTTGGATGGAGTACAGTGTATGTGTGAGAGGGTGGGTAGTTGGGTGGGGTACAGTGTATGTGTGAGAGGGTGGGAAGTTAGATGGGGTACAGTGTCTGTGTGAGAGGGTGGGGAGTTGGATGGGGTACAGTGTGTGTGTGAGAGGGTGGGTAGTTGGATGGGGTACAGTGTATGTTTGAGAGGGTGGGGTGTTGGGTGGGGTACAGTGTATGTGTGAGAGGGTGGGAATTTAGATGGGGTACAGTGTGTGTTTGATAGGGTGGGGAGTTGGATGGGTTACAGTGTGTGTGAGAGTGTGGGGAGTTGGGAGGCGTAGGTTGTGTGAGAGCGTGGGGAGTTGGATGGGGTACAGTGTGTGAGTGGGTGGGGTGTTGGATGGGATACAGTTTGTGTGAGAGGGTGGGGAGTTGAATGGGGTACAGTGTGTGTGTGAGAGGGTGGGGAGTAGGATGGGATACAGTGTGTGTGAGAGGGTGGGGAGTTGGATGGGGTACAGTGTGTGTGTGAGTCGGTGGGGAGTTGGATGGGGTACAGTGTGTGTGTGAGAGGGTGGGGAGTTGGATGGGATACAGTGTGTGTGAGAGAGTGGGGAGTTGAATGGGGTACAGTGTGTGTGTGAGAGGGTGGGGAGTTGGATGGGATACAGTGTGTGTGAGAGGGTGGGGAGTTCGATGGGGTACAGTGTGTGTGTGAGTGGGTGGGGAGTTGGATGTGGTACAGTGTGTGTGTGACAGGGTCGGAATTTGGATGGGGTACACTGTGTGTGTGAGAGGGTGGGGAGTTGGATGGGGTACATTGTATGTGTGAGAGGGTGGGGAGTACGTTGGGGTACAGTATGTGTGAGATGGTGGGGGGTTGGATGGGGTATAGTGTATGTGTGAGAGGGTGGGAAGTTGGATGGGGTTCAGTGTGTGTTTCAGAGGGTGGGGAGTTGGTTGGGGGTACAGTGTATTTCAGAGAATGTGGGTAGTTGAATGGGGTACAGTGTGTGTGTGAGAGTGTGGGGAGTTGGATGGGGTACAGTGTGTGAGAGAGAGGGTGGGGAGTTGGATGGGGTACAGTGCGTGTGTGAGAGGGTGGGGAGTTTGATGGATTACAGTGTATGTGTGAGATGGTGGGGAGTTGGGAGGGGTACGGTGTGTGAAAGGGTGGGGAGTTGGATGGGGTACAGTGTGTGTGTGAGAGGGTGGGGTGTTGCATGGGGTACAGTGTCTGTGTGAGAGGGTGGGGAGATGGATGGGGTACAGTGTGTGTGTTAGAATGTGGGGAGATGGATGGGGTACCATGTGTGTCTAAGAAGGTGGGGAGATTGATGGGGTTCAGTGTGTGTGTGAGAGGGTCGGGAGTTGAATGGGGTACAGTTTGCGTGTGAGACGATGGGGTGTTGGATGGGGCACAGTGTGTGTGTGAGAGGGTGGGGAGTTGGATGGGATACTGTGTTTGAGTGAGAGGGTGGGGTGTTGGATCGGATACAGTGTGTGTGTGAGTGGGTGGTGATTTGGATGGGGTACAGTGTGTGTTTGAGAGGGTCGGGAGTTGGGTCGGATACAGTGTGTGTGTGAGAGGATGGGGAGTTGGATGGGGTACAGTGTGTGTGTATGAGGGTGGGGAGTTGGATGGGGTACAGTGTGTGTGAGAGGGTGGGGAGCTGGATGGGGTACAGTGTGTGTGTGAGGCTGGGGAGTTGGGTGGTATACAGTGTGTGTGTGATAGGGTGGGGAGTTGGATGGGGTACTGTGTGTGTGGGTGTGAGGGTGGCGAGTTGGATAGGGTACAGGGTGTGTGAGAGGGTGGGGAGTTGAATGGGGTACAGTGTGTGTGTGAGGGTGGGGAGTTGGATGGGGTACAGTGTGTGGGAGAGGGTTAGGAGTAGGATGGGATACAGTGTGTGTGAGAGGTTGGGTTGTTGGATGCAGTACAGTGTGTGTGTGAGAGGGTGGGGAGTTGGATGGAATACAGTGTGTGTGTGAGAGGATGGGGAGTTGGATGGGATACAGTTTGTGTGAGAGGGTGGGAAGTTGAATGGGGTACAGTGTGTGTGTGAGAGGGTGGGGATTTGGATGGGATACAGTGTGTTTGAGAGGGTGGGGAGTTGGATGGGGTACAGTGTGTGTGTGAGTGGGTGGGGAGTTGGATGGGGTACAGTGTGTGTGTGAGAGGGTGGGAAGTTGGATGGTGTTCAAGGTGTGTGTCAGAGGGTTGGGAGTTGGATGAGGTACAGTGTATTTCTGAGAGGGTGGGTAGTTGAATGGGGTACAGTGTGTGTGTGAGAGCGTGGGGAGTTGGATGGGGTACAGTGTGTGAGAGAGACGGTGGGGAGTTGGATGGGGTACAGTGCGTGTGTGAGAGGGTGGGGAGTTGGATGGGTTACAGTGTATGTCTGAGAGGGTGGGGAGTTGGGAGGGGTACGGTGTGTGAGAGGGTGGGGATTTGGATGGGGTACAGTCTGTGTGTGAGAGGGTCGGGAGTTGCATGGGGTACAGTGTCTGTGTGAGAGGGTGGGGAGATGGATGGGGTACATTGTTTTGTGAGAGTGTGGGGAGATAGATGGGTAACCATGTGTGTGTGAGAGGGTGGGGAGATTGATGTGGTTCAGTGTGTGTGTGAGAGGGTCGGGAGTTGGATCGGGTACAGTGTGTGTGTGAGCGGGTGGGGAGTTGTACGGGGTACAGTATGTGTGTGAGAGGGTAGGGAGTTGGATGGGACACTGTGTGTGTGTGAGAAGGTAGGGTGTTGGATCGGATACAGTGTGTGTGTGAGAGGGTGGGGAGTTGAATGGGGTACAGTGTGTGTTTGAGAAGTTCGGGAGTTGGATCGGATACAGTGTGTGTGTGAGTGGGTTGGGAGTTGGATGGGGTACAGTGTGTGTGTATGAGGGTGGGGAGTTGGATGGGGTACAGTGTGTGTGAGAGGGTGGGGAGTTGGATGGGGTACAGTGTGTGTGTGAGGCTGGGGAGTTGGATGGTGTACAGTGTGTGTGTGAGAGGGTGGGTAGTTAGATGGGGTACAGAATGTGTGAGATGGTGGGGAGTTGGATGGGGTACAGTGTGTGTGTGAGGGTGGGGAGTTGGATGGGATATAGTGTGTGTGTGAGGGTGGGGAGTTGGATGGGGTACAGTGTGTGTGAGAGGGTGGGGAGTGGGATGGGTTACAGTGTATGTGTGAGAGGGTGGGGAGTTGGGAGGGGTAATGTGTGTGAGAGGGTGGGGAGTTGTATGGGGTACAGTGTGTGTGTGAGAGGGTGTGGAGTTGCATGGGGTACAGTGTCTGTGTGAGAGGGTGGGGAGATGGATGGTGTACAGTGTTTTGTGAGAGTGTGGGGAGATGGATGGGTAACCATGTGTGTGTGAGAGGGTGGGGAGATTGATGGGGTTCAGTGTGTGTGTGAAAGGGTCGGGAGTTGGATCGGGTACAGTGTGTGTGTGAGAGGGTGGGGAGTTTGACGGGGTACAGTATGTGTGTGAGAGGGTAGGGAGTTGTATGGGACACTGTGTGTGTGTGAGAGGGTAGGGTGTTGGATCGGATACAGTGTGTGTGTGAGAGGGTGGGGAGTTGAATGGGGTACAGTGTGTGTTTGAGAAGTTCGGGAGTTGGATCGGATACAGTGCGTGTGTGAGAGGGTGGGGAGTTGGATGGGGTACAGTGTGTGTTTATGAGGGTGGGGAGTTGGATGGGGTACAGTGTGTGTGAGAGGGTGGGGAGTTGGATGGGGTACAGTGTGTGTGTGAGAGGGTGGGGAGTTGGATGGGGTACAGTGTGTGTGTGAGGCTGGGGAGTTGGATGGTGTACAGTGTGTGTGTGAGAGGGTGGGGAGTTAGATGGGGTACAGGGTGTGTGAGATGGTGGGGAGTTGGATGGGGTACAGTGTGTGTGTGAGGGTGGGGAGTTGGATGGGGTATAGTGTGTGTGTGAGGGTGGGGAGTTGGATGGGGTACAGTGTTTGTGTGAGACGGTGGGGTGTTGGATGGGGTACAGTGTGTGTGTGAGAGGGTGGGGAGTTGAATGGGGTACAGTGTGTGTGAGAGGGTGGGAAGTTGGATGGGGTACAGTGTGTGTGTGAGAGGGTGGGTAGTTGGATGGGGTACAGTGTGTGTGTGAGAGGGTGGTGAGTTGGATGGGGTACGGTGTGTGTGTGAGAGGGTGGGAGTTCGACGGGGTACAGTGTGTGTATGTGAGAGGTTGGGGAGTTGGATGGGGTACAGTGTGTGTGTGAGAATGACAGTTGTTGGATGGGGGTACAGTGAGTGTGTGAGAGGGTGGGGAGTTGGATGGTGTACATTTTGTGTGTGAGAGGGTAGCGAGTTGGATGGGGTACAGTGTGTGTGTGAGAGGGCGTGGATTTGGATGGGGTTCAGTGTGTGTGTGAGAGGGTGGCGAGATGGATGGGGTACAGTGTGTGTGTGTGAGGGTGGCGAGTTGGATGTAGTACAGTGTATGTGTGAGAGGGTGGGTAGTTGGGTGGGGTACAGTGTATGTGTGAGAGGGTGGGAAGTTAGATGGGGTACAGTGTCTGTGTGAGAGGTTGGGGAGTTGGATGGGGTACAGTGTGTGTGTGAGAGGTTGGGGAGTTGGATGGGGTACAGTGTGTGTGTGAGAATGACGGTTGTTGGATGGGGGTACAGTGAGTGTGTGAGAGGGTGGGGAGTTGGATGGTGTACATTTTGTGTGTGAGAGGGTAGCGAGTTGGATGGGGTACAGTGTGTGTGTGAGAGGGCGTGGATTTGGATGGGGTTCAGTGTGTGTGTGAGAGGGTGGCGAGATGGATGGGGTACAGTGTGTGTGTGTGAGGGTGGCGAGTTGGATGTAGTACAGTGTATGTGTGAGAGGGTGGGTAGTTGGGTGGGGTACAGTGTATGTGTGAGAGGGTGGGAAGTTAGATGGAGTACAGTGTCTGTGTGAGAGGGTGGGGAGTTGGATGGGATACAGTGTGTGTGAGAGAGTGGGGAGTTGAATGGGGTACAGTGTGTGTGTGAGAGGGTGGGGAGTTGGATGGGATACAGTGTGTGTGAGAGGGTGGGGAGTTGGATGGGGTGCAGTGTTTGTGTGAGTGGGTAGGGAGTTGGATGGGGTACAGTTTGTGTGTGACAGGGTGGGGAGTTGAATGGGGTACAGTGTTTGTGTGAGAGGGTGGGGAGTTGGGTGGGGTACATTGTATGTGTGAGAGGGTGGGGAGTACGTTGGGGCACAGTATGTGTGAGATGGTGGGGAGTTGGATGGGGTATAGTGTATGTGTGAGAGGGTGGGAAGTTGGATGGGGTTCAGTGTGTGTGTCAGAGGGTGGGGAGTTGGTTGGGGTACAGTGTATTTCTGAGAGGGTGGGTAGTTGAATGGGGTACAGTGTGTGTGTGAGAGCGTGGGGAGTTGGATGGGGTACAGTGTGTGAGAGAGAGGGTGGGGAGTTGGATGGTGTACAGTGCGTGTGTGAGAGGGTGGGGAGTTTGATGGATTACAGTGTATGTGTCAGATGGTGGGGAGTTGGGAGGGGTACGGTGTGTGAAAGGGTGGGGAGTTGGATGGGGTACAGTGTGTGTGTGAGAGGGTGGGGAGTTGCATGGGGTACAGTGTCTGTGTGAGAGGGTGGGGAGATGGATGGGGTACAGTGTGTGTGTGAGAATGTGGGGAGATGGATGGGGTACCATGTGTGTGTAAGAGGGTGGGGAGTTTGATGGTGTTCAGTGTGTGTGTGAGAGGGTCGGGAGTTGGATCGGGTACAGTGTGCGTGTGAGAGGATGGTGTGTTGGATGGGGCACAGTGTGTGTGTGAGAGGGTGGGGAGTTGGATGGGATACTTTGTTTGAGTGAGAGGGTGGGGTGTTGGATCGGATACAGTGTGTGTGTGAGAGGGTGGGGATTTGGATGGGGTACAGTGTGTGTTTGAGAGGGTCGGGAGTTGGATCGAATACAGTGTGTGTGTGAGAGTGTGGGGAGTTGGATGGGGTACAGTGTGTGTGTATGAGGGTGGGGAGTTGGATGGGGTACAGTGTGTGTGAGAGTGTGGGGAGCTCGATGGGGTACAGTGTGTGTGTGAGGCTGGGGAGTTGGATGTTATACAGTGTGTGTGTGATAGGGTGGGGAGTTGGATGGGGTACTGTGTGTGTGGGTGTGAGGGTGGCGAGTTGGATAGGGTACAGGGTGTGTGAGAGGGTGGGGAGTTGAATGGGGTACAGTGTGTGTGTGAGGGTGGGGAGTTGGATGGGGTACAGTGTGTGGGAGAGGGTTGGGAGTAGGATGGGATACAGTGTGTGTGAGAGGTTGGGTTGTTGGATGCAGTACAGTGTGTGTGTGAGAGGGTGGGGAGTTGGATGGAATACAGTGTGTGTGTGAGAGGGTGGGGAGTTGGATGGGATACAGTTTGTGTGAGAGGGTGGGGAGTTGAATGGGGTACAGTGTGTGTGTGAGAGGGTGGGGAGTTGGATGGGATACAGTGTGTTTGAAAGGGTGGGGAGTTGGATGGGGTACAGTGTGTTTGTGAGTGGGTGGGGAGTTGGATGGGGTACAGTGTGTGTGTGAGAGGTTGGGGAGTTGGATGGGGTACAGTGTGTGTGTGAGAGGGTGGGGAGTTGGATGGGGTACATTGTATGTGTTAGAGGGTGGGGAGTAGGTTGGGGTACAGTATGTGTGAGATGGTGAGGAGTTGGATGGGGTATAGTGTATGTGTGAGAGGGTGGGAAGTTGGATGGTGTTCAAGGTGTGCGTCAGAGGGTTGGGAGTTGGATGAGGTACAGTGTATTTCTGAGAGGGTGGGTAGTTGAATGGGGTACAGTGTGTGTGTGAGAGTGTGGGGAGTTGGATGGGGTACAGTGTGTGAGAGAGACGGTGGGGAGTTGGATGGGGTACAGTGCGTGTGTCAGAGGGTGGGGAGTTGGATGGGTTACAGTGTATGTCTGAGAGGGTGGGGAGTTGGGAGGGGTACGGTGTGTGAGAGGGTGGGGAGTTGGATGGGGTACAGTCTGTGTGTGAGAGGGTCGGGAGTTGCATGGGGTACAGTGTCTGTGTGAGAGGGTGGGGTGATGGATGGGGTACAGTGTTTTGTGAGAGTGTGGGGAGATGGATGGGTAACCATGTGTGTGTGAGAGGGTGGGGAGATTGATGGGGTTCAGTGTGTGTGTGAGAGGGTCGGGAGTTGGATCGGGTACAGTATGTGTGTGAGAGGGTGGGGAGTTGGACGGGGTACAGTATGTGTGTGAGAGGGTAGGGAGTTGTATGTGACACTGTGTGTGTGTGAGAGGGTAGGGTGTTGGATCGGATACAGTGTGTGTGTGAGAGGGTGGGGAGTTGAATGGGGTACAGTGTGTGTTTGAGAAGTTCGGGAGTTGGATCGGATACAGTGTGTGTGTGAGAGGGTGGGGAGTTGGATGGGTTACAGTGTGTGTGTATGAGGGTGGGGAGTTGGATGGGGTACAGTGTGTGTGAGAGGGTGGGGAGTTGGATGGGGTACAGTGTGTGTGTGAGGCTGGGGAGTTGGATGGTGTACAGTGTGTGTGAGACGGTTGGGAGTTGGATGGGGTACAGTTTGTGTGAGAGGGTGTGGAGTTGGGTGGGGTAGCTTGTGTGTGTGAGAGGTTGGGGAGTTGGATGGGGTACAGTGTGTGTGTGAGAGGGTGGGGATTTTGATGGGGTTCAGTGTGTGTGTGAGAGGGTGGGGAGTTGGATGGGGTACAGTTTGTGTGAGAGGGTGTGGATTTGGATGTGGTACAGTGAGTGTGTGAGAGGGCGGGGATTTGGATGGGGTTCAGTGTGTGTGTGAGAGGGTGGGGAGTTGAATGGGGTACAGTGTGTGTGAGAGGGTGGGGAGTTGGATGGGGTACAGTGTGTGTGTGGGAGGGTGGGTAGTTGGATGGGGTACAGTGTGTGTGTGAGAGGGTGGGGAGTTGGATGGGGTACGGTGTGTGTGTGAGAGGGCGGGAGTTCGACGGGGTACAGTGTGTGTATGTGAGAGGGTGGGGTGTTGCTTGGGGTACAGTGTCTGTGTGAGAGGGTGGGAGTTCGATGGGGTACAGTGTGTGTATGTGAGAGGTTGGGGAGTTGGATGGGGCACAGTGAGTGTGTGTGAGGGTGGGGAGTTGGGTGGGGTACAGTTTGTGTGAGACGGTTGGGAGTTGGATGGGGTACAGTTTGTGTGAGAGGGTGTGGAGTTGGGTGGGGTAGCTTGTGTGTGTGAGAGGATGGGGAGTTGGATGGGGTACAGTGTGTGTGTGAGAGGGTGGGGATTTTGATGGGGTTCAGTGTGTGTGTGAGAGGGTGGGGAGTTGGATGGGGTACAGTTTGTGTGAGAGGGTGTGGATTTGGATGTGGTACAGTGAGTGTGTGAGAGGGCGGGGATTTGGATGGGGTTCAGTGTGTGTGTGAGAGGGTGGGGAGCTGGATGTGGTTCAGTGTGTGTGTGAGAGGGAGGGTTGTTGGATGGGGTACAGTGAGAGTGTGAGAGGGTGGGGAGTTGGATGGGGTACATTTTGTGTGTGAGAGGGTAGCGAGTTGGATGGGGTTCAGTGTTTGTGAGAGGGTGTGGAGTTGGATGGGTTTCAGTGTGTGTGTGAGAGGGTGGCGAGATGGATGGGGTACAGTGTGTGTGTGTGAGGGTGGCGAGTTGGATGGAGTACAGTGTGTGTGTGAGAGGGCGGGGATTTGGATGGGGTTCAGTGTGTGTGTGAGAGGGTGGCGAGATGGATTGGGCACAGTGTGTGTGTGTGAGGGCGGCGAGTTGGATGGAGTACAGTGTATGTGTGAGAGGGTGGGTAGTTGGGTGGGGTACAGTGTGTGTGTGAGAGGGTGGGTAGTTAGATGGGGTACAGTGTCTGTGTGAGAGGGTGGGGAGTTGGATGGGGTTCAGTGTGTGTGTGTGAGGGTGGGTAGTTGGATGGGGTACAGTGTATGTGTGAGAGGGTGGGGTGTTGGGTGGGGTACAGTGTATGTGTGAGAGGGTGGGAATTTAGAAAGGGTACAGTGTGTGTTTGATAGGGTGGGGAGTTGGATGGGTTACAGTGTGTGTGAGAGTGTGCGGATTTGGGACGCGTAGGGTGTGTGAGAGCGTGGGGAGTTGGATGGGGTACTGTGTGTGTGTGTGAGGGTGGGCAGTTGGATGGGGTACAGTGTGTGGGAGAGGGTTGGGAGTTGGATGGGGTACAGTGTGTGTGTGTGAGAGGGTGGGGAGTTGAATGGAATACAGTGTGTGTGTGAGAGGGTGGGGAGTTGGATGGGATACAGTTTGTGTGAGAGGGTGGGGAGTTGAATGGGGTACAGTGTGTGTGTGAGAGGGTGGGGAGTAGGATGGGATACAGTGTGTGTGAGAGGGTGGGGAGTTGGATGGGGCACAGTGTGTGTGTGAGTGGGTGGGGAGTTGGATGGGGTACAGTGTGTGTGTGAGAGGGTGGGGAGTTGGATGGAGTACATTGTGTGTGACAGGGTGGGGAGTTAGATGGGGTACAGTGTATGTGTGAGAGGGTGGGGAGTAGTTTGGTGTACAGTATGTGTCAGATGGAGCGGAGTTGGATGGTGTATAGTGTATGTGTGAGAGGGTGGGAAGTTGGATGGGGTTCAGTGTGTGTGTCAGAGGGTGGGGACTTGGATGGGGTACAGTGTATGTCTGAGAGGGTGGGTAGTTGGATGGGTACAGTGTGTGTGTGAGAGCGTGGGGAGTTGGATGGGGTACAGTGTGAGAGAGAGAGGGTGGGGAGTTGGATTGGGTACAGTGCATATGTGAAAGGGTGGGGAGTTGGTTGGGTTACAGTGTACGTGTGAGAGGGTGGGGAGTTGGGAGGGGTACGGTGTGTGAGAGAGTGGGGAATTGGATGGGGAACAGTGTGTGTGTGAGAGGGAGGGTTGTTGGATGTGGTACAGTGTGTGTGTGAGAGGGTGGGGAGTTGGATGGGGTACATTTTGTGTGTGAGAGGGTAGCGAGTTGGATGGGATTCAGTGTGTGTGAGAGGGTGTGGAGTTGGATGGGGTACAGTGTGTGTGTGAGAGGGCGTGGATTTGGATGGGGTTCAGTGTGTGTGTGAGAGGGTGGCGAGATGGATGGGGTACAGTGTGTGTGTGTGAGGGTGGCGAGTTGGATGGAGTACAGTGTATGTGTGAGAGGGTGGGTAGTTGGGTGGGGTACAGTGTATGTGTGAGAGGGTGGGAAGTTAGATTGGGTACAGTGTCTGTGTGAGAGGGTGGGGAGTTGGATGGGGTTCAGTGTGTGTGTGAGAGGGTGGGGTGTTGGGTGGGGTACAGTGTATGTGTGAGAGGGTGGGAATTTAGATGGGGTACAGTGTGTGTTTGATAGGGTGGGGAGTTGGATGGGTTACAGTGTGTGTGAGAGTGTGGGGAGTTGGGAGGCGTAGGGTGTGTGAGAGCGTGGGGAGTTGCATGGGGTACAGTGTGTGGGAGAGCGTTGGGATTAGGATGGGATACAGTGTGTGTGAGAGGTTGGGTTGTTGGATGGAGTACAGTGTGTGTGTTAGAGGGTGGGGAGTTGGATGGAATACAGTGTGTGTGTGAGAGGATGGGGAATTGGATGGGTTACAGTGTGTGTGAGAGAGTGGGGAGTTGAATGGGGTACAGTGTGTGTGTGAGACGGTGGGGAGTTGGATGGGATACAGTGTGTGTGAGAGGGTGGGGAGTTGGATGGGGTACAGTGTGTGAGTGAGAGGGTGGGGAGTTGGATGGAATACAGTGTATGTGTGAGAGGGTGGGGAGTAGTTTGGGGTACAGTATGTGTCAGATGGTGGGGAGTTGGATGGTGTATAGTGTATGTGTGAGAGGGTGGGAAGTTGGATGGGGTTCAGTGTGTGTGTCAGGGGGTGGGGAGTTGGATGGGGTACAGTGTATGTCTGAGATGGTGGGTAGTTGGATGGGGAACAGTGTGAGTGTGAGAGGGTGGGAGTTCGATGGGGTACAGTGTGTGTATGTGAGAGGTTGGGGAGTTGGATGGGGCACAGTGAGTGTGTGTGAGGGTGGGGAGTTGGGTGGGGTACAGTTTGTGTGAGACGGTTGGGAGTTGGATGGTGTACAGTTTGTGTGAGAGGGTGTGGAGTTGGGTGGGGTAGCTTGTGTGTGTGAGAGGATGGGGAGTTGGATGGGGTACAGTGTGTGTGTGAGAGGGTGGGGATTTTGATGGGGTTCAGTGTGTGTGTGAGAGGGTGGGGAGTTGGATGGGGTACAGTTTGTGTGAGAGGGTGTGGATTTGGATGTGGTACAGTGAGTGTGTGAGAGGGCGGGGATTTGGATGGGGTTCAGTGTGTGTGTGAGAGGGTGGGGAGCTGGATGTGGTTCAGTGTGTGTGTGAGAGGGAGGGTTGTTGGATGGGGTACAGTGAGAATGTGAGAGGGTGGGGAGTTGGATGGGGTACATTTTGTGTGTGAGAGGGTAGCGAGTTGGATGGGGTTCAGTGTTTGTGAGAGGGTGTGGAGTTGGATGGGGTTCAGTGTGTGTGTGAGAGGGTGGCGAGATGGATGGGGTACAGTGTGTGTGTGTGAGGGTGGCGAGTTGGATGGAGTACAGTGTGTGTGTGAGA
The DNA here is from genome assembly GCF_964194155.1 of Cetorhinus maximus. Classification (NCBI taxonomy): domain Eukaryota; kingdom Metazoa; phylum Chordata; class Chondrichthyes; order Lamniformes; family Cetorhinidae; genus Cetorhinus; species Cetorhinus maximus. The sequence continues at coordinate 12,502,529 of NC_135917.1, read as the reverse complement.
GGGCGGGGATTTGGATGGGGTTCAGTGTGTGTGTGAGAGTGTGGCGAGATGGATGGGGCACAGTGTGTGTGTGTGAGGGCGGCGAGTTGGATGGAGTACAGTGTATGTGTGAGAGGGTGGGTAGTTGGGTGGGGTACAGTGTGTGTGTGAGAGGGTGGGTAGTTAGATGGGGTACAGTGTCTGTGTGAGAGGGTGGGGAGTTGGATGGGGTTCAGTGTGTGTGTGAGAGGGTGGGTAGTTGGATGGGGTACAGTGTATGTGTGAGAGGGTGGGGTGTTGGGTGGGGTACAGTGTATGTGTGAGAGGGTGGGAATTTAGAAAGGGTACAGTGTGTGTTTGATAGGGTGGGGAGTTGGATGGGTTACAGTGTGTGTGAGAGTGTGCGGATTTGGGACGCGTAGGGTGTGTGAGAGCGTGGGGAGTTGGATGGGGTACAGTGTGTGTGTGTGAGGGTGGGGAGTTGGATGGGGTACAGTGTGTGGGAGAGGGTTGGGAGTTGGATGGGATACAGTGTGTGTGAGAGGGTGGGGAGTTGAATGGAATACAGTGTGTGTGTGAGAGGGTGGGGAGTTGGATGGGATACAGTTTGTGTGAGAGGGTGGGGAGTTGAATGGGGTACAGTGTGTGTGTGAGAGGGTGGGGAGTAGGATGGGATACAGTGTGTGTGAGAGGGTGGGGAGTTGGATGGGGTACAGTGTGTGTGTGAGTGGGTGGGGAGTTGGATGGGGTACAGTGTGTGTGTGAGAGGGTGGGGAGTTGGATGGAGTACATTGTGTGTGACAGGGTGGGGAGTTAGATGGGGTACAGTGTATGTGTGAGAGGGTGGGGAGTAGTTTGGTGTACAGTATGTGTCAGATGGAGCGGAGTTGGATGGTGTATAGTGTATGTGTGAGAGGGTGGGAAGTTGGATGGGGTTCAGTGTGTGTGTCAGAGGGTGGGGACTTGGATGGGGTACAGTGTATGTCTGAGAGGGTGGGTAGTTGGATGGGTACAGTGTGTGTGTGAGAGCGTGGGGAGTTGGATGGGGTACAGTGTGAGAGAGAGAGGGTGGGGAGTTGGATTGGGTACAGTGCATATGTGAAAGGGTGGGGAGTTGGTTGGGTTACAGTGTACGTGTGAGAGGGTGGGGAGTTGGGAGGGGTACGGTGTGTGAGAGAGTGGGGAATTGGATGGGGAACAGTGTGTGTGTGAGAGGGAGGGTTGTTGGATGTGGTACAGTGTGTGTGTGAGAGGGTGGGGAGTTGGATGGGGTACATTTTGTGTGTGAGAGGGTAGCGAGTTGGATGGGATTCAGTGTGTGTGAGAGGGTGTGGAGTTGGATGGGGTACAGTGTGTGTGTGAGAGGGCGTGGATTTGGATGGGGTTCAGTGTGTGTGTGAGAGGGTGGCGAGATGGATGGGGTACAGTGTGTGTGTGTGAGGGTGGCGAGTTGGATGGAGTACAGTGTATGTGTGAGAGGGTGGGTAGTTGGGTGGGGTACAGTGTATGTGTGAGAGGGTGGGAAGTTAGATTGGGTACAGTGTGTGTGTGAGTGGGTGGGGAGTTGGATGGGGTACAGTGTGTGTGTGAGAGGGTGGGGAGTTGGATGGAGTACATTGTGTGTGACAGGGTGGGGAGTTAGATGGGGTACAGTGTATGTGTGAGAGGGTGGGGAGTAGTTTGGTGTACAGTATGTGTCAGATGGAGTGGAGTTGGATGGTGTATAGTGTATGTGTGAGAGGGTGGGAAGTTGGATGGGGTTCAGTGTGTGTGTCAGAGGGTGGGGACTTGGATGGGGTACAGTGTATGTCTGAGAGGGTGGGTAGTTGGATGGGTACAGTGTGTGTGTGAGAGCGTGGGGAGTTGGATGGGGTACAGTGCGAGAGAGAGAGGGTGGGGAGTTGGATTGGGTACAGTGCATATGTGAAAGGGTGGGGAGTTGGTTGGGTTACAGTGTACGTGTGAGAGGGTGGGGAGTTGGGAGGGGTACGGTGTGTGAGAGAGTGGGGAATTGGATGGGGAACAGTGTGTGTGTGAGAGGGTGGGGAGTTGGATGGGGTACATTTTGTGTGTGAGAGGGTAGCGAGTTGGATGGGATTCAGTGTGTGTGAGAGGGTGTGGAGTTGGATGGGGTACAGTGTGTGTGTGAGAGGGCGTGGATTTGGATGGGGTTCAGTGTGTGTGTGAGAGGGTGGCGAGATGGATGGGGTACAGTGTGTGTGTGTGAGGGTGGCGAGTTGGATGGAGTACAGTGTATGTGTGAGAGGGTGGGTAGTTGGGTGGGGTACAGTGTATGTGTGAGAGGGTGGGAAGTTAGATTGGGTACAGTGTCTGTGTGAGAGGGTGGGGAGTTGGATGGGGTACAGTGTGTGTGTGAGAGGGTGGGTAGTTGGATGGGGTACAGTGTATGTGTGAGAGGGTGGGGTGTTGGGTGGGGTACAGTGTATGTGTGAGAGGGTGGGAATTTAGATGGGGTACAGTGTGTGTTTGATAGGGTGGGGAGTTGGATGGGTTACAGTGTGTGTGAGAGTGTGGGGAGTTGGGAGGCGTAGGGTGTGTGAGAGCGTGGGGAGTTGCATGGGGTACAGTGTGTGGGAGAGCGTTGGGATTAGGATGGGATACAGTGTGTGTGAGAGGTTGGGTTGTTGGATGGAGTACAGTGTGTGTGTTAGAGGGTGGGGAGTTGGATGGAATACAGTGTGTGTGTGAGAGGATGGGGAATTGGATGGGTTACAGTGTGTGTGAGAGAGTGGGGAGTTGAATGGGGTACAGTGTGTGTGTGAGACGGTGGGGAGTTGGATGGGATACAGTGTGTGTGAGAGGGTGGGGAGTTGGATGGGGTACAGTGTGTGAATGAGAGGGTGGGGAGTTGGATGGAATACAGTGTATGTGTGAGAGGGTGGGGAGTAGTTTGGGGTACAGTATGTGTCAGATGGTGGGGAGTTGGATGGTGTATAGTGTATGTGTGAGAGGGTGGGAAGTTGGATGGGGTTCAGTGTGTGTGTCAGGGGGTGGGGAGTTGGATGGGGTACAGTGTATGTCTGAGATGGTGGGTAGTTGGATGGGGAACAGTGTGAGTGTGAGAGGGTGGGGAGTTGGATGGGGTACAGTGTGTGAGAGAGAGGGTGGGGAGTTGGATGGGGTACATTGCGTTTGTGAGAGGGTGGGGAGTTGGATGGGTTACAGTGTATGTGTGAGAGGGGGGGGAGTTGGGAGGGGTACGGTGTGTGAGAGGGTGGGGAGTTGGATGGGTTACAGTGTTTGGGTGAGAGGGTGTAGAGTTGCATGGGGTACAGTGTCTGTGTGAGAGGGTGGGGAGATGGATGGGGTACAGTGTGTGTGTGAGAGGGTCGGGAGTTGGATCGGGTAACAGTGTGTGTGTGAGAGGATGGGGTGTTGGATGGGGTACAGTGTGTGTGTGAGAGGGTGGGGTGTTGGATCGGATAAATTGTCTGTGAGAGAGGGTTGGGAGTTGGATGGGGTAAAGTGTGTGTGTGAGATGGTTGGGAGTTGGATGGGGTACAGAATGTGTGTGAGAGGGTGGGGAGTTGGATGGGGTACAGTGTGTGTGTGTGAGAGGGTGGTTAGTTGGATGGGGTACAGAGTGTGTGAGAGGGTGGTGAGATGGATGGGGTACAGTGTGTCTGAGAGGGTGGGGAGTTGGATGGGGTACAGTGTGTGTGTGAGAGGGTGTGGAGTTGGATGGGGTACAGCTTGTGCGAGAGAGGGTGGGTAGTTTCATTGGTTACAGTGTTTGTGTATGAGGGTCGGGAGTTGGATGGGGTACAGTGTTTGTGGGTGAGAGGTTGGGGAGTTAGGTGGGGTACAGTGTATGTGTGAGAGGGTGGGGAATTGAATGGGGTACAGTGTGTTTGTGTGAGAGGGTGGGGTGTTGTGTGGGGTGCAGTGTGTGTGTGTGAGGGTGTGGAGTTGGATGGGGTTCAGTGTGTGTGTGTGAGGGTGGGGAGTTGGATGGGGTACAGTGTGTGTGTGTGTGAGGGTGGGGAGTAGGATGGTGTACAGTGTGTGTGTCAGAGGGTAGTGTGTTGGATGGGGTACTGTGTGTGTGTGTGTGTGAGAGGGTGGGGTGTAGGATGGGGTACAGTGTGTGAGTGAGAGGGTGGCGTGTTAGATGGGGTACAGTGTGTGTGTGAGAGGGTGGGAGTTGGATGGGCTACAGTGTGAGTGTGAGAGAGGGTGGGGAGTTGTATGGGGTACACTGTATGTGTGTGAGAGGGTGGGGAGTTGGATGGGGAACAGTGTATGTGGTTGAGAGGGTGGGGAGTTAGGTTGTGTACAGTTTGTGTGTGAGAGGGTGGGGAGTTGGATGGGGTACAGTGTTTGTGTGTGAGAGGTTGGGGAGATTGGTGGGGTACAGTGTGTGGGTGTGAGGGTGGGGTGTTTGATCGGTACAGTGTGTGTGTGTATGAGGATGGGGAGTTGGATCGGGTACAGTGTATGGGTGAGAGGGTGGGGAGTTGGATGGGGTACAGTGTGTGGGAGAGGGTTGGAGTTGGATGGGATACAGTGTGTGTGAGATGTTGGGTTGTTGGATGGAGTACAGTGTGTGTGTGAGAGGGTGGGGAGTTGGATGGAATACAGTGTGTGTGTGAGAGGGTGGGGAGTTGGATGGGATACAGTTTGTGTGAGAGGGTGGGGAGTTGAATGGGGTACAGTGTGTGTGTGAGAGGGTGGGGAGTAGGATGGGATACAGTTTGTGTGAGAGGGTGGGGAGTTGGATGGGGTACAGTGTGTGTGTGAGAGGGTGGGGAGTTGGATGGGGTACATTGTGTGTGACAGCGTGGGGAGTTGGATGGGGTACAGTGTATGTGTGAGAGGGTGGGGAGTAGTTTGGGGTACAGTATGTGTCAGATGGTTGGGAGTTGGATGGTGTATAGTGTATGTGTGAGAGGGTGGGAAGTTGGATGGGGTTCAGTGTGTGTGTCAGAGGGTGGGGAGTTGGATGGAGTACAGTGTATGTCTGAGAGGGTGGGTATTTGGATGGGGTACAGTGTGTGTGTGAGAGCGTGGGGAGTTGGATGGTGTACAGTGTGTGAGAGAGAGGTTGGGGAGTTGGATGGGGTACAGTGCGTTAGTGAGAGGGTGGGGAGTTGGATGGGTTATAGTGTATGTGTGTGAGGGTGGGGAGCTGGGAGGGGTACGGTGTGTGAGAGAGTGGGGAATTGGATGGGGTACAGTGTGTGTGTGAGAGTGTGGGGAGTTGCATGGGGTACAGTGTCTGTGTGAGAGGGTGGAGAGATGGATGGGGTACAGTGTGTGTGTGAGAATGTGGTGAGATGGATGGGGTTCAGTGTGTGTGTGAGAGGGTCGGGAGTTGGATCGGGTACAGTGTGTGTGTGAGATGATGGGGTGTTGGATTGGGTACAGTGTGTGTGTGAGAGGGTGGGGAGTTGGATGGGATACTGTGTTTGAGTGAGAGGGTGGAGTGTTGGATCGGATACAGTGTGTGTGTGAGAGGGTGGGGAGTTGGATGGGGTACAGTGTGTGTTTGAGAGGGTCGGGAGTTGGATCGGATACTGTGTGTGTGTGAGAGGGTGGGGAGTTGGATGGGGTACAGTGTGTGTGTATGAGGGTGGGGAGTTGGATGGGGTACAGTGTGTGTGAGAGGGTGGGGAGTTTGATGGGGTACAGTGTGTGTGTGAGGCTGTGGAAATGAATGGTGCACAGTGTGTGTGTGAGAGGGTGGGGAGTTGGATGGGGTACTGTGTGTGTGGGTGTGAGGGTGGCGATTTGGATAGGGTACAGGGTGTGTGAGAGGGTGGGGAGTTGAATGGGGTACAGTGTGTGTGTGAGGGTGGGGAGTTGGATGGGGTACAGTGTGTGGGAGAGCGTTAGGAGTTAGATGGGATACAGTGTGTGTGAGAGGTTGGGTTGTTGGATGGAGTACAGTGTGTGTGTGAGAGGGTGGGGAGTTGGATGGAATACAGTGTGTGTGTGATAGGATGGGGAATTGGATGGGATACAGTGTGTGTGAGAGAGTGGGGAGTTGAATGGGGTACAGTGAGTGTGAGAGAGGGTGGGGAGTTGGATGGGATACAGTGTGTGTGAGAGGGTGGGGAGTTGGATGGGGTACAGTGTGTGTGTGAGTGGGTGGGGATTTTGATGGGGTACAGAGAGTGTGTGAGAGGGTGGGGAGTTGGATGGGGTACAGTGTATGTGTGAGAGGGTGGGGAGTAGTTTGGGGTACAGTATATGTCAGATGGTGGGGAGTTGGATGGTGTATAGTGTATGTGTGAGAGGGTGGGAAGTTGGATGGGGTTCAGTGTGTGTGTCAGAGGGTGGGGAGTTGGATGGGGTACAGTGTATGTCTGAGAAGGTGGGTAGTTGGATGGGGTACAGTGTGTGTGTGAGAGCGTGGGGAGTTGGATGGGGTACAGTGTGTGAGAGAGAGTGTGGGGAGTTGGATGGGGTACAGTGCGTTTGTGAGAGGGTGGGGAGTTGGATGGGATACAGTGTATGTGTGAGAGGGTGGGTAGTTGGGAGGGGTACGGTGTGTGAGAGAGTGGGGAATTGGATGGGGTACAGTGTGTGTGTGTGAGGGTGGGGAGTTGCATGGGGTACAGTGTCTGTGTGAGAGGGTGGGGAGATGGATGGGGTACAGTGTGTGTGTGAGAATGTGGGAAGATGGATGGGGTACCATGTGTGTGTAAGAGGAAGGGAGATGGATGGGGTTCTGTGTGTGTGTGAGAGGATCGGGAGTTGGATCGGGTACAGTGTGTGTGTGAGAGGATGGGGTGTTGGATGGGGTACACTGTGTGTGTGAGAGGGTGGGGAGTTGGATGGGATACTGTGTTTGAGTGAGAGGGTGGGGTGTTGGATCGGATACAGTGTGTGTGTGAGAGGGTGGGGAGTTGGATGGGGTACAGTGTGTGTTTGAGAGGCTCGGGAGTTGGATAGGATACAGTGTGTGTGTGAGAGGGTGGGGAGTTGGATGGGGTACAGTGTTTGTGTATGAGGGTGTGGAGTTGGATGGGGTACAGTGTGTGTGAGAGGGTGGGGAGTTGGATGCGGTACACTGTGTGTGTGAGGCCTGGGAGTTGGATGGTGTACAGTGTGTGTTTGAGAGGGTGGGGAGTTGGATGGGGTACTGTGTGTGTGGGTGTGAGGGTGGCGAGTTGGATAGGGTACAGGGTGTGTGAGAAGGTGTGGAGTTGAATGGGGTACAGTGTGTGTGTGAGGGTGGGGAGTTGGATGGGGTACAGTGTGTGTGTGAGGGTGGGGAGTTGGATGGGGTACAGTGTGTGGGAGAGGGTTGGGAGTTGGATGGGATACAGTGTGTGTGAGAGGTTGGGTTGTTGGATGGATTACAGTGTGTGTGTGAGAGGGTGGGGAGTTGGATGGAATACAGTGTGTGTGTGAGAGGGTGGGGAGTTGGATGGGATACAGTTTGTGTGAGAGGGTGGGTAGTTGAATGGGGTACGGTGTGTGTGTGAGAGGGTGGGGAGTTGGATGGGATAAAGTTTGCGTGAGAGTGTGGGGAGTTGGATGGGGTACAGTGTGTGTGTGAGAGGGTGGGGAGTTGGATGGGGTACATTGTGTGTGACAGCGTGGGGAGTTGGATGGGGTACAGTGTACGTGTGAGAGTGCGGGGAGTAGTTTGGGGTACAGTATGTGTCAGATGGTTGGGATTTGGATGGTGTATAGTGTATGTGTGAGAGGGTGGGAAGTTGGATGGGGTTCAGTGTGTGTGTCAGAGGGTGGCGAGTTGGATAGGGTACAGGGTGTGTGAGAGGGTGTGGAGTTGAATGGGGTACAGTGTGTGTGTGAGGGTGGGGAGTTGGATGGGGTACAGTGTGTGTGTGAGGGTGGGGAGTTGGATGGGGTACAGTGTGTGGGAGAGGGTTGGGAGTTGGATGGGATACAGTGTATGTGTGAGAGGGTGGGTAGTTGGGAGGGGTACGGTGTGTGAGAGAGTGGGGAATTGGATGGGGTACAGTGTGTGTGAGAGTGTGGGGAGTTGCATGGGGTACAGTGTCTGTGTGAGAGGGTGGGGAGATGGATGGGGTACAGTGTGTGTGTGAGAATGTGGGGAGATGGATGGGGTACCATGTGTGTGTAAGAGGGAGGGGAGATTTATGGGGTTCTGTGTGTGTGTGAGAGGGTCGGGACTTGGATCGGGTACAGTGTGTGTGTGAGAGGATGGGGTGTTGGATGGGGTACACTGTGTGTGAGAGAGGGTGGGGAGTTGGATGGGATACTGTGTTTGAGTGAGAGGGTGGGGTGTTGGATCGGATACAGTGTGTGTGTGAGAGGGTGGGGAGTTGGATGGGGTACAGTGTGTGTTTGAGAGGGTCGGGAGTTGGATCGGATACAGTGTGTGTGTGAGAGGGTGGGGAGTTGGATGGGGTACAGTGTGTGTGTATGAGGGTGGGGAGTTGGATGGGGTACAGTGTGTGTGAGAGGGTGGGGAGTTGGATGCGGTACACTGTGTGTGTGAGAGGGTTGGGAGTTGGATGGGGTACAGTGTGTGAGAGGGTGGAGAGTTGGATGGGGTACAGTGTGCGTGTGAGAGGGTTGGGAGTTGGATGGGGTACAGTGTGTGAGAGGGTGGAGAGTTGGATGGGGTACAGTGTGTGTGAGAGAGGGTGGTGAGTTTGATGGGGTACAGTGTGTGTGTGAGGGTGTGGAGTTGGATGGGGTACAGTGTGTGAGAGGGTGGGGAGTTGGATGGGACACAGTGTGTGTGTGTGAGGGTGGTGAGTTGGATGGTGAACAGTGTGTGTGTGTGAGGGTGGGGAGTTGGATGGGGTACACTGTGTGTGTGAGAGGGTGGGGAGTTGGATGGGATACAGTGTGTGAGAGGGTGGGGAGTTGGATGGGACACAGTGTGTGTGTGTGAGGGTGAGGAGATGGATGGTGAACAGTGTGTGTGTGTGAGGGTGGGGAGTTGGATGGGGTACACTGTGTTTGTGAGAGGGTGGCGACTTGGATGGGATACAGTGTGTGTGTGTGTGAGGGTGGGGAGTTGGATGGGGTACAGTGTGTGTGTGTGAGAGGGTGGGGAGTTGGATGTGGGACTGTGTGTGTGTGTGAGAGGGTGGGGAGTTGGATGGGGTACAGTGTGTGTGTGAGAGGGTGGGGAGTTGGATGGGGTATAGTGTTTGTGAGAGAGGGTGCGGAGTTGGATGGGGTACAGTGTGTGTGTGTGAGGGTGGGGAGATGGGTGGGGTACCGTGTGTGTGTGTGAGAGGGTGGGGAGTTGGGTGGTGTACAGTGTGTGTGTGTGAGAGGGTGGGGAGTTGGATGTGGGACTGTGTGTGTGTGAGAGGGTGGGGAGTTGGATGGGGTATAGTGTTTGTGAGAGAGGGTGCGGAGTTGGATGGGGTACATTGTGTGTGTGAGAGGGTGGGGAGTTGGATGGGGTATAGTGTTTGTGAGAGGGTGGCGAGTTGGATGGTGTACAGTGTGTGTGAGAGGGTGTGGATTTGGATGGGGTACAGTGTTTGTCTGAGAGGTTGGGGAGTTGGATGGGGTTCAGTGTGTGTGTGAGAGGGTGACGAGTTGGATGGGGTACAGTGTTTGTGTGTGAGGGTGGGGAGTTGGATGGGGTACAGTGTATGTGTGAGAGGGTGGGAAGTTAGATGGGGTACAGTGTGTGTGTGAGAGGGTGGGGAGTTGGATGGGGTACAGTGTGTGTGTGAGAGGGTGGAGAGTTGGATGGGGTACAATGTGTGTGTGTGAGGGTGGAGAGTTGGATGGGGTACAGTGTGTGTGTGAGATGGTGGGATGTTGGATGGGGTACAGTGTGTGACAGGGTGGGGAGTTGGATGGGGTACACTGTGTGTGTGAGAGGGTGGCGAGTTGGATGGGGTACAGTGTGTGTGTGAGAGGGTGGGGAGTTGGATGGGGTACAGTGTGTGTGTGTGAGGGTGAGGAGTTGGATGGGGTACAGTGTGTGTGTGTGAGGGTGGGGAGATGGGTGGGGTACAGTCTGTGGGTGTGAGAGGGTGGGGAGTTGGATGGGGTACAGTGTGTGTGTGAGAGGGTGGGGAGTTGGATGGGGTACAGTGTGTGTGTGAGAGGGTGGGGAGTTGGATGGGGTACAGTGTGTGTGTGAGAGGGTGGGGAGTTGGATGGGGTACAGTGTGTGTGTGAGAGTGTATGATGTGGTGTGGTGGTGTACAGTGTGTGTGTGAGGGTGTGGGGAGATGGATGGGGTACAGTGTGTGTGTGTGAGAGGGTGGGGCGTTGGATGGGGTACAGTGTGTGTGTGAGAGGGTGGGGAGTTGGATGGGGCACAGTGTGTGTGAGAGAGGGTGTGGTGTGGATGGGTTACAGTGTGTGTGTGAGAGTTTATGGTGTGGTGTGGTGGTGTACAGTGTGTGTGTGAGGGTGGGGAGTTGGATGGGGTACAGTGTGTGTGTGTGAGAGGGTGGGGAGTTGGATGTGGGACTGTGTGTGTGTGTGAGAGGGTGGGGAGTTGGATGGGGTACAGTGTGTGTGTGAGAGGGTGGGGAGTTGGATGGGGTATAGTGTTTGTGAGAGAGGGTGCGGAGTTGGATGGGGTACAGTGTGTGTGTGTGAGGGTGGGGAGATGGGTGGGGTACCGTGTGTGTGTGTGAGAGGGTGGGGAGTTGGGTGGTGTACAGTGTGTGTGTGTGAGAGGGTGGGGAGTTGGATGTGGGACTGTGTGTGTGTGAGAGGGTGGGGAGTTGGATGGGGTATAGTGTTTGTGAGAGAGGGTGCGGAGTTGGATGGGGTACATTGTGTGTGTGAGAGGGTGGGGAGTTGGATGGGGTATAGTGTTTGTGAGAGGGTGGCGAGTTGGATGGTGTACAGTGTGTGTGAGAGGGTGTGGATTTGGATGGGGTACAGTGTTTGTCTGAGAGGTTGGGGAGTTGGATGGGGTTCAGTGTGTGTGTGAGAGGGTGACGAGTTGGATGGGGTACAGTGTTTGTGTGTGAGGGTGGGGAGTTGGATGGGGTACAGTGTATGTGTGAGAGGGTGGGAAGTTAGATGGGGTACAGTGTGTGTGTGAGAGGGTGGGGAGTTGGATGGGGTACAGTGTGTGTGTGAGAGGGTGGAGAGTTGGATGGGGTACAATGTGTGTGTGTGAGGGTGGAGAGTTGGATGGGGTACAGTGTGTGTGTGAGATGGTGGGATGTTGGATGGGGTACAGTGTGTGACAGGGTGGGGAGTTGGATGGGGTACACTGTGTGTGTGAGAGGGTGGGGAGTTGGATGGGGTACACTGTGTGTGTGTGAGGGTGAGGAGTTGGATGGGGTACAGTGTGTGTGTGTGAGGGTGGGGAGATGGGTGGGGTACAGTCTGTGGGTGTGAGAAGGTGGGGAGTTGAATGGGGTACCGTGTGTGTGTGTGAGAGGGTGGGGAGTTGGATGTGGGACAGTGTGTGTGTGTGTGAGAGGGTGGGAAGTTGGATTGGGTACAGTGTGTGTGTGAGAGGGTGTGGTGTGGATGGAGTACAGTGTGTGTGAGACGGTGTGGAGTAGGATGGGGTAGATTGTGTGTGAGAGGGTGGGGAGTTGGATGTGGGACAGTGTGTGTGTGTGAGAGGGTGGGGAGTTGGATGGGGTACAGTGTGTGTGTGAGAGGGTGTGGTGTGGAATGGGTACAGTGTGTGTGAGACGGTGTGGAGTAGGATGGGGTACATTGTGTGTGAGTGAGAGGGTGGGGAGTTGGATGTGGTACAGTGTGTGTGAGAGGGTGGGGAGTTGGATGAGGTACAGTGTGTGTGAGAGGGTGGGGAGTTGGATGGGGTACAGTGTGTGTGAGAGGGTGTGGTGTGGATGGGGTACAGTGTGTGTGAGAGGGTGTGGTGTGGATGGTACAGTGTGTGTGTGAACGAGGGTGGGGAGTTGGATGGGGTACAGTGTGTGTGAGATTTTGGGAGTTGGATGGGGTACAGTGTGTGTGTGAGAGGGTGTGGTGTTGGATGGGGTACAGTGTGTGTGTGTGAGAGAGGGTGTGTTGTGAATGGGGTACAGTGTGTGTGTGTGAGAGAGGGTATGGTGTGGATGGGATAAAGTGTGTGAGAGAGTGGGGAGTTGGATGGGGTACAGTGTGTGTGTGTGAGAGACGGTATGGTGTGGATGGGGTACAGTGTGTGAGAGGGTGGGGAGTTGGATGGGGTACAGTGTGTGTGAGAGAGGGTGGGGAGTTGGATGGGGTACAGTGTGTGTGTGAGAGGGTGGGGAGTTGGATGGGGTACAGTGTGTGTGTGAGAGGGTGGGGTGTTGGATGGGGTACAGTGTGTGTGTGAGAGGGTGGGGAGTTGGATGGGGTACAGTGTGTGTGTGAGAGGGTGGGGAGTTGGATGGGGTACAGTGTGTGTGTGAGAGGGTGGGGAGTTGGATGGGGTACAGTGTGTGTGTGAGAGGGTGGGGAGTTGGATGGGGTACAGTGTGTGTGTGAGAGGGTGGGGAGTTGGATGGGGTACAGTGTGTGTGTGAGAGTGTATGATGTGTTGTGGTGGTGTACAGTGTGTGTGTGAGGGTGTGGGGAGATGGATGGGGTACAGTGTGTGTGTGTGAGAGGGTGGGGCGTTGGATGGGGTACAGTGTGTGTGTGAGAGGGTGAGGAGTTGGATGGGGCACAGTGTGTGTGAGAGAGGGTGTGGTGTGGATGGGTTACAGTGTGTGTGTGAGAGTTTATGGTGTGGTGTGGTGGTGTACAGTGTGTGTGTGAGGGTGTGGGGAGATGGATGGGGTACAGTTTGTGTGTGTGAGAGGGTGTGGTGTGGATGGGGTACAGTGTTTGACAGGGTGGGGTGTGGATGGGGTAATTGTGTTTGTTGTGTGTGTGTATTTTCGGTTGTCTGTTTGTCTGTCATGCTGAGGTGCTCCTGCTTTGTGTAGCGGCCCAGGCAGTGAGTTCACAGATTGTTTTGTGTCCCACTTTCATTTTCCAGTGATTTTTACAGCATGAATTGCTAACCACAGGGTATAATGACTTCCTTTGACATTCTGATGGGTCACATGGTCACCTAATCAAGTGTTCCACTTTGCTTTGGCCGGGCACCTATCACTACAGTCCAACAGGAGCTCTCGACCTTCAGCAATTTGGTTTTTGCTGTGGAACAAAGACAACTTTTTAAACGAAATGACCCATTGAAAAGCAAACTGTGATGTCCTTGTGTTTGCGGGAGCACTGCCTGATTATTCTACTCAGTCCTTAAAGGGAAGTGCATTCCAGTGTTTATTGTCCCTGACTGTTCTCACACGCACATACGACATGCCTGGCATGACCCACTGCTCTGCCCAGTTTCCCGTGGTTCAGTTGTGCCAGTTTGGCTGCCACACCAGATGCTCACTGGCTCCCAAGCCGACCCCCCTTAAACCAGCTTAAATTTCACCTCTTTTCTATTTTTCCTTAGTTCTGTTGAAGAGTCATACGGACTCGAAACGTTAACTGTTTCCCTCTCCGCAGATGCTGCCGGACCTGCTGAGTTTTTCCAGCTATTTTTGTTTTTGTTCAGGAATTCCAAGAAAACCCTCTTTGCGCAGGGGGTGGGGAGAATGTGGAACTCGCTCCCACAGGGACTGGTTGAGGTCAATAGCAGAGATGCATTTAAGGGGAAGCTGGATAAACACGTGAGGGAGGAGGAATAGGAGGATTTGTTGGCAGGGTGAGATGAAGAGGGGGCTGGAGGCTTGAGTGGACTTAACACTGGCATGGACCGCTTGGGCTGAATGGCCTCTTTCTGTGCTGTAAATCCAATGTAAAACGCTGGTAGTTTGGCTAATAAGTACTCCAATAGGGCAGAAATAATCATCGGAAGAGCATTTATAATCTTGTTCAGATGACAGGGTATGAGGATCTTAGGGGTTTCGTGGTGGGTATGGGGTTATGCTTTGTTCCACTGCTCACAGTTACTTTGTCGTTCTTTCTCCTTGAATGGGAGTCCAAGAGAGGAAAGTGTAAAGTTAGTACTCTCAATCCTCCTTCTGAACAAACATATTTCACATTTCCACTGCATTACAATGAGGGTCAAAGGTTGTCTCCTGTTGTTCCCTGACTAACAGTTACCGTGACTGGAATTCTCCCCACACCTTTCCATAAATTTCCAGTGACACATTCATGCTGTACTTTAATTGTCTTTGTGGAAAAAACAGCTTATCACTTGGAAAATATTTCTATGTTGCTTCACATTTTACACCATCCCATTCCGACTAATGTATGGCAAACTGGGAGGGCAATACCAGATGTATTATATAGTCAGGCACTTAGGGACAGTGACTGTCCCGTTGCTGACAGGGGTGGAACCTTGTAAAACAAAAATAAAAATAGCTGGAAAAACTCAGCAGGTCTGACAGCATCTGCGGAGAGGGACACAGTTAACGTTTCGAGTCCGTATGTCTCTTCAACAGAACTAAGGCAAAATAGAAAAGAGGTGAAATATAAGTTGGTTTAAGGGTGGGGGGGGGTGGGACAGGGAGAGCTGGATCGAGGGCCAGTGATAGGCGGAGATTGCCAAAAGATGTCATAGACAAAAGGACAAAGAGGTGTTGAAGGTGGTGATATTATCTAAGGAATGTGCTAATTAAGGGTAGAAAGCAGGACGAGCAAGGTACAGATAGCCCTAGTGGGAGTGGGGTGGGGAGGAATCGAAATAGGCTAAAAGGTGGAGATAAAACAATGGATGGAAATACATTTAAAAATAATGGAAATAGGTGGGAAAAGAAAAATCCATATAAATTATTGGGAAAAAGGCCGGGGATCGGAAAGGGGGTGGGGATGGAGGAGAGAGTTCATGATCTAAAGTTGTTGAACTCAATATTCAGTCCGGAAGGCTGTAAAGTGCCTAGTCGGAAGATGAGGTGCTGTTCCTCCAGTTTGCGTTGAGCTTCACTGGAACAATGCAGCAGGCCAAGGACGGACATGTGGGCATGAGAGCAGGGTGGAGTGTTGAAATGGCAAGCGACAGGGAGGTTTGGGTAATGCTTGCGGACAGACCGAAGGTGTTCTGCAAAGCGGTCACCCAGTCTGCGTTTGGTCTCTCCAATGTAGAGGAAACCGCATTGGGAGCAACGAATGCAGTAGACTAAATTGAGGGAAGTGCAAGTGAAATGCTGCTTCACTTGAAAGGAGTGTTTGGGCCCTTAGACGGTGAGGAGAGGGGAAGTAAAGGGGCAGGTGTTGCACCTTCTGCGTGGGCATGGGGAGGTGCCGTGGGAGAGGGTTGAGGTGTAGGGGGTGATGGAGGAGTGGACCAGGGTGTCCCGGAGGGAACGATCCCTGTGGAATGCCGCCGGGGGGGGGGCGAAGGGAAGATGTGTTTGGTGGTGGCATCATGCTGGAGTTGGCGGAAATGGCGGAGGATGATCCTTTGAATGCGGAGGCTGGTGGGGTGATAAGTGAGGACAAGGGGGACCCTATCATGTTTCTGGGAGGGCGGAGAAGGCGTGAGGGCGGATGCGCGGGAGATGGGCCGGACACGGTTGAGGGCCCTGTCAACCACCGTGGGTGGAAAACCTCGGTTAAGGAAGAAGGAGGACATGTAACCTTGTAAGTATGGTTGGGAAGGGTCAGGGTGGGGGGAAGCATGTGGCCCAATCCTGGGATTTGGAATACAGAGGAGGAAAGAGGGAAACATAATCCATGGAAACATCCTTTCTCTTCCCCCTTGGAGACGCTATTTGAACCACCTAGGCCTCTTCTGAAACCATAGCAACACCTCCACACTGATAACATCCCAAAAGAAAGAATTATCGAACGGTTATGGCAAAGAAAGAAGGCCATTCAGCTTGTCATAACTATGCCAACTCTCTGCAAGAGTCACTCACCTAATCCCACTCCCCCATCTTTACCATGTGGGCCTGCAATTTTTTTCTGACCGAATAATGATCCACTTGCTTTCTGAAAAACTCGATTCAATCTGTCTCCACCACCCTCTCAGGCAGCTTTTAAAAAATCATTCACGGGATGTGGGTGTCGCTGGCTAGACCAGCATTTATTGCCCATCCCTAATTGCCCTTGAGAAGGTGGTGGTGAGCTGCCTTCTTGAACCGCTGCAGTCCATGTGGTGTAGGTACACCCACAGTGCTGTTAGGGAGGGAGTTCCAGGATTTTGACCCAGCGACAGTGAAGGAACGGCGATATATTTCCAAGTCAGGATGGTGAGTGACTTGGAGGGGAACTTCCAGGTGGTGGTGTTCCCATGTGTCTGCTGCCCTTGTCCTTCTAGATGGTAGTGGTCATGAGTTTGGAAGGTGCTGTTGAAGGAGGCTTGGTGAGTTTCTGCAGTGCATCTTGTAGATGGTACACACTGCTGCTACTGTGCATCGGTGGTGGAGGGAGTGAATGTTTGTGGATGTGGTGCCAATCAAACGGGGCTGCTTTGTTCTGGATGGTGTCGACCTTCTTGAGTGTTGGAGCTGCACTCATCCAGGCAAGTGGAGAGTATTCCAGCATCTTCAATTAAAAGTCTGATGGTGACCACGAAACCATTGCCGATTGTTGTAAAAAACCCATCTGGGTCACCAATGTCCTTTAGGGAAGGAAATCTGCCATCCTCACCTGGTCTGGCCTACATGTGACTCCAGACCCACAGCAATGTGGTTGACTCTTAACTGCCCTCTGAACAAGGGTAATTAGGGATGGGCAATAAATGCTGGCCTAGCCAGCGACGCCCACATTCCATGAATGAATAAATAAAAAATATTTGCACGGAATGCTGATTTGAAGATCCTCAATTTCCACCAGTGTCTTCAGTTGAAAATGCGCTAACATACAGGTCGCTTTATGGCCACATGAAAGCCCCTATATCCTGGCAAACATTTGGATCAATGAATGTGACCTGCTCTCTGTGGGGAACCCCACTCCTCCCTTCGCAGTCTGAATGCTGGTGAGGAAGATTTTCTTTGGTTTTGACTCTAGCTATGGTAAAGCACTATGGGCATTAAAGATAGGCTTGCCCTTATTTTGACAATGTCCTTAAGAGCTGGAACTTCCAACCTTAATGGGAGAGGAACAAGTTGTAGATTAAATTAAGAAAGGTCCCAGGGATGAGCGAATTCAGTTACGTGGATAGATTGGAGAAACTGGGACTGTTTTCCTTGGAGCAGAGGAGATTTGATAGAGGTGTTCAAAATCAGGAGGGGTCTGGACAGAGCAGATAGGGAGAAACTGTTCCCATTGGTGGAAGGATTGAGAAACAGAGGAATGCAGATAGAACCATAGAACCATAGAAAGGTTACAATGCAGAAAGAGGCCATTCAGCCTATCGTGCCTACACCAGTCAAAAGGAAGAAAAAAGAAACTAGCCGCTCATTTTAATCCCACTTTCCAGTACCTGGTCTGTAGCCCTGCAGGTTACAGCACTTCAGATGCAGATCCAGGTACTGTTTAAATGAGTCGAGCGTTTCAGCCTCAATCACCAACTTAGGCAGCAAGTTCCAGACACCCACCACCCTCTGGGTGAAAAAGGTTTTCCTCATGTCCCCCCTAATCCTTCTACCAATCACCTTAAATCTGTGCCCCGTGGTAGTTGACCCCTCAGCTAGGGGGAAACAAGTCTTTCCTGTTTACCCTATCTAGGCCCCTCATAATTTTGTCCACCTCAATCAGGTCACCCCTTAGCCTCCTCTGTTCTAAGGAAATCAACCGCAGCCTAACCAATGTCTCCTCATAGATGCAATTTTCAAGCCCTGGCAACATTCTTGTAAATCTCCTCTGCACTCACTCCAGAGCAATCATG
The DNA here is from genome assembly GCF_964194155.1 of Cetorhinus maximus. Lineage (NCBI taxonomy): Eukaryota > Metazoa > Chordata > Chondrichthyes > Lamniformes > Cetorhinidae > Cetorhinus > Cetorhinus maximus. The sequence continues at coordinate 12,484,873 of NC_135917.1, read as the reverse complement.
TCCTTCCTGTAATGTGGTGACCAGAACTGTACACAACATTCCACAAAATGTGAATCACAACAAGAAGCAATGGACACGTGAGGGAAAACGTTTTTTATGCAACGAGTGGTTGTGATGTGGAACTCGCTGCCTGAGAGTGTGGGGGAGGCAGGTTCAATCCAAGCTCTCAAAGGGGGAATCGGATCATTACCTGTAGAGAAATAAAATTGCAGAGCTATGGGGAGAAAGGTGGGAGAGTGAGACACGTTGCATTGCTCTTGTAGAGTGCTGGCACAGACAGGAATGATATCCTTCCGTGCTAGAACCATTGTATTATTGTACGATAGAGAAAGAAAGAAGAAAAGAAGGAAATAAAGCAAGGAAGAAGGAAAGAATAAGAGGCTTGTCGCTTTGCACCTACAGGCTGGACCTGTACTCATTGGAGTTTAGAAGAATGAGAGGTGATCTTACTGAAACATATAAGATCCTGAGGGGGTTTGACAGGGTGGATGCTGAAAGGGTGTTTCCCCTTGTGGGACAGACTAGAATTAGGAGACACGGTTTAAAAATAAAGTGTCTCCCATTTAAGAGGGAGATGAGAGGAATTTATTTCTCTCAGAACTCTCTTCCCCAGAGAGCAGTGGAGGGCGGGTTAATGAATATTTTTAAGGCTGAATTAAATCGATTCTTGGCTAACAAGGGAGGCAAAGGTTATCGGGGGTGAGGTGGAATGTGGAGTTGAGGTTACAATCAGATCAGCCATGATTTTATTGAATGACGGAGCAGGCTCGAGGGGCCGAATGGCCTACTCCTGCTCCTAATCCATATATTTGTATGTGTGTGTGTGTGTGCCCCTCTGGTCAAGCTTTTGGTCTTCCATCCTAATACCTCCCTGTGTGGCTTGGGGTCAAATGTTGTTTTCTAATCACCCCTGTGAAGCACCTTGGGAAGTTTCATTATGTTAAAGGTGGCTATATAAATACACATTGTTGTTGCATTGATCCAGCACATTCCATATCCTAAACAGTTACACATGGCAACAAAGTCCTTTTGAAAAGCATTGGCTGATTTGCACTTAGCATGACCCAATGAACAACTGTGTGGTGATGATGTCAACTGAGGAGTAAGTCTTCTCTTCCTTTCACCAGGGAGAGATCCCCTGCTCATATTCAACATAGTGTCGGGGCACCTACCCAAGGCCTCGCTTGGACATCCCATCTGAAACACTGTTCCATTACGGCCGCCAATGGTGGAGCGATTAAAATCGGGGATGCTAAAGAGGCCGGAATTAGAGGAGCGCAGAGATCTCAGAGGGTTGCAGGTTTGGAGGAGATTACAGAGATAGGGAGGGGTGAGGTCATGGAGGGATTTGAAAACAAGGATGAGAATTTTAAAATCAAGGTGTTGCTTGACCGGGAGCCAATGTAGGTCAGTGAGCACAGGGGTGATAGGGGAACGGGACTTGGTGTGAGTTAGGACACGGGCAGCAGAGATTTGGGTGACCTCAGGGTAGAATTTGTGTGGACAGGAAGGAGAATTTATATAAATGACTTGAATGAAGGGACAGATGGTGTGATTGCTAAATTTGCCATTGACACAAAGATAGGTAGGAAAGTGAGTTGTGAAGAGGACATTAGGAGGTACAAAGAGACATAGATAGGTTAAGTGAATGGGCGAAGCCCTGGGTTAATGGAATATAATGTGTGCAAATGTGAAATTGTCCATTTTGGTAGGAAGAATAAAAGAGAGGCATATTATCTAAATGGTGAGAGATTGCAGAGCTCTGAGATGCAGAGGGATCTGGGTGTCCTAGTGCATGAATCGCAAAAGGTTAGTATGCAGGTATAGCAAGTAATTAGGAAAGCTAATAGAATGTTATCATTTATTGTGAGGGGAATTGATTACAAAAGTAGGGAGATTATGCTTCAGTTATACAGGGCACTAGTGAGACCACATCTGGAGCACTGTGTACAGTATTGGCCCTTATTTAAGGAAGGATGTAAATGCGTTGGAAGCAGTTCAGAGAAGGTTTACTAGACTAATACAGGAATGGGTGGGTTGTCTTATGAGGAAAGGCTGGACAGGTTAGGCTTGTATCCACTGGAGTTTAGAAGAGTAAGAGGCGACTTGATTGAAACATATAAGATCCTGAGGGGCCTTGACAGGGTGGATGTGGAGAGGATGTTTCCTCTTGTGGGAGAATCTAGAACCAGGGGTCATTGTTTAAAATGTTTAAGACAGAGATGAGGAGAATTTTTTCCCCTGAGGGTCGTGAGTCTTTGGAACTCTCTTCCTGAAAAGTTGGTGGAGGCAGAGTCCGGGGTTTTTCCGGCCCTGTTGTGGGTGGGACCCGCCGTGGGTGAGGTGGTACCCCAGCCATTGACTTGCGGTGGGACCGGAAGAAATCAGCAGTGGGCGGGTGCAGAAAGTCCCGCCGAAAGGCTTTGAACATTTTTAAGACCGAGCTAGATAGATTCTTGATTAACAAGGGGGTGAAAGGTTATTGGGGGTAGGCGGGAGGTTACAATCAGGTCAGCCACGATCTTATCAAATGGTGGAGCAGGCTCGAGGGGCCAAATGGCCTACTCCTGTTCCTAAATCGTATGTTCGTATGTATGTTTGTTCGTTTGAGAATGGTTAAGTCTAGAAGTAACAAAGGCATGGATGAGAGTTTTAGCAACAGATAAGCTGAGACAAGGGTGATGTCAGGCGATGCCTTTGAGGTGGAAGTAGGCAGTATTCGTGCTGATGTGAGTGTGTGATCAGAAGCTTGTCCTGGGAGAGCAGAGGTGACTGAGGGAGTTCAGTGAGGAGGGAGGATGTGCTCCTTTCCTTTCCTACCTTTCCTCAGAAAGAAGAGCAGAGGCCTTGGTAAGCAGGACCTGGTGAGTAAATCAGAAAAGTGTAATACTTTTAAACAAGTAACTATACTTAGATTTAACTGAGAAGCTGCAGGAATAAAGGAAATTTAGGGCCAATATCATAAAGTAATATAAATAATCTAAAGTAGAATAAAGTTAACGTAAAGGAAGTAGAGTTAAGACAAGGCAGGGCAGCTCAGTCGATTGGAATGCGTGTCCTGTAATATGTGGGAAGTCATGGACGTTACCGGTGTCCTACACGACCACATGTGCAGGAAGTGCTGTCAGCTGCAGAAACCTGAGCTCCGGATTTCAGAGCTCATGGGGCAGCTGGAGTCACTGTGGCACATCCGGGAGGCTGAGAGCTACGTGGATAGCACGTTCAGAGAGGTGGTCACACCGCAGCTTAAGGGCCTGGGGACAGAGAGGGAATGAGTGACCACCAGGCTCTCCAAGAGAAGTAGGCAGGTAGTGCAGGAGTCCCCTGGGGTCCCACTCACAAATCGGTTTTCTGTTTTGGAAGCTGGTGAGGGCACTGGTTCCTCAGAGGAGTGCAGTCAGAGCCAAGTTTGTGGCACCACGAGCAGCTCGGCTGTACAGGAGGGGAGGAAGAAGAAAGGAAGAGCTTATCTGATACGGGATTCGTTGGTTAGGGGAACAGACAGGCGTTTCTGTGGCTGTAGACATGACTCCAGGATGATATGTTGCCTCCCTGGTGCCAGGGTCAAGGATGTCACTGAGCTGCTGCAGGACATTCTTCTGGGGTTGGGTGAACAGCCAGAGGTCGCGGTCCATATTGGTGCCAATGACTTAGGTAGGAAGGGGGATGTGGTCCTGCAGTCAGAATTTAGGGGGCTAGGTAGAAAATTAGCAAGCAGGACCTCAAATGTAGTAATCTCCGGATTACTCCCAGTGACACGTGCCAGTGAGTACAGAAATAGGAGGATAAGACAGATGAATGTGTAACTGGAAAGATGGTGCAGGAGGGAGGGCTTTAGATTCCTGGGACACCGGGACTGGCTCTGGGGGAGATGGCACCTGTACAAGCCGGACGGGTTCCACCTGAACAGAGCAGGGACTGAGTTCCTTGCCTTTTGCTCGTGCTGTTGGGAGGGCTTTAAACTAACTCGGCAGGGGTGTGGGAACCAAGAGACAATATTATAGAGGAATACCAGGTGCACAAAATACTGGGAGGGACAGATAGCACTAGTATAGAGAATAGTAAGCTAATAGGTGAAGTTGGGATGAGGGAGAAAGTAACAAAATCTAAACCAGGGTATAATGCATGTATGTGAATGCATGGAGTATAGTAAATAAGATTGGGGAGTTACAGGCACAGATTGCCATGTGGAAATATGATGTTGTGGTGATAACATAGACCTGACTGAAGGAAGGGCAGAACTGGGTGTTAAATATTCCCGGGTAGAAGGTGTTCAGAAGAGATAGGAAAGGAGGAGGGGTGGTGGTATTGGGTTAAGGAGAACATTGCAGTGCTGGAGAGAGAGGATGTCCCAGAGGGATCAAGGACAGAATCAATTTGGCTAGAGCTAAGGAACAAAAAGGGAGCAAATACATTGCTCGGTGTAGTCTATAGACCCCCAAATACTGAGAAGGACGTAGAGGAACAAATCTGCAGGGAAATTACAGAGGTGCAGGCATTATAGAGTAGTTATAATGGGGGACTTTAATTACCTGAATGTAGACTAGGACAGTGGTAGTGTAAAGGGTGGAGAGGGGCAAAAGTTCCTAGATTGTGTTCACGAAAATTTTCTACAGCAGTATGTGCCCAGTCCAACAAGAAAAGACGCACTGTTGACCTGGTTCTTGGAAATGAGGTGGGCCAAGTAGATCAAGTGTCAGTGGGGGAACATTTAGGAGACAGAGATCACTATTGTATGTTTTTGGATGATGGTAGAAAAGGACGATAGGCAATCCATAGTAAGAATAATTAACTGGACGAGAGCCGACTTCAATGGGGCAAGAACGGAGCTGGGCCAGATAGACTGGAGTGAAAGATTGGAGGGAAAAACTGTAGCTGAACAATGGGCCACCTTCAATAAAGAATTGGTTCGGGCACAGTAAAGGTATATTCCATTGAAAGGGAAAGGTAGGACAAACAAATCCAGAGCTCCCTGGATGGAAAAGGAGATAGAAATTAAGATAAAGAAGAAAAAGTGCACTTATGACAGGCGTCAGGTAGAAAATACAATTGAGAACCAAGAGGAATACAGAAGGTTCAGTGGGGAGGTGAAAATGCATATTAGAGAAGCGGAGAGGGATTATGAGAAAAGACTGGCAGCCAACATAAAGGGGATTCCCAAAGTCTTCTGTAGACATATAAATAGTAAAAGGGTGGTAAAAGGAGGAGTAGGGCCCATTAGGGACCTAAAAGGGAATTTACACATGGACGAAGGGACCATGGCTGAGGTATTAAATGAATACTTTGCATCTGTCTTTACCAAGGAGGTAGATGCTACCCGGGCCATGGTGACAAACAAGGAAACTCTGTCACTAGAAGGGTTCAGAACTGATAAGGAGGAAGTGTTGAATAGACTGTCGGTAATTAAAGATGACAAGGCACCGGGACCGGATGAGATACATCCAAGGATATTGAAGGAAGTGAGAGTAGAAATTGCAGGGTCACTGGCCATAATCTTTCAGTCTTCTCTAGACTCAGGGGAGGTGCCAGAGGACTGGAGAATTGCAAACATTATGCCCTTGTTCGAAAAAGGTTGTAAGGATAAGCCCAGCAATTACAAGCCAGTCAGCTTAACTTCAGTGGTGGGCAAGATTCTAGAAACAATTATTCAGGATAGAATTAGCAGTCACATGGAAAAAATATGGGTTGATAAGGAAGAGCCAGCATGGATTTCTAAAGGGGAAATCGTGTTTAACTAACTTGCTGGAGTTTTTTGAAGAGGTAACAGGAAAGGTCGATGAGGGTAATGCTGTTGATGTGGTGTATATGGACTTTAAAAAGGCATTTGACACAGTACCACACAACAGACTTGTGAGAAAAGTTTTTGCTCATGGGATAAAAGGGGCAGTAGCAACATGGATATAAAACTGGCTGATAAATAGGAAGCAGAGAGTAATGGTCAATGGATATTTTTCAGGCTGGAGGAAGGTTTATAGTGAAGTTCCCCAGGGGTCAATATTGGGACCCTTGCTTTTCCTGATATATATTAATGATCTAGATCTTGGTGTGCAGCGGACAATTTCAAAGTTTGCGGATGATACAAAGCTTGTGAGTGTTTTAAACTGCAAGGAGGACAGTGTGGAACTTCAAGAGGGCAAATGGGGCTCAGGTTGGGGGGGGATCAGTAACTGGAGTGTACCAGGGGAGTGGGGGCCGGGGGGGGGAAATCAGTAACTGGAGTGTACCAGGGGAGTGGGGGCCGGGGGGGCGGAGATCAGTAACTGGAGTGTACCAGGGGAGTGGGGGCCGGGGGGGGAAAAATCAGTAACTGGAGTGTACCAGGGGAGTGGGGGCCGGGGGGGGGGAAATCAGTAACTGGAGTGTACCAGGGGAGTGGGGGCCGGGGGGGATCAGTAACTGGAGTGTACCAGGGGAGTGGGGGCCGGGGGGGCGGAGATCAGTAACTGGAGTGTACCAGGGGAGTGGGGGACGGGGGGGATCAGTAACTGGAGTGTACCAGGGGAGTGGGGGCCGGGGGGGAGGGATCAGTAACTGGACTGTACCAGGGGAGTGGGGGCCGGGGGGGGGGGTCAGTAACTGGACTGTACCAGGGGAGTGGGGGCCGGGGTGGAGGGGAAATCAGTAACTGGAGTGTACCAGGGGAGTGGGGGCCGGGGGGGGGGGGTCAGTAACTGGACTGTACCAGGGGAGTGGGGGCCGGGGTGGGGGTCAGTAACTGGAGTGTACCAGGGGAGTGGGGGCCGGGGGGGGGTCAGTAACTGGACTGTACCAGGGGAGTGGGGGCCGGGGGGGGGGGGTCAGTAACTGGACTGTACCAGGGGAGTGGGGGCCGGGGGGGGGGGGGTCAGTAACTGGACTGTACCAGGGGAGTGGGGGCCGGGGGGGGGGGGTCAGTAACTGGACTGTACCAGGGGAGTGGGGGCCGGGGGGGGGGTCAGTAACTGGACTGTACCAGGGGAGTGGGGGCTGGGGGGGGGGGGGGGGGGGGTCAGTAACTGGACTGTACCAGGGGAGTGGGGAGAGAAGTGAAACTCCATCGCGTGTACCCCTGACTTTTCCTCTGTCTGTGAGGAATAATTGGAGGGAAAGCTCCATGTCAGCCTCGAGCAGCTTCCTGGCTGCACACTTAGTCCTGAAATGGTGACGGTTTAATCTCAGAGTAGCTGTTACCTGTCAGATAAAGTTGTATTGCAGTTCAGTGGGGGCAAGGGAGAGGAGGAGGCAATGCCTAACTCTCCCACTGTAATGTATATATAGCAGATAGATAACAACACAAACAGGGATCAGGACTTCCAAGAATCTGCAAGAGAGCAGGACACGCGGATACTGATGTGATGATGTGAGGGTGATGTCAGTCATCTGGCAAACAGTCCTTATCTCAGACTGCAGTCAAACAGTGCCCTCTAACCCAGCAGCTTTTCTCATTGCCATAAAGGGGAAGCTGCACAAATGATCCTGTCTGGAATTCATGGACATTCTTTCACTAACCAGGAAACTATTTGTGTTCCTGGGTCACCAGCTTGCCAGGTTAAACAAGCCGTATCATCAGCCCCGGAAAACCGAGTCGAAATGCCTGATTTCCACTGCCAACACAGCGAGGGAATTTTCTCACCATCTCTGTTGCCTATATTTGCTCAGGAACAGTCTTTGCAAGGAAATGTGGGTGGAAGTTGTTTCTGGCTGACCTCCATCTTGTAACGGCTTCCCCTAAGTGGCTTTGCTTTTCTCTAGTCCTCCTCTCCTGGCTGCCATGGTCAGTCTGGAGGAATGGAAACTGGTAGCTAAGAATGGGTGAAGATCAACCACTTGTGATTAAGGAGACAGAGAAGGGGGTGGAGGCATGTGGTGTGTGTGTGAGTGTGAGCGTATGTTTGTGTCAGAGTGTGAGTGTGTCTGAGTGTGTGTGTGAGTGAGAGTGCATGTGTGTGTGTGTGTGTGTGAGAGAATGCGTGTGAGTATGTGTGTGTGTCAGTGTGAGTGTGTGTGTGTGAGAGAATGCGTGTGAGTATGTGTGTGTGTCAGTGTGAGTGTGTGTGTGTGTGAGAGAATGCGTGTGAGTATGTGTGTGTGTCAGTGTGAGTGTGTGTGTGTGTGAGAGAATGCGTGTGAGTATGTGTGTGTGTCAGTGTGAGTGTGTGTGTGTGTGAGAGAATGCGTGTGAGTATGTGTGTGTGTCAGTGTGAGTGTGTGTGTGTGTGAGAGAATGCGTGTGAGTATGTGTGTGTGTCAGTGTGAGTGTGTGTGTGTGTGAGAGAATGCGTGTGAGTATGTGTGTGTGTCAGTGTGAGTGTGTGTGAGTGTGTATGAGTGAGAGTTTGTGTGTGATTGTGTGTGTGAGTGAGAGTGTGTGTGAGTGTGCATGTGTGTGTATTTAAGAGCGTGCGTGTGAGTGTGCGTGCCAGAGTGAGTGTGTGTGAATGAGTGTTTGTGTATGTGTGTGTGAGTGTGTGTGCATGAGAGAGTATGCAAGTGAGTGTGTGTGAGTATATGAGTGTGAGTGCGTGTGTGAGAGTGCAAGTGTGACTGTGTGTGAGTGAGTGTGAGAGTATATGATGTGTGTGTGTGTGTGAGTGTGTGCGCGTGAGAGAGTATGCATGTGAGTGTGTGTGTGTATATGAGTGAGTGTGTGTGTGTGTGAGAGAGTGTGAGTGTGCGATTGTGTATATGATGTGTGTGTGAGTGTGTGTGTGTGTGAGAGAGTGCAAGTGTGAGTGTTTGATTGTGTATATGATGTGTGTGTTAGTGAGTGTGTGTGTGAGAGAGTGCGAGTGTGAGTGTATGATTGTGTATATGATGTGTGTGTTAGTGAGTGTGTGTGTGAGAGAGTGCGAGTGTGAGTGTATGATTGTGTATATGATGTGTGAGTGGGTGTGTGTGTGAGAGAGTGCGAGTGTGAGTGTGCGATTGTGTATATGATGTGTGAGTGAGTGTGTGTGTGTGTGAGTGTGTGATTGTGTATATGATGTGTGAGTGAGTGTGTGTGTGTGAGAGTGCAAGTGTGAGTGTGCGATTGTGTATATGATGTGTTAGTGAGTGTGTGTGTGAAAGAGGGCGAGTGTGAGTGTGTGATTGTGTATCTGATGTGTGAGTGAGTGTGTGTGTGTGTGAGAGAGTGCGAGTGTGAGTGTGTGATTGTGTATATGATGTGTGAGTGAGCGTGTGTGCGAGAGAGTGCGAGTGTGTGTGTGATTGTGTATATGATGTGTGTGTGTGTGAGAGAGTGCGAGTGTGAGTGTGTGATTGTGAATATGATGTGTGAGTGAGTGTGTGTGTGTGAGTGCGAGTGTGCGATTGTGTATATGATGTGTGAGTGAGTGTGTGTGTGAGAGAGATCAAGTGTGAGTGTGCGATCGTATAATGATGTGTGAGTGAGTGTGTGTGTGTGTGAGAGTGCGAGTGTGAGTGTGCGATTGTGTATATGATGTGTGAGTGAATGTGTGAGTGTGTATGTGTGTGAGTGCGAGTGTGAGTGTGTGATTGTGTATATGATGTGTGAGTGTGTGAGTGTCTGTGTGAGCGAGTGTGAGTGTGTGATTGTGTATATGATGTGTGAGTGAGTGTGTGTGTGTGAGAGTGCGAGTGTGAGTGTGAGATTGTGTATATGATGTGTGAGTGAATGTGTGTGTGTGTGAGAGAGTGCGAGTGTGAGTGTGCGAATGTGTATATGATGTGTGAGTGAGTGTGTGTGTGTGAGAGAGTGCGAGTGTGAGTGTGCGATTGTGTATATGATGTGTGAGTGAGTGTGTGTGTGTGTGAGAGTGTGAGTGTGTGATTGTGTATATGATGTGTGAGTGAGTGTGTGTGTGTGAGAGTGCAAGTGTGAGTGTGCGATTGTGTATATGATGTGTTAGTGAGTGTGTGTGTGAAAGAGGGCGAGTGTGAGTGTGTTATTGTGTATCTGATGTGTGAGTGAGTGTGTGTGTGTGTGTGAGAGAGTGCGAGTGTGAGTGTGTGATTATGTATATGATGTGTGAGTGAGCGTGTGTGCGAGAGAGTGCGAGTGTGTGTGTGATTGTGTATATGATGTGTGTGTGAGTGTGTATATGATGTGTGAGTGAGTGTGTGTGTGTGAGAGAGTGCGAGTGTGAGTGTGTGATTGTGAATATGATGTGTGAGTGAGTGTGTGTGTGTGAGTGCGAGTGTGCGATTGTGTATATGATGTGTGAGTGAGTGTGTGTGTGAGAGAGAGCAAGTGTGAGTGTGCGATCGTATAATGATGTGTGAGTGTGTGTGTGTGTGTGAGGGTGCGAGTGTGAGTGTGCGATTGTGTATATGATGTGTGAGTGAATGTGTGAGTATGTATGCGTGTGAGTGCGAGTGTGAGTGTGTGATTGTGTATATGATGTGTGAGTGTGTGAGTGTCTGTGTGAGCGAGTGTGAGTGTGTGATTGTGTATATGATGTGTGAGTGAGTGTGTGTGTGTGAGAGTGTGCGTGTGAGATTGTGTATATGATGTGTGAGTGAATGTGTGTGTGTGTGAGAGAGTGCGAGTGTGAGTGTGCGAATGTGTATATGATGTGTGAGTGAGTGTGTGTGTGTGAGAGAGTGCGAGTGTGAGTGTGCGATTGTGTATATGATGTGTGACTGAGTGTGTGTGTGTGAGTGCGAGTGTGAGTGTGTGATTGTGTATATGATGTGTGAGTGAGTGTGTAAGTGTGTGTGTGTGAGTGTGTGATTGTGTATATGATGTGTGTGTGAGTGTGTGTGTGTGTGAGAGAGTGTGAGTGTGTGATTGTGTATATGATGTGTGAGTGAGTGTGTGAGTGTGAGAGAGAGTGCGAGTGTGAGTCTATGATTGTGTATATGATGTGTGAGTGAGTGTGTGAGTGTCAGAGAGAGTGCGAGTGTGAGTTTGTGATTGTGTATATGATGTGTGTGTGAGTGTGTGTGTGTGCGAGCGAGTGCGAGTGTGAGTGTGTGATTGTGTATATGATGTGTGAGTGAGTGTGTGTGTGAGTGCGAGTGTGAGTGTGCGATTATGTATATGATGTGTGTGTGAGTGTGTGTGTGTGCGAGCGAGTGCGAGTGTGAGTGTGTGATTGTGTATATGATGTGTGAGTGAGTGTCTGAGTGTGTGTGTGAGTGCGAGTGTGAGTGTGCGATTATGTATATGATGTGTGAGTGAGTGTGTGTGTGAGAGAGTGCAAGTGTGAGTGTGCGATTGTGTATATGATGTGCGAGTGAGTGTGTGAGTGTGTGAGAGTGTGAGTGTGTGATTGTGTATATGATGTGTGAGTGAGTGTGTGTGTGAGAGAGTGCGAGTGTGAGTGTATGATTGTGTATATGATGCGTGAGTGAGTGTGTGTGTGAGAGAGTGCAAGTGTGTGTGCGATTGTGTATATGATGTGTGAGTGAGTGTGTGAGTGTGTGTGTGTGTGAGAGTGTGAGTGTGTGATTGTGTATATGATGTGTGAGTGAGTGTGTGTGTGTGAGTGCAAGTGTGAGTGTGCGATTGTGTATATGATGTGATAGTGAGTGTGTGTGTGAAAGAGGGCGAGTGTGTGATTGTGTATATGATGTGTGAGTGAGTGTGTGTGCGAGAGTGTGTGTGATTGTGAATATGATGTGTGTGTGAGTGTGTGTGTGAGAGAGTGCGAGTGTGAGTGTGTGATTGTGTATATGATGTGTGAGTGAGTGTGTGAATGTGTGTGTGTGTGAGTGCGAGTGTCAGTGTGCGATTGTGTATATGATGTGTGTGTGAGTGTGTGTGAGAGAGTGCGGGTCTGAGTGTGCGATCGTGTAAATGATGTGTGAGTGAGTGTGTGTGAGAGTGCGAGTGTGAGTGTGCGATTGTGTATATGATGTGTGAGTGAGTGTGTGAGTGTGTATGTGTGTGAGTGCGAGTGTGAGTGTGTGATTGTGTATATGATGTGTGAGTGTGTGAGTGTCTGTGTGAGCGAGTGTGAGTGTGTGATTGTGTATATGATGTGTGAGTGAGTGTGTGTGTGTGTGTGTGAGAGAGTGCGAGTGTGAGATTGTGTATATGATGTGTGAGCGAGTGTGTGTGTGTGAGAGTGCAAGTGTGAGTGTGCGATTATGTATATGATGTGTTAGTGAGTGTGTGTGTGAGAGAGTGCGAGTGAGAGTGTATGATTGTGTATATGATGTGTGAGTGAGTGTGTGAGTGTGAGAGAGAGTGCGAGTGTGAGTTTGTGATTGTATATATGATGTGTGAGTGAGTGGGTGTGCGAGTGTGAGTGTGTGATTGTGTATATGATGTGTGTGTGAGTGTGTGTGAGAGAGTGCGAGTGTGAGTGTGTGATTGTGTATATGATGAGTGAGTGAGTGTGTGAGTGTGTGTGAGTGCGAGTGTGAGTGTACGATTATGTATACGATGTGTGAGTGAGTGTGTGTGTGAGAGAGTGCAAGTGTGAGTGTGCGATTGTGTATATGATGAGTTAGTGAGTGTGTGTGTGAGAGAGTGCGAGTGTGAGTGTATGATTATGTATATGATGTGTGAGTGAGTGTGTGTGTGAGAGAGTGCAAGTGTGAGTGTGTGATTGTGTATATGATGTGTGAGTGAGTGTGTGTATGTGAGAGTGCGAGTGTGAGTGTGCGATTGTGTATATGATGTGATAGTGAGTGTGTGTGTGAAACAGGGCGAGTGTGTGATTGTGTATATGATGTGTGAGTGAGTGTGTGTGCGAGAGAGTGCGAGTGTGTGTGTGATTGTGTATATGATGTGTGTGTGAGTGTGTGTGTGTGTGAGAGAGTGCGAGTGTGAGTGTGTGATTGTGTATATGATGAGTGAGTGAGTGTGTGTGTGTGAGTGCGAGTGTGAGTGTGCGATTGTGTATATGATGTGTGTGTGAGTGTGTGTGAGAGAGTGCGGGTCTGAGTGTGCGACTGTGTAAATGATGTGTGAGTGAGTGTGTGTGTGTGTGTGAGAGTGCGAGTGTGAGTGTGCAATTGTGTATATGATGTGTGAGTGAGTGTGTGAGTGTGTATGTGTGTGAGTGCGAGTGTGAGTGTGCGATTGTGTATATGATGTGTGAGTGTGTGAGTGTCTGTGTGAGCGAGTGTGAGTGTGTGATTGTGTATATGATGTGTGAGTGAGTGTGTGAGTGAGTGTGTGTGAGAGAGTGCGAGTGTGAGTGTGCGATTGTGTGTATGATGTGATAGTGAGTGTGTGTGTGAGAGAGTGCGAGTGTGAGTCTATGATTGTGTATATGATGTGTGAGTGAGTGTGGGAGTGTGTGTGTGAGTGCGAGTGTGAGTGTGCGATTATGTATATGATGTGTGAGTGTGTGAGTGTGAGAGAGAGTGCGAGTGTGAGTTTGTGATTGTATATATGATGTGTGAGTGAGTGTGTGTGCGAGTGTGAGTGTGTGATTGTGTATATGATGTGTGTGTGAGTGTGTGTGAGAGAGTGCGAGTGTGAGTGTGTGATTGTGTATATGATGAGTGAGTGAGTGTGTGTGAGTGCGAGTGTGAGTGTACAATTATGTATATGATGTGTGAGTGAGTGTGTGTGTGAGAGAGTGCAAGTGTGAGTGTGCGATTGTGTATATGATGAGTTAGTGAGTGTGTGTGTGAGAGAGTGCGAGTGTGAGTGTATGATTATGTATATGATGTGTGAGTGAGTGTGTGTGTGAGAGAGTGCAAGTGTGAGTGTGTGATTGTGTATATGATGTGTGAGTGAGTGTGTGTATGTGAGAGTGCGAGTGTGAGTGTGCGATTGTGTATATGATGTGATAGTGAGTGTGTGTGTGAAAGAGGGCGAGTGTGTGATTGTGTATATGATGTGTGAGTGAGTGTGTGTGCGAGAGAGTGCGAGTGTGTGTGTGATTGTGTATATGATGTGTGTGTGAGTGTGTGTGTGTGAGAGAGTGCGAGTGTGAGTGTGTGATTGTGTATATGATGTGTGAGTGAGTGTGTGAGTGTGTGTGTGTGAGTGCGAGTGTGAGTGTGCGATTGTGTATATGATGTGTGTGTGAGTGTGTGTGAGAGAGTGCGGGTCTGAGTGTGCGACCGTGTAAATGATGTGTGAGTGAGTGTGTGTGTGTGTGTGAGAGAGTGCGAGTGTGAGTGTGCGATTGTGTATATGATGTGTGAGTGAGTGTGTGAGTGTGTATGTGTGTGAGTGCGAGTGTGAGTGTGCGATTGTGTATATGATGTGTGAGTGTGTGAGTGTCTGTGTGAGCGAGTGTGAGTGTGTGATTGTGTATATGATGTATGAGTGAGTGTGTGAGTGTGTGTGTGTGAGAGAGTGCGAGTGTGAGTGTGCGATTGTGTATATGATGTGATAGTGAGTGTGTGTGTGAGAGAGTGCGAGTGTGAGTCTATGATTGTGTATATGATGTGTGAGTGAGTGTGGGAGTGTGTGTGTGAGTGCGAGTGTGAGTGTGCGATTATGTATATGATGTGCGAGTGAGTGTGTGAGTGTGTGAGAGTGTGAGTGTGTGATTGTGTATATGATGTGTGAGTGAGTGTGTGTGTGAGAGAGTGCGAGTGTGAGTGTGTGATTGTGTATATGATGTGTGAGTGAGTGTGTGTGTGTGACTGCAAGTGTGAGTGTGCGATTGTGTCTATGATGTGATAGTGAGTGTGTGTGTGAAAGAGGGCGAGTGTGTGATTGTGTATATGATGTGTGAGTGAGTGTGTGTGCGAGAGTGTGTGTGATTGTGTATATGATGTGTGTGTGAGTGTGTGTGTGAGAGAGTGCGAGTGTGAGTGTGTGATTGTGTATATGATGTGTGAGTGAGTGTGTGAATGTGTGTGTGTGTGAGTGCGAGTGTGAGTGTGCGATTGTGTATATGATGTGTGAGTGACTGTGTGTGTGTGACTGCAAGTGTGAGTGTGCGATTGTGTATATGATGTGATAGTGAGTGTGTGTGTGAAAGAGGGCGAGTGTGTGATTGTGTATATGATGTGTGAGTGAGTGTGTGTGCGAGAGTGTGTGTGATTGTGTATATGATGTGTGTGTGAGTGTGTGTGTGAGAGAGTGCGAGTGTGAGTGTGTGATTGTGTATATGATGTGTGAGTGAGTGTGTGAATGTGTGTGTGTGTGAGTGCGAGTGTGAGTGTGCGATTGTGTATATGATGTGTGAGTGAGTGTGTGTGTGAGAGAGTGCAAGTGTGAGTGTGCGATTGTGTATATGATGTGTGTGTGAGTGTGTGTGAGAGAGTGCGGGTCTGAGTGTGCGATCGTGTAAATGATGTGTGAGTGAGTGTGTGTGAGAGTGCGAGTGTGAGTGTGCGATTGTGTATATGATGTGTGTGTGAGTGTGTATGTGTGTGAGTGCGAGTGTGTGTGCGCGATTGTGTATATGATGTGTGTGTGTGAGTGTCTGTGTGAGCGAGTGTGAGTGTGTGATTGTGTATATGATGTGTGAGTGAGTGTGTGTGTGTGAGAGTGCAAGTGTGAGTGTGCGATTATGTATATGATGTGTTAGTGAGTGTGTGTGAGAGAGTGCGAGTGAGAGTGTATGATTGTGTATATGATGAGTGAGTGAGTGTGAGAGAGAGTGCGAGTGTGAGTTTGTGATTGTATATATGATGTGTGAGTGAGTGTGTGTGCGAGTGTGAGTGTGTGATTGTGTATATGATGTGTGTGTGAGTGTGTGTGAGAGAGTGCGAGTGTGAGTGTATGATTGTGTATATGATTTATGAGTGTGTGTGTGTGAGTGCAGGTGTGAGTGTGCGATTGTGTATATGATGAGTTAGTGAGTGTGTGTGTGAGAGAGTGCGAGTGTGAGTGTATGATTATGTATATGATGTGTGAGTGAGTGTGTGTGTGTGAGAGTGCGAGTGTGAGTGTGCGATTGTGTATATGATGTGATAGTGAGTGTGTGTGTGTGTGAGAGAGTGCGAGTGTGAGTGTGTGATTGTGTATATGATGTGTGAGTGAGTGTGTGTGTGTGAGTGCGAGTGTGAAGTGTGCGATTGTGTATATGATGTGTGTGTGAGTGTGTGTGAGAGAGTGCGGGTCTCAGTGTGCGACCGTGTAAATGATGTGTGAGTGAGTGTGTGTGTGTGTGTGAGAGTGCGAGTGTGAGTGTGCAATTGTGTATATGATGTGTGAGTGAGTGTGTGAGTGTGTATGTGTGTGAGTGCGAGTGTGAGTGTGCGATTGTGTATATGATGTGTGAGTGTGTGAGTGTCTGTGTGAGCGAGTGTGAGTGTGTGATTGTGTATATGATGTGTGAGTGAGTGTGCGTGTGAAAGAGGGCGAGTGTGTGATTGTGTATATGATGTGTGAGTGAGTGTGTGTGCGAGAGTGTGTGTGATTGTGTATATGATGTGTGTGTGAGTGTGTGTGTGTGAGAGAGTGCGAGTGTGAGTGTGCGATTGTGTATATGATGTGTGCGTGAATGTGTGAATGTGTGTGTGTGTGAGTGCGAGTGTGAGTGTGCGATTGTGTATATGATGTGTGAGTGAGTGTGTGTGTGTGAGAGTGCAAGTGTGAGTGTGCGATTGTGTATATGATGTGCGAGTGAGTGTGTGAGTGTGTGAGAGTGTGAGTGTGTGATTGTGCATATGATGTGTGAGTGAGTGTGTGTGTGAGAGAGTGCGAGTGTGAGTGTATGATTGTGTATATGATGCGTGAGTGAGTGTGTGTGTGAGAGAGTGCAAGTGTGAGTGTGCGATTGTGTATATGATGTGTGAGTGAGTGTGTGAGTGTGTGTGTGTGTGAGAGTGTGAGTGTGTGATTGTGTATATGATGTGTGAGTGAGTGTGTGTGTGAGAGAGTGCAAATGTGAGTGTGCGATTGTGTATATGATGTGATAGTGAGTGTGTGTGTGAAGGAGGGCGAGTGTGTGATTGTGTATATGATGTGTGAGTGAGTGTGTGTGCGAGAGTGTGTGTGATTGTGTATATGATGTGTGTGTGAGTGTGTGTGTGAGAGAGTGCGAGTGTGAGTGTGTGATTGTGTATATGATGTGTGAGTGAGTGTGTGAATGTGTGTGTGTGTGAGTGCGAGTGTGAGTGTGCGATTGTGTATATGATGTGTGAGTGAGTGTGTGTGTGAGAGAGTGCAAGTGTGAGTGTGCGATTGTGTATATGATGTGTGTGTGAGTGTGTGTGAGAGAGTGCGGGTCTGAGTGTGCGATCGTGTAAATGATGTGTGAGTGAGTGTGTGTGAGAGTGCGAGTGTGAGTGTGCGATTGTGTATATGATGTGTGAGTGAGTGTGTGAGTGTGTATGTGTGTGAGTGCGAGTGTGAGTGTGCGATTGTGTATATGATGTGTGAGCGTGTGAGTGTCTGTGTGAGCGAGTGTGAGTGTGTGATTGTGTATATGATGTGTGAGTGAGTGTGTGAGTGTGTGTGTGTGAGAGAGTGCGAGTGTGAGATTGTGTATATGATGTGTGAGTGAGTGTGTGAGTGTGAGAGAGAGTGCGAGTGTGAGTTTGTGATTGTATATATGATGTGTGAGTGAGTGAGTGTGCGAGTGTGAGTGTGTGATTGTGTATATGATGTGTGTGTGAGTGTGTGTGAGAGAGTGCGAGTGTGAGTGTATGATTGTGTATATGATGTGTGAGTGAGTGTGTGTGTGTGAGAGTGCAAGTGTGAGTGTGCGATTGTGTATATGATGAGTTAGTGAGTGTGTGTGTGAGAGAGTGCGAGTGTGAGTGTATGATTATGTATATGATGTGTGAGTGAGTGTGTGTGTGTGAGAGTGCGAGTGTGAGTGTACGATTGTGTATATGATGTGATAGTGAGTGTGTGTGTGAAACAGGGCGAGTGTGTGATTGTGTATATGATGTGTGAGTGAGTGTGTGTGCGAGAGAGTGCGAGTGTGTGTGTGATTGTGTATATGATGTGTGTGTGAGTGTGTGTGTGAGGGAGTGCGAGTGTGAGTGTGTGATTGTGTATATGATGTGTGAGTGAGTGTGTGTGTGTGAGTGCGAGTGTGAATGTGCGATTGTGTATATGATGTGTGTGTGAGTGTGTGTGAGAGAGTGCGGGTCTGAGTGTGCGACCGTGTAAATGATGTGTGAGTGAGTGTGTGTGTGTGTGTGAGAGTGCGAGTGTGAGTGTGCAATTGTGTATATGATGTGTGAGTGAGTGTGTGAGTGTGTATGTGTGTGAGTGCGAGTGTGAGTGTACGATTGTGTATATGATGTGTGAGTGAATGTGTGAATGTGTGTGTGTGTGAGTGCGAGTGTGAGTGTGTGATTGTGTGTATGATGTGTGAGTGAGTGTGTGAGTGTGTGTGTGTGAGAGAGTGCGAGTGTGAGTGTGCGATTGTGTATATGATGTGATAGTGAGTGTGTGTGTGAAAGAGGGCGAGTGTGTGATTGTGTATATGATGTGTGAGTGAGTGTGTGGGCGAGAGTGTGTGTGATTGTGTATATGATGTGTGTGTGAGTGTGTGTGTGTGAGAGAGTGCGAGTGTGAGTGTGCGATTGTGTATATGATGTGTGAGTGAATGTGTGAATGTGTGTGTGTGTGAGTGCGAGTGTGAGTGTGCGATTGTGTATATGATGTGTGAGTGAGTGTGTGTGTGTGAGAGTGCAAGTGTGAGTGTGCGATTGTGTATATGATGTGTATGTGAGTGTGTGTGAGAGAGTGCGGGTCTGAGTGTGCGATCGTGTAAATGATGTGTGAGTGAGTGTGTGTGTGTGTGAGAGTGCGAGTGTGAGTGTGCGATTGTGTATATGATGTGTGAGTGAGTGTGTGAGTGTGTATGTGTGTGAGTGCGAGTGTGAGTGTGCGAGTGTCTGTGTGAGCGAGTGTGAGTGTGTGATTGTGTATATGATGTGTGAGTGAGTGTGTGAGTGTGTGTGTGTGAGAGAGTGCGAGTGTGAGATTGTGTATATGATGTGTGAGTGAGTGTGTGTGTGAGAGAGTGCAAGTGTGAGTTTGTGATTGTGTATATGATGTGTGAGTGAGCGTGTGTGTGTGAGAGTACAAGTGTGAGTGTGCGATTGTGTATATGTGTGAGTGAGTGTTTGTGTGAGAGAGTGCGAGTGCGAGTCTATGATTGTGTATATGATGTGTGAGTGTGAGAGAGAGTGCAAGTGTGAGTTTGTGTTTGTATATATGATGTGTGAGTGAGTGTGTGTGCGAGAGAGTGTGAGTGTGTGATTGTGTATATGATGTGTGTGTGAGTGTGTGTGTGTGTGTGTGAGTGCGAGTGTGAGTGTGAGATTGTGTATATGATGTGTGAGTGAGTGTGTGTGTGTGTGTGTGAGTGCGAGTGTGAGTGTGCGATTGTGTATATGATGTGTGAGTGAGCGTGTGTGTGAGAGAGTGCGAGTGTGAGTGTGTGATTGTGTATATGATGTGTGAGTGAGTGTGTGTGTGTGAGAGTGCAAGTGTGAGTGTGCGATTGTGTATATGATGTGTTAGTGAGTGTGTGTGTGAGAGAGTGCGAGTGTGAGTCTATGATTGTGTATATGATGTGTGAGTGAGTGTGTGAATGTGTGTGTGTGTGAGTGCGAGTGTGAGTGTGCGATTGTGTATATGATGTGTGAGTGAGTGTGTGTGTGAGAGAGTGCAAGTGTGAGTGTGCGATTGTGTATATGATGTGTGTGTGAGTGTGTGTGAGAGAGTGCGGGTCTGAGTGTGCGATCGTGTAAATGATGTGTGAGTGAGTGTGTGTGTGTGTGTGTGAGAGTGTGAGTGTGCGATTGTGTATATGATGTGTGAGTGTGTGAGTGTGTATGTGTGTGAGTGCGAGTGTGAGTGTGCGATTGTGTATATGATGTGTGAGTGTGTGAGTGTCTGTGTGAGCGAGTGTGAGTGTGTGATTGTGTATATGATGTGTGAGTGAGTGTGTGAGTGTGTGTGTGTGAGAGAGTGCGAGTGTGCGATTGTGTGTATGATGTGTGAGTGAGTGTGTGTGTGTGAGAGTGCAAGTGTGAGTGTGCGATTGTGTATATGATGTGTTAGTGAGTGTGTGTGTGAGAGAGTGCGAGTGTGAGTCTATGATTGTGTATATGATGTGTGAGTGAGTGTGTGAGTGTGAGAGAGAGTGCGAGTGTGAGTTTGTGATTGTATATATGATGTGTGAGTGAGTGTGTGTGCGAGAGAGTGCGAGTGTGAGTGTGTGATTGTGTATATGATGTGTGTGTGAGTGTGTGTGTGTGTGTGAGAGAGTGCGAGTGTGAGTGTGTGATTGTGTATATGATGTGTGAGTGAGTGTGTGTGTGAGAGAGTGTGAGTGTGAGTGTATGATTATGTATATGATGTGTGAGTGAGTGTGTGTGTGTGAGAGTGCAAGTGTGAGTGTGCGATTGTGTATATGATGTGTGAGTGAGTGTGTGAGTGTATGTGTGTGTGAGAGTGTGAGTGTGTGATTGTGTATATGATGTGTGAGTGAGTGTGTGTGTGTGAGAGTGCAAGTGTGAGTGTACGATTGTGTATATGATGTGATAGTGAGTGTGTGTGTGAAAGAGGGCGAGTGTGTTATTGTGTATATGATATATGAGTGAGTGTGTGTGTGAGAGAGTGCAAGTGTGAGTGTGCGATTGTGTATATGATGAGTTAGTGAGTGTGTGTGTGAGAGACTGAGTGTGAGTGTATGATTATGTATATGATGTGTGAGTGAGTGTGTGTGTGTGAGAGTGCAAGTGTGAGTGTGCGATTGTGTATATGATGTGTGAGTGAGTGTGTGAGTGTATGTGTGTGTGAGAGTGTGAGTGTGTGATTGTGTATATGATGTGTGTGTGAGTGTGTGTGTGTGTGTGAGAGAGTGCGAGTGTGAGTGTGTGATTGTGTATATGATGTGTGAGTGAGTGTGTGTGTGAGAGAGTGTGAGTGTATGATTATGTATATGATGTGTGAGTGAGTGTGTTTGTGTGAGAGTGCAAGTGTGAGTGTGCGATTGTGTATATGATGTGTGAGTGAGTGTGTGAGTGTATGTGTGTGTGAGAGTGTGAGTGTGTGATTGTGTATATGATGTGTGAGTGAGTGTGTGTGTGTGAGAGTGCAAGTGTGAGTGTACGATTGTGTATATGATGTGATAGTGAGTGTGTGTGTGAAAGAGGGCGAGTGTGTGATTGTGTATATGATGTATGAGTGAGTGTGTGTGTGAGAGAGTGCAAGTGTGAGTGTGCGATTGTGTATATGATGAGTTAGTGAGTGTGTGTGTGAGAGAGTGTGAGTGTGAGTGTATGATTATGTATATGATGTGTGAGTGAGTGTGTGTGTGTGAGAGTGCAAGTGTGAGTGTGCGATTGTGTATATGATGTGATAGTGAGTGTGTGTGTGAAAGAGGGCGAGTGTGTGATTGTGTATATGATGTGTGAGTGAGTGTGTGCGAGAGAGTGCGAGTGTGTGTGTGATTGTGTATATGATGTGTGTGTGTGTGTGTGTGTGTGTGTGTGAGAGTGCAAGTGTGAGTGTGCGATTGTGTATATGATGTGTTAGTGAGTGTGTGTGTGAAAGAGGGCGACTGTGAGTGTGTGATTGTGTATCTGATGTGTGAGTGAGTGTGTGTGTGTGTGAGAGAGTGCGAGTGTGTGTGTGATTGTGTATATGATGTGTGTGTGAGTGTGTATATGATGTGTGTGTGAGTATGTGTGTGTGAGAGAGTGCGAGTGTGAGTGTGCGATTGTGTATATGATGTGTGAGTGAATGTGTGAGTGTGTATGTGTGTGAGTGCGAGTGTGAGTGTGCGATTGTGTATATGATGTGTGAGTGTGTGAGTGTCTGTGTGAGCGAGTGTGAGTGTGTGATTGTGTATATGATGTGTGAGTGAGTGTGTGAGTGTGTGTGTGTGAGAGTGCGAGTGTGAGTGTGCGAATGTGTATATGATGTGTGAGTGAGTGTGTGTGTGTGAGAGAGTGCGAGTGTGAGTGTGCGATTGTGTATATGATGTGTGAGTGAGTGTGTGTGTGTGAGTGCGAGTGTGAGTGTGTGATTGTGTATATGATGTGTGAGTGAGTGTGTAAGTGTGTGTGTGTGTGAGAGAGTGTGAGTGTGTGATTGTGTATATGATGTGTGTGTGAGTGTGTGTGTGTGTGAGAGAGTGTGAGTGTGTGATTGTGTATATGATGTGTGAGTGAGTGTGTGTGTGAGAGAGTGCAAGTGTGCGTGTGCGATTGTGTATATGATGTGTTAGTGAGTCTATGATTGTGTATATGATGTGTGAGTGAGTGTGTGAGTGTCAGAGAGAGTGCGAGTGTGAGTTTGTGATTGTATATATGTGTGAGTGAGTGTGTGTGCGAGAGAGTGCGAGTGTGAGTGTGTGATTGTGTATGTGATGTGTGTGTGAGTGTGTGTGTGTGCGAGCGAGTGCGAGTGTGAGTGTGTGATTGTGTATATGATGTGTGAGTGAGTGTGTGTGTGAGAGAGTGCAAGTGTGAGTGTGTGATTGTGTATATGATGTGTGAGTGAGTGTGTGTGTGTGAGAGAGTGCGAGTGTGAGTGTGCGATTGTGTATATGATGTGTGAGTGAGTGTGTGAGTGTGTATGTGTGTGAGTGCGAGTGTGAGTGTGCGATTGTGTATATGATGTGAGTGTGTGTGTGAGTGAGTATGTGAGTGTGCGTGTGTGAGAGTGTGAGTGTGAGTATGCGATTGTGTATATGATGTGAGTGTGTGTGTGAGTGAGTATGTGAGTGTGCGTGTGTGAGAGTGTGAGTGTGAGTGTGCGATTGTGTATATGATGTGAGTGTGTGTGTGAGTGAGTATGTGAGTGTGCGTGTGTGAGAGTGTGAGTGTGAGTGTGCGATTGTGTATATGATGTGAGTGTGTGTGTGAGTGAGTATGTGTGTGCGTGTGTGAGAGTGTGAGTGTGAGTGTGCGATTGTGTATATGATGTGAGTGTGTGTGTGAGTGTGTGTGTGAGTGTGCGATTGTGTATATCATCGGGATTTTCCTCTCCCACCAGCAGTGAGGTTGGTGGCGAGCGGGAGCGGAGAAAATGATGGTGGGAAGTTGAAATTCCGACCGGCATGGCAGGATAACGGGATAACGGGATAACAGCAGGCGGCCATTCCCGCTGAAGGCAATCGGGATCCCGAGTAGCACATCCCTAATGGAATGTGGGAATCCTCCCGCCAGGCAGATCATCCAGTGGGAATTTCCGCTGGTCTGAACCATGGCCCGGGCAATGTGGGGAAGGGGTGGCGAGGATTTCCCAGTCAGCCTGGTCCACGCCCGGGGGGGGCGGGAATGTGAGGTGGGGGATGGGAAGGCGAGGGATGGTGGGAAAGTGAGGGGAGAGGTGCAGGAAACCGTGGAGCCTTGAAGTGGGGTTGGGGTGGGATGGACCAGGGAACACTGAGTGGGGGGGAGGGTTCAGAGGGAGGGGTCCATGGTGTCGATGGAGGAGCCTTGGAGGGCAAACAGGGAGTACTGGTGGCAGGAGGGCACTGTGTTAGATGGGGCAGTGGAATCAGATAGGGTGGGAGGGTAAGGGTCCATATGTGGCAGGTGAAAGGCTGTTTCGGGTGGTTAGAGGGGACAGGGAGCTGCACAGGGTGAGCATGGGGACAGGTCATCGGGGTGGGAAGGCAGTGGGAGGGCGATGGGCTGAAGGGTGATGGGGGTTGGGTTCAAGGGTCATCGATGGGAGGGCGGAGGCAACACCAGGGCAGGGGGCAGGGTGGTCAATGGTGATGTGGGGGGTGGGTTACAGGAGGAGGGGGGAATGCGTTGGATACGGTCTGAAAGCTCAGGTACACCATCCCAATGCTAAAGCGCGGCACTGAGTCCACTCCCTCGATACCCAGTTCAGGAGAAGCTGATTGGGAGGAGGGCCATCGGGCAGGCTCAGCTCAACTGGGCAACTGAAGGGGAGCCCGAATAATCTGTCCCGACAAGGGAAAGGGTGTTTCTATAGACTCAGAAGGGTGGTGGAGGGAAAGAGGGATGACCACTGTGCCCTCTTGTCCCTTATGACCTTGGAGGGCAGCCTCTGCAGGCCTGAGGCCTAGAGGGCCCCTGCTTTCTCTGGCTCTCCTGCTCAGGGGCAGCTGCGCCCTCAGTGATCCCAGAGGCTGGAGCTGATGGGGTTACAGGCAGAGGGGGACTCGAAACGCATGGACACCCTCGGAGAGTCCTGAATGGAGGCCCCAGGGGTGTCTGCCTGATGCTCCTCCTCCCTTTGGGGGCAGGGGGTACTCCCAGGACAGGTACAGCACGGGGTTAGATACAGAGTAAAGCTCCCTCTACACCGTCCCCATCAAACACTCCCAGGGCAGGTACAGCACGGGGTTAGATACAGAGTAAAGCTCCCTCTATACTGTCCCCATCAAACACTCCCAGGACAGGTACAGCACGGGGTTAGATACAGAGTAAAGCTCCCTCTACACAGTCCCCCATCAAACACTCCCAGGACAGGTACAGCACGGGGTTAGATACAGAGTAAAGCTCCCTCTACACCGTCCCCATCAAACACTCCCAGGACAGGTACAGCACGGGGTTAGATACAGAGTAAAGCTCCCTCTACACTGTCCCCATCAAACACTCCCAGGACAGGTACAGCATGGGGTTAGATACAGGGTAAAGCTACATCTACACTGTCCCCATCAAACACTCCCAGGACAGGGACAGCACGGGGTTAGATACAGAGTAAAGCTCCCTCTACACTGTCCCCATCAAACACTCCCAGGACAGGTACAGCACGGGGTTAGATACAGAGTAAAGCTCTGGTTGCACCATATATTTAGTTCACCTCATCCTCTCCTGTCATCAGTTCTCCTTGAAAATTCAGAGTTGCCTCGCTGCTTCAGGCACTCTTGTGTCAACATTGAAATCACTGAACAATCTCGCCAAACTGATTAGCTGCACTTCAGGGAGCCAGGGCCACGTAGCCTCTACCACTTGAGAGAGACAGGCTCATTGTTTCCAGTTACTCAAAGACTCTTCAATCAGTGCAGAGTTTGAACGTTTCATTCAAGTTTAAATAATGGTGCAGCTTACATTGTCTGCATAATTGTTGGGAGCAATCTGTTTTCCAGCGAGCATTCATTAGCCGGGATATTTTACAGTCTGAGATGAGTAATGGAAATGTTTTGAGTGTTGAGAGAGCATTAAAGGCTTCACAGAGACTGTGTGAGGTGTTTTACTTGGGCTACATGCGACTACTCTGCTAGCTGTAAGTGGATGGTGAAAGGGGGATTTATGGTCAGTAAAAAGGATCTCCCTCAGTGACTGATCAGACCAGATTCATATTCAGCATGGCCTTCACATGGTCACGCACCCTGAGCAGGGAGGGTAGCGGGGTTTGTGTGGGAGGAGGGTAGCAGTTAAAGGCCTCTTCATTAAAGCATCAATGAGTTTGCTGCTTTGGTGGAAGGACATCACTTCCACACGTGAGACATTTGTCTCTATGGAGGCACCTTCAGACCTCCCAGCGTGGTGCCTACACAATACCCATCAGCAGGTATGCGCCCCTCAGCATATAGAATCACAGAATGGCTACACCACAGAAGGAGGCCATTTGGCCCATCATTGTCCGTGCTGGCTCTCCATACGAGCAATTCATCCACAGCCATCCCCTGCCTTCCCCCTCTCCTGAAGGCTGTACCCTCTGCTCTCCCGCCCGTTTGTCACATGTGAGGTCGGGTGTTGAGTGCCAAGGGTAGATGTTGACGGGGGCGATTGGGGTGGGGTGGGTGTGGTTGGGGGGAGCCATGCGAATGTGGGGGAGGGGTCACTGGTTGCTGGTTACAGGCGGAAAAGCTGACTGCCATTCCTTCCCCCGTGCCCACTTAGTGCCCTGTGGTTGCCATTCCTACTGCCCCGGGTGACTGTAAAGAGTCCGTCCGGGATGACCAGTGCCATCCAGTTACGAAACATTCGTCCGGGGAGATAGAAAAGGCCAAGGGCAGGGGGTGTCACAAGGTGGGCTGATGCACCGATGATGATATTCGTCTACACTGGTCTCACTGGGAGGCCTTGATCACTGAACTGTTATCAGGCCTTTAAAAATCTGGACGGCAAGTCATAATTGTTCAATAAAAGCACTGGTTTAATTATTTCAGCATTTGCCTCACTGTCCCCCAGTATTAGTAAACTAAATCAACGTCCTGGGGGTTACCATTGACCAGCAACTGAACTACACTAGCCATATAAATATTGTGGCTACAAGAGCAGGTCAGAGGCTGGGAATCCTGCGGAGAGTAACTCACCTCCTGACTCCCCAAAGCCTGTCCACCATCTACAAGGCACAAGTCAGGAGTGTGATGGAATACTCCCCACTTGCCTGGATGAGTGCAGCTCCCACAACACTCAAGAAGCTCAACACCATCCAGGACAAAGCAGCCCACTTGATCAGCACCCCATCCACAAACATTCACTCCCTCCACCGCCGATGCACAGTAGCAGCAGTGTGTGTACCATCTACAAGATGCACTGCAGCAACTCACCAAGGCTCCTTAGACAGCACCTTCCAAACCCACGACCGCTACCATCTAGAAGGACAAGAGCAGCAGTTACATGGAAACACCACCACCTGCAAGTTCCCCTCCAAGTCACTCACCATCCTGACTTGGAAATATATCACCGTTCCTTCACTGTCGCTGGGTCAAAATCCTGGAACTCCCTCCCTAACAGCACTGTGGGTGTACCTACACCACATGGACTGCAGCGGTTCAAGAAGGCAGCTCACCACCACCTTCTGAAGGGCAATTAGGGATGGGCAATAAATGCTGGCCTAACCAGCGACGCCCACATCCTGTGAATGAATAAAAAATGAACCCTGACCCCTTTCCTTTAACAATCAGAGTAAATACCATTTACACTGAGGTGCTGACTGACCGCTGTTCATCTTCTAATCTGTCGTGATGATTAGTTGAAAGAATTCTTTGTTGGTATAAGTGCACCTCCAAACTTGCTGTGGGAGATTAAGAGAGTTTGCTTCAGTTGGGTAGAAGGGGCAGTCTGCACCTCATTGACTGCAGACTGTGCTCTCCCGCTATTCCGATGACCTCTTCCTATTGCCAGCAGCCCGATGGAAAGCGAGGGGATAATTTGTACGGTGAGATCCATTTCCCTCAGGCACACACACACACACATATGGGGAGGTGGAAGTGCTGGTGTGGGCGGGGGAGCAGGGGCAGGTCCCTCCACATTTTCTCTCCAGTCCGTTCAATTTACCAGTATTTTAAGAGGCTGCCATAAAATGTGTGAGCTTGACCCTGTTTAGCAAGAGGGTTTGTAGTGGCCTCGCATCCATCCAAGTGTAACCCAGTGCTTAGTTGTTTCCTCTGGGTGCTTCTGACCAACGTTGTTTTTTTTGTCGTTGGTTTCAGTGCGTGGGCCCTTTAAATTCTTTTTGTGGGGCTGCCCATGTGAGGTAGCTTCAAAGGGCCTACTCGTGCGCAGCCCGCTTAGGAACCCTTGGGTCGCTGCGCAGTCACATGATCTCTTCTGGTGCTGCGTTGTGGCTGGGGGGAGGGCCCAGATACTCAGGGCCTCGCACTGGAGGCCTCCCCCCTTTGAAGGTGGGAGATCCCACTGGGCAGCTACTGTCTCTATGAACGATGGCCCAAGGGAATGGACGGACAAGCCCTGACTTGGAGCTTCGTCAAAATCCCAGCATGCATGCCAGCACGTCAATCAACTGTGGGGCGTCATGTGAGGCCTGGTTGGGCAACAGATGCACATGGGTCCAGTAGGATTGCCCGTAGTAAGCAGGGGCAGGATGTTTGGCTGATCTCCCCCTCCCTAACCCAGGAATTCTCAGTCCCATAGCAGTGCCCCTAAGCAGAGGGTAGCTAACTGAGCACAGGCCAGGAATTGAAGCTGGGACTGTTGTATATTTATATCTTGGAGCTACGCAGAGATGACACTAGTTTCTATGGCTGGGATTTTCCGCTCCTGTTTGTGACGGGCATCATAGTGGGCCAGATCGGTAAAGATCGGGAGATCGCAAAAAATGATTTTGGGCTGTTGTGAAACCAGTTTGCGAGCGTCCCCTCCACCCGTCAATGGCAGGCCGCGTGCCCCACGTCAGGGACCTAATTTAAATATTTTAGCATCTTATTATAATCCCTGCTCGCCAGAATCATCCCCCCTCCGCCCCACTGGATTATCCAGGCACTCCGACATGTTTCACAACTGTACATAAGCGACATGCACCTGGTGAGCTACACTTCACTCGGGACTTCGAGGTTTGTTTGCCTACCTTGCTTCAGGCAGCACTCGCAGTCATCAGCGCCAGGCTTCACAGGCAGCACCACATCACTTTTAGGGGGGCACACGGGCAGGTCTCTACCTACCAGACCAGCTGTAAGGCGGGGGTGGCTTTTCAATGTCTGCAGGGCTAGGGCTTGCTTGGGGAAGGGGGAGAAGTGGCCTCAGGCAGGGGAAGAGGTTGCAGGGCGAGGGCTGTACTGGGGAAGGAGGGTATCCCAGGGTGTGTGTGGGGGGACACATGTTGATCTGTACAAGTGGCCTCAGGATGGTGAGGGCTGAGGAGGCAGCCTCCAGAGGAGATGAGGCCAGATGGAGATATGAGGGTGTGTGAGAGAGAGTGAGTGGTGATGTCCCTTGAGCTGGCAGTGAGTGAGATGCCAGTGAGTGTGTGATGGGCTTGTGAGTGGGTGAGTTTAGAGTGATGAGATAGTTACCTTACCCTGGCGGCACAGATGAGATCATTCATCCTCTTTCTGCACTGGATGGCCAACCTCTTCTGTGCAGCGTTGGCACTGACCACCTCTGCCACCGCCTCCCAAGCCGGAGAGGTGACACTGATGGGCCTCCTGCGGCCAGAGCGGGGGTAGAGGACATCACAGCAGCCTCCAAAAGGCAGTTCAGTGGCTGGTCACCGAACTCTTCTTGGCTTTTGGGTCCATGTCTTCACTGGGGCAGTCCTGGCTGCAAGAATTGAGAACTGTGTACGCGGCTGCAGTTTAAATAGGGCACCCGGAGTGAGGTGTGGTAATGGCATGGCGGGCGATTCAGAGGCTGTCTGCCAGTGAGATGGCGTGTTTCCCGTGCCCACATAATTAAACAGGGAAGGAGCGGACGATACGGTGCAAAAATCCACCCTTGTGGCTGGCGGGAAAAACATCTTTTTTCACTCCCCCTCCCCCGACCCCCGCCACCCCCACTGCACTTAGTGCGATTCAGGGAAAATTCTGCTTTAAGTGTGTAACAGATTTCATGCACAGTGTAAAATGTCTACTCCCTGCTTCAACTCTGGCTCCCAGCTTTGTTTACTTTTCTGAGATTTTTTAAATTCATTTACAGGATGTGGGCTTCTCTGGCTAGACCAGCATTTATTGCCCATCCCTAATTGCCCCTTGAGAAGGTGGTGGTGAGCTGCCTTCTTGAACCGCTGCAGTCCATGTGGTGTAGGTACACCCACAGTGCTGTTAGGGAGGGAGTTCCAGGATTTTGACCCAGCGACAGTGAAGGAACGGTGATATATTTCCAAGTCAGGATGGGGAGTGACTTGGAGGGGAACTTCCAGGTGGTGGTGTTCCCATGTGTCTGCTGCCCTTGTCCTTCTAGATGGTAGTGGTCGTGGGTTTGGAAGGTGCTGTCTAAGGAGCCTTGGTGAGTTGCTGCAGTGCATCTTGTAGATGGTACACACACTGCTGCTACTGTGTGTCAGTGGTGGAGGGAGTGAATGTTTGTGGATGGGGTGCCAATCAATGGGCTGCTTTGTCCTGGATGGTGTCAAGCTTCTTGAGTGTTGTTGGAGCTGCACTCATCCAGGCAAGTGGGGAGTATTTCATCACACCCCTGACTTGTGCCTTGTTGATGGTGGACAGGCTTTGGGGAGTCAGGAGGTGAGTTACTCACTGCAGGATTCCTAGCCTCTGACCTGCTCTTGTAGCAACAGTATTTATATGGCTGGTCCAGTTCAGTCTTTGGTCAATGGCGATTCCCAGGATGTTGATAGTGGGGGATTCAGTGATGGTAATGCCATTGAACGTCAAGGGGCGATGGTTGGATTCTCTCTTGCTGGAGATGGTCATTGCCTGACACTTGTGTGGCGCGAAAGTTACTTGCCACTTGTCAGCCCAAGCCTGGATGTTGTCCGGGTCTTGCAGCATTTGGACATGGACTGCTTCAGTATCCACACTCAGGCTTAACCAATCAAGCACAGTGAGCATCAATAGTAAACAGACTCACATAATCAAACACAGAACAAAACAACACTACAGGGGCCTTGTGCTCTGTGGACAGGAGGCCATTGGGGAGTTATTTTTGCCTTTTGCCACTGTACCTCAGCAAGGGTATCTTGGAGGGGGTTCGGAGCAGATTCACCAGAATGATACCAGCGCTAAAAGGATTAAGTTATGAGAAGAGGATACGTAGACTAGGCTTGTATTCCCCTGGGTATCGAAGATGAAGAGGTGATCAGCTGGAGGCGTTTAAAATTAGAACAGGAATTGAAAAGGTAGATTTGGAGGAACTATTCCTCTTGTGGAAGAATCAAAAATAAGAGGACACAATCTTAAAGTTAGAGCGAGGCTACTCCTTTGTGAGATCGTGAAAGCATGTTAACACACAAAGGCTGGTGGAAATCTGGAACTTTCTCCCCAAAATGCTGGGAATCTATTCAAATTTTCTGGTCTAAAATCAATCAACTTTTGTTGAGTAAGGGAATCAGAAAACAGGAAGGAAGGCAGAGCAGATCAAATTAACCCGCAGACCAGCCATGGTTTCATTGAATGGCAGAACAGGCTGAAAGGGCCTCCTCCTGTTCCTGTTTAACAGGCTCGAGAGGGGCTGAATGGCCTCCTCCTGTTCCTGTGTAACAGGCTCGAGAGGGGCTGAATGGCCTCCTTCCGTTCCTGTGTAACAGGCTCGAGAGGGGCTGAATGGCCTCCTTCTGTTCCTGTGTAACAGGCTCGAGGGGCTGAATGACCTCCTCCCGTTCCTGTGTAACAGGCTCAAGGGGCTGAGTGGCCTCCCCCTGTTCCTGTGTAACAGGCTCGAGAGGGGCTGAATGGGCCCCCTCCTGTTCCTGTGTAACAGGCTCAAGGGGCTGAATGGCCTTTTTAAAAATGTTTTCATGGGATGTGGGCTTCGCTGGCTTGGCCAGCATTTATTGCCCATCCCTAGTTGCCCTTGAGAAGGTGGTGGTGAGCTGCCTTCTTGAACCGCTGCAGTCCATGTGGTGTAGGTACATCCACAGTGCTGTTAGGGAGGGAGTTCCAGGGTTTTAACCCAGCGACAGTGAAGGAACGGTGATATATTCCCAAGTCAGGATGGTGAGTGGCTTGGAAGGGAACTTCCAGGTGGTGGTGTTCCCATGTGTCTGCTGCCCTTGTCCTTCTAGATGGTAGTGGTCGTGGGTTTGGAAGGTGCTGCCTAAGGAGCCTTGGTGAGTTCCTGCAGTTCTTCCTTCCCTTCCTGTGTAACAGGCTGGAGGGGCTGAATGGCCTCTTCCCATTCCTGTGTTCTTATTTAGGACCGAAACGAGCTACCTTTCTAAAAACACCAGGATGATGGCAATAATGCCTATTGATCGCTTGGCTGTAATCTGCCCACATATCCAATCTCTGCCCCTTTACAGTCAAAACAGAAAGTGCTGGAGATCCTCAGCAGCTCTGGCAGAGTCTGTGGAGAGAGAAACAGAGTTAACACGTCAGGTCTGTGACCTTACATCGGAATTGGGAAAAGTAGAGATGTAATAGGTTTTCAGCCAGTACCGAGGCAGGGAAAGAGGGAAGAGGAAGTAAAGAAAGCGAAGGTCTGTGACTGGGTGGAGGGCAGGAGAGAGTAAATGACAAAAGGGAGTGGTAATGGGACAAGTAAAGAAACAAAAGGTGTGTCTAGAGGAGGTATAAAGTGCCTAGTCGGAAGATGAGGTGCTGTTCCCTGAGTTTGCTTTGAGCTTCACTGGAAAATTGCAGCAGGCCAAGGACAGAGAGGTCAGGGTGAGAGCAAGGTGGAGAATCGAAATGGCAGGTGACAGGATGCTCAGGGTCACACTAGGGGACTGGGCGGAGGTGTTCTGCAAAGCTGTCACCCAGTGGGCGATTGGTCTCCGCAGTGTTATGCAGAGCGCATTGTGAGCACAGTACACCAAATGGAAAGAAGTATAAATCAATCACTGTTTCACCCGGAAGGAGTGTTTGGGGTCTTGGATATTGAGGAGGGGGCTAGGAGGCAAGGGGCAGGTGCTGCCCTTCTGTGCATTTTTTTATTATTTGGACATGGGATGTGGGCATCGCTGGCTAGGCCAGCATTTGTTGCCCTTCCCTAATTGCCCCTTGAGGAGGTGGCGGTGAGCTGCCTTCTTAAACCGCTGCAGTCTGTGTGGTGTAGGTGTACCTTGCATGGAAAGGTGCCATAGGAAATGGAGGGTGTGTTGTGGGGGGGTGATTGAGGAGTGAACCAGAGTGTCACAGAGGGAACAATCCCTTCAGAATGGTGAAAGTGGAGGGAGAAGGGCAGATAGGTTTGGTGGTGACATCTCATTGGATGTGGCAGAAATGGTGGATCTGTTGAATGTTGAGGCTAGTGGGGTAGAAGATGAGGACTAGGTGAATGTTTTTAATGGTCCTGGGAAAGAGGGAAATGGGTGAAGGAATGGAGTATAAAAAAGGGAAGTCTTGCTAAAAGTACACAAGGCACAAGTTACACCATACCTAGAATATTGTGAACAGTTTTGGTCCCCTTATCTAAGGAAATATATACTGGCATTGGAGGCAGTCCAGAGAAGGTTCACTAGGTTGATCCCGGGTATGGAGGGATTTTCTTATGAGGAGAGGTTGAGTAGGTTGGGCCTGTACTCATTGGAGTTTAGAAGAATGAGAGGCGACCTTATTAAAACATAAGGTTCTTAGGGGGCTTGACAGGGTAGATGCTGAGAGATTGTTTCCCCTTGTGGGTGAGTCTAGGACCAGAGGGCATAATCTCAGAGTAAGGGGTCGCCCATTTAAGACAGAGATGAGGAGGAATTTCTTCTCTCAGAGGGTAATGAATCTGTGGAATTCTTTACCACGGAGGCCTGTAGAGGCTGGGTCATTAAGTATATTCAAGGCTGAGATAGACAGATTTTTAATCAGTAAGGGAATCAAGGGTTATGGGGAAAAAGCAAAAAGTGGGGTTGAGGATTATTAGATCAGCCATGATCACATTGAATGGCGGAGCAGACTCGATGGGCCGAATGGCCTACTTCTGGTCCTACATCTTATGGTGAGACCAGAAGTGCGGGAAATGGAATGAATTGCCCAACCAGGGGCCCTGTGAGCTTAACTCAATAACAACTTGTATTTATATAGCATCCTTAATGGAATATAATATCAAAATACACTTCACAGGAATATTATCGTACAAAATTTGACACTGAGCCACATAAGGAGATATTAGGGTAGAGGTTCAAAAGCTTGGTCAAAGAGGTCAGTTTTAAGGAGTGTCTTAAAGGAGGAAAGTGAGGTAGAGAGGCGGAGAGGTGTAGGGAGGGAGTCCAAGAGCTTGGGACCCAGGCAGCTGAAGGCACGGCCGCCAATGGCGGAATGGTCAAAATTGAGGGTGTTCAAGAGGCCAGAATTAGAGGAGCGCAGAGATCTGGGAGGGTTGTTGGGTTGGAGGAGATCACAGAGCTAGGGAGGGGTTAGGCCATGGAGTGTAGGGGGTGGTGGTGCATGTCAGCTTCACCTCTGACTTCTGAGCGGTCCGAATCGCTCCCACTCCCTGGGTTCTAGACCTTAGACTTATTTGGGGGTTGTGACAAAGTGCAGCAGACAACTGGTTTTGGTGCAAGGAAAAAAAATGAGTTTATTGAAGTCACAAATGAATTTATAACATTAGGATTACACTGAGATTATACAGACCTACAAAGTACACGTAGTTAAGAATGGGGAACACACGGCATAACGAGGGAAAAATCACGCTACTAATCCCCTTACCCTTGTCCCACCCCCAAAACCTAACTAAATTGAACTAGGAGAGGTCAGGGGTCATGCTCACCAACCAGGTAATCCAGCCAGGTAAGCCGGTTGCAGTTTTGGGGTACGCTCTTTGTGTCCTCTGGGGCCTGCTGTCCCCATGTGGTCCTGGTCTGAGGAATCTGCGAAGGTTCTTCAGTTGGGTGGAGGACGCGGTTGTGGGTGGTCAATCATCGTGGAGGGTTGCGGCCTTGTTGTCTTCGGTTGAGCCTATCACCCCGTGCCCCTCACCGTGATGTTGCCTGCAGGCCTGCAAACCTCCCGATCTCCTCCCTGCTTAAACTCTGCTTCAACCGCTCCAAAAACTGCTCACCCTTCTGTGTCTGCTTCCTCCTCGTCCCTCCTGACCCAGTTATACTGTTTTTTCGAATTTCTTATCTGACGCTATATCAAGGTTAGTTCTTTGTCTGATTTGGGTTTCTTGTTGGTGATTGTTGTCTCGTTGTTTTTAATGGGCTCGCATGATGTTTATCGTTGTCTTCCTGTCCCCATAACTAGTCTTGAACTGAAAGCCATTGTACATGTGGAGTATTGATGGGTTCGCATAATTGCATTGATTGTTGTCTTCCTGCCTTAGTAGTTAATAGCGATTATTTATGCAAGATTTTGATGGGCTTTAGTTTCGTGTAAGATGAAGTCTTTCTCTGGGTTGATTGTATTAAAGGGAAGAATGCATATTCTGTTTCCTCTCGTTGTCTGGTTTCAGGTAAAAGTCCAAAAGTCATATCCCCGTTGATGATATGAAAAATGTGGGAATTCTGATAACCCTTCAGAAGGGATTTGAAAACAAGGGTGAGAATTTTAAACTCCAGGCGGTGGTGGACAGGGAGGCAATGTAGGTCAGTGAGTGCCGAGATGATAGAGGAATGGGATTTGGTGCCAGTTAGGACACAGGCAGCAGAGTTTTGGATGAGCTTCAGTTCATGGAGGCTGGAAGATGGTAGGCTGACCAGGAGAGCATTGGAAGAGTCAAGTCTAGTGGTAACAAAGATATCAATGAGGGTTTGAGCAGCTGATAAGCTGAAGTCTAGTGATGTTACAGAGTGGAAATAGGCAGTCTTGTGGTGACGCAAATATGTGGTTGAAAACTCAAGAGAAGCCATTTCCAGTGATTCTCTGGCTCCGATTAGATGGGTAAGAATGGAACCAGGTGAGAGCAGGTCCCACCCAGCTGGACGACAGTGGAGAGGTGTTGGAGGAGGATGGTGTGGTCAAACCGTGTCAAAGGCTGCAGACAGGTCGAGAAGGACGAGGAGGGAAAGTTTACCTGTGTCACAGTCACACAGGATGTCATTTGTGACTTTGATAAGAGACTGTTTCAGTATCAGGGGCAGAAACCTGATTGGAGGGATTCAAACATGGAGTTCCAGGAAAGATGGGAATGGATTTGGGAGGTGTCAACATGTTCAAGGACTTTGGAAAGGAAAGGGAGGTTGGAGTTAGAGTGGTAGTTTGCAACGACAGGGGCATCAAGGTTTGGTTTTTGATGGCAGGGATAACGAGAGCAGATTTGAAAGAGAAGATGACAGTATTTGAGGAGAGGATATCCGTTAACAATATTGGCTAACATGGGAGTCAGGAGAGGAATTGCAGGCTGCTTTGTCCTGAGATTGCTTGCCAGAATTCTGATAGTTCAGCCTTGTAACTCTCCGAAAGTTTGAGAATTACGACTGACACAATGGGCTGGATTTCGCTGAGTCAGCCCTTTCAAAATAACGGCCGGGACACGATTCTACGATTCTCGGCCCCCATTCCTGGGGCTTCCAATTGTCAGGAGTACCTTTTAAGTGTGCGAGCCCACACTCTGCACTCCCAAAGTGGCTGGCTCCATCGAGGGGATAGGCATGTCCTCATCGGGTCAGCCTTTCAACAGGCCATGGTTCACAGCACCTCAGAGGTAAGTTCAAAAGGTCCTCCTCATGCCAAGGTGTGGTGTCCACCAACTCCTATGGCCCCTTATGCCCCCATGCCAATGTATGCCCCCCTATGGTCCCTCATGCCCATGTATGCCCCCCACCCACCCCCTATGGCCCCTCATGCCCCCCATGCCTAGCTATGGCACTTCCATGCCCATTCACCCACTATATATTTTATTGAACCAATGAACCCTATAGTGACAATAGGATGTGTAAAGAAAGCTTTAAAAAAAGTCATCCATTGATAACTTTCCACTTTCTTAAAAAAAAACTCCTTTTTACTATAGCTCAATAAAAGTGTCAACTATCCAGACCCTTTAAAGTATCAATAGCCAAAACTGCAAGCACTTGAAACCTCATTACCCTGTGTAAATAAATATTGTGCAATTGACAGCAGAGATTAGTCAGGGCTGTCAACCAAGCAATGTTTCCTCTTGGGCTCAGGTGTTTCTGTTCTCTAATGGATGCCTGGGCTCTCAGCCAACAATACATTAGGAGCCCTTACGGGTGCTTTCTCCTGAGGCAGACGAGACAAGCCAGGGGTTTTCTTGGCTCCCGCTACCCGCCTCGAGGATGCAGTCCAGCTCAGCGGCACTGCAAATCCGACGGTTTTTACTCGTAAGCGAAAAAGCGGAAACTTTTCCACGGCTTTTATTAGCAAGAAAAAGCTCAAAACTTAAAGAGTTGCAAAGCAATTTTAGAAAACATCCAGCTACCCCACCCCACCTTGAGGTGGTCAGTCTAGGTTGACTGCTGGTCGATTGGATCCGATCTGACAGGGACCAATCTGTCTCGTCAGGACCTCCTGATGATCCCACTTCCCGACAGTGCCATGCCGGGGAAGGGTTCTTAGCCTCCTTTTGTCCCTTGGCTGCGTGGCAACTGTCCCCATGCCAATCCTTCTTCATGCCCTCGATTGGTTTCTGGGGTACGTGGTCAGTCTTCGACTGGCCCCAGCTGAGTTGAACTTTAGTCCAAAATATCACGCGGAGTTGTTTTTTATTTCCCCCCCCCACCCCGCCAACCCGGCACCGGTCTGTTTTTCCTGGCACATTTGACCACAGGCTGTCTGATTTCCTCAGCCCTGCCTTAAAGTTATCTCTCAGTTGGGCCAAGACACCGCCCAAGTTCTGAGTGTCAAAGGGAAAGACAGTTTGAGAAACGCTAGAAAAGTCAGGTTTTTTTCTCCCCCCCACAAACCACAACATGTTCTGAAAATTGTTATCGAGTTTCGAGTAAATCTTGAGAAGCGTATTCTAACAGCCTGGCTTCCGCTGAGACCCAGCTTTAATTAATGGAACTTCCTTTCTCTCATCCGCCAGTATCTGCCCAGCATCTAAAAGGAAGAGTTTATCAGTTGGCTGACAATCCCTGTTCTTTAGCGCCTTGCTGTTGCTGTCAGTCGATGCACTGGAGGCCAGGGGGGAGGACTCAATGGAGAATGAGTTGCCATTCTCTTTGCTTCAGGGTCATGTGACCCAAGGGTTATGGGCAGAAATTTTAGCTGGGCGCGCGGGCGGGCACCCGACCCGCTCGATGGCAAAATGGCGCACAATGGCGTCGGACGAGCGTCCCGACGTCATCGCGCGATATTCCGGTCGGTGGGCGCACACTTGAGTTGGCAGTGCGCCCGCCGACAATTACCAGGCCTATGAAGGCCATTAAAGTACCAATTAAATGGAAATTTTCGCTGCCCGTCCAATTGGCGGGCAGGCAAATTGGCCAGGCTGCCTTAGGATTTTTTATGGAACCTCATCCATGGGCGGGATGAGGTTTCCAACAGGAATTAAAAATACAATACAAATGTTTAAACCTCATTTATAACGTGTCCCTGCTCACGTGACAGAGTCACATGAGGGGAAATGTTTTTAACATTTTTCAATTCTTTATTTATGTTTTTAAAAATCTTCGGCTCCCTGAGGCAGTTCAGGGAGCTTTCAGAACGCGCTCCCCCCCACGGCGCCGACGCTGACTTCAGCGCTCGCCCTCCTCCCGCCCCCACCCCGGCAGCGCTCAGCGTTGTAGCGTGCGATCGGCGCTGGCTGCCGGTTAATTGGCCTGTAGTGTGAAATCGAGGTCGAGGCCCAATCGCGGTGGGGGGGCAGTCAGCTTCACGACCACTCCCAGGCCCACCCGCCTCGTCGGCCCGACGAGGTAAAAATCCTGCCCTATGAGAACGACTACACCTTTGCGACCTGTTGGCGAACTGTTTTCAGGAACTGCAGGGAGATCGGTAAATCATTCTGCTGCTAGTTCCACTTTGCCTCTCTTGTCAAAGAATCATAGGAGGTTTACAGCACAGAAAGAGGCCATTTGGCCCATCGTGTCCGTGCCAGCCGAAAAATGAGACCCCTCCCCCAGCCTCACTCCACTTTCCAGCATTCGGTCCATAGCCCTGTAGGTTACAGCACTTCAGGTGCACATCCAGGCACCTTTTAAATGGGTTGAGGGTTTCTGCCTCTATTGCCCTTTCAGGCAGTGAGTTCCAGACCCCCACAACCCTCTGGGTGAAAAATCTTTCCTCAAATCCCCTCTAATCTTTCTACCGATCACTTTAAATCTATGCCCCCTAGTCACTGACCTCTCTGCTAAAGTAAACAGGCCTTTCCCATCCATTCTATCCAGGTCCCTCACAATTTTGTACATCTCAATCAAATCTCCCCTCAGCCTCCTCTGTTCCAAGGTGAACAACCCCAGCCTATCCAATCTCTCCTCATAGCTGCAATTTTCCCAACCTGGGTGGCAACATCCTCGTAAATCTCTTCTGTACCTTCTCTAATGCAATTACATCCTTAGTAAACAGTAATTGGTATTGTGCAGCCTGAATGTTGTGGCTATTTAATGTGCTCCTTTTGCTAGTTTTCGAGGGATTGGAAGTATACTGCAGTATTTCGAGTATGTATCTCAGTGGCAAAAGAGGATTCACTGTTCACACCCTCGCTTGGCAAATAAGATTGTTTTTGGTTCATTTTGGCGGGAGTTTGTCTGTAGATGCAGAACTTTGTGTTTGAAACAAGGAAAAATGGGTGGAGTAAGGTCGAATTGGGTGTTGGGAGGGTTTTTTCCCTTCTGAAAGAGACTAGAACTAGGGGGCATGGTTTAAAAATAAGGGGCCCCCCCATTTAAGACTGAGATTAGGAGAAATGTTTTCTCTCAGAGGGTCGTTAGTCTGTGGAATTCTCTTCCCCAGAAAGCAGTGGAGGCTGGGTCATTGAATATATTCAAGGCTGAGTTAGACAGATTTTTGATAGACATGTTGAGGGTTATGGGGAGCAGACAGGAAAGTGGAGTTGAGGCCACAATCAGATCAACCATGATCTTATTGAATGGCGGAGCAGGCTCGAGGGGCCAAATGGCCTCCTCCTGCTCCAAATTCTTGGGCTGAATTTTGCCCTTGATGGGCGGGCGGGCAGCCAATCACCGCTGCCGAAACGGGCCCCGCCGCCATTTTGAGTGGGCGGGCCAATTAAGGCCCGCCCAGCGAGACACCCGACAGGAAGTGCTATGCGCTCTCTGTGCGGGCGGGTGGGGTTTCCCCAACTGTGAGAGTGCGCTCTTTCACACATCTCCCTGAGGCTAAGTGCTGCCTCAGGGAGATCGCTGAAAGGCTGTGAAAGAATAAAAATAGAACAATAAAAAAAATCATTAACATGTCCCCCTCATGTGAAAATGTCACACGAGATGGGACATGGTAATAAAGTGCGCAAAAACTTTATTAAACTTTTTTAATTCCGATATCAAACCTCATCCCACCACTGGATGAGCTTTGTAAAAAAATCACTTACCCACCTGCCCGTTGGACCCGTGCGCCAAGCCGAAGTTGGCACGGGCCCCTCAAAATCCTGGTCGATTGGTCACTTAATGGGCCTTAACGAGGCCTTTAATTAATGGCGGGCGTGCATAGCGCACCCGCCGACCGAAATATCGCGATGCCGCGCGCTGACGTCAGGACACTTGCGCGACATTTTAAGCGCTGATGTGCGGGCACCGCCACCCGCACACCAGCCAGTAGATTCTGCCCTTGTGTTTGTGTGACAATGCCCCTCTTATACCTCTGAGGCGTTGTCTGGGACATACTGTCAGGTTCGACCCCGTGCCAGTGTCGGGGGCAGGGGGTGGTGGTCTCTGAGTGCCGTTCCCTCAGCTTGCCCCTCATGTTTACTTTCACTGACAGAAAAAAAATAAGATCGCGGTTGAGAGACAGCAAGGAGGCGGCTTGCTGTAACCCCCTCCATGATTCTATGAACATTAGAGGCCGTGAGGAGGTGGCTCTCAGCTCCCAAACCTCGGAGCCAATTCCTGGCAAACCTCATCCTTTTCCGTCTGGGATCCTCAGATCACTTGTAGCGTTCCATCCTCGCTGGGATGTGGAGAGGAAATGTCATTTCCACCGGCCGTGTCATTCCCCCCCAAGGTGCTGCACATTTGACCCCCGAGCCATATAGGGAGACATTGGGCCACAGCTGGGACAAACGCTTGGTCAAGGGCGCAGCTTTTAGGGAGCTTCTTAAAGGAGGAGAGCGAGACCGAGACGGGAG
This sequence comes from Cetorhinus maximus, assembly GCF_964194155.1. Lineage (NCBI taxonomy): Eukaryota > Metazoa > Chordata > Chondrichthyes > Lamniformes > Cetorhinidae > Cetorhinus > Cetorhinus maximus. Next base: position 12,444,664 of record NC_135917.1, on the reverse strand, counting down.
GGAATTCCAGAGCTTGGGGCCTAGGCAGCTGACGGTGGAGCGGTTAAAATCGACGGGCAAGAGGTCAGACTCGGAGGAGGGTTGATACCGCAGAGGCTTGTGGGGCTGGAGGAGATTACAGGGATAGGGAGGGGTTTAATGCAGAGCGCAGCACATCGATGAGCAGAATGCAAGTCTAGTTTAGTGGGTGCTCGAGTTGGCTTAGTTGCTAGCTCCCTCACCCCTGAGTTAGAAGGTTGTGGATTCAGATCCTACTCAAGAGACTTAAGCAGAATCTCTAGCCTGACTCTGCAATACTGAGAGAGTTATGCACTGTTGGAGTGGCTGTCTTTCAGCGGAGACGCTAAACTGAGGCCCTGTCTCACCTCTCAGCTGGATATAAAAACATCCTGTGGCACTATTTCAAGGAAAAGCAGGGGAATTCTACCCCTTGTCCCGGCCAATACCTATTCTTCAACCAGCAGCATAAAAACAGGTTATCCGGTTATTGTCGCATTCCTGTTTGGGGGAGTTTGCTGTGCGCAAATTGGCTGCTGCATTGCCTACATTACCACAGTGAGAAAAGAATTTCATTGGCTGCGAAGCACTTTGGGACGTCCTGAGGTAGTGAAATGCACAACAGAAAGGCAAATCGAGGAAATCTTCCTATAATTGCGGCAGTGGTAAAAATCCTAGTTCCTTTCGCAGAGTTAAAGTGAGGAAATTATTCACTGTTGCTTTTCAGGAGCCATCAGTTCCATAGCCTGAGGTATTTATTCTGTAGCTGGGGGTCATTACTGGGTAATTAGGAGGGTAAAGGATAGGACAGAAGGAGAGGTTGCTGCGGATCAGTGGTGTTCAAGAGTGAATAATGGTGTATTTGCTTGTCTACAATGAAATGTAGCATAAGGTCCTCTACAAATCCCAGCCTCTCATGTACAAACCTGACCTGCACTCCTTTTCTCCTTCATGTCTGGAATAAGAAGCCAATTTAGACATGATGTGCTTCTGCAAACCTGACTTGTTTAATGTAATCCCTCTGTAAATAGATTAGAAGCTAGCAACCTCCACTTGTTCTACTGTCTGCTATCCCCATGCCTCACCATGGAAAGTGATATCCTCTCAATCCCGGCCGGCAGCTCCCAGTTTCCCTGACTAATTTCCTTCTGTCTCCAGAGTCCCTCCATAGTAGTCGTCTAGATCTTTGTCTCAGTGTGGAAATGCTGACTTAATCCCAGTGTCAATTAACCCCTCAAGCACTAGGCCTCTCAACTAACTTTTCATGTTGCAGTTTCTCTCCTTTCTCCTCCTCTTCTTTCCTGCATTCTACACTGGTGAACCATCACATAGGGACAGGGCGCCTCTGTGACCCGGCAACTCAGCTTTGTGAAGCTGCACTATTTTACCACAGGGAGATTCACAGCCAACCTGATAGTTAACCAGTTCACACACAAACACACACTCACACCCACACACAAACACACACTCACACCCACACACAAACACACACACACACACACACCCACACACAAACACATAAACACACACACACACACACACCCACATACAAACACACACTCACACACACCCACACACAAACACACAAACACACACTCACACACACACACACACTCACACCCACATACAAACACACACTCACAACCACACACAAACACACACACACACCCACACCCACCCACAAACATTCACATACAAACACACACTCACACCCACACACAAACACACACTCACACCCACACACACACACACACACACAAACACACACTCACACCCACACACAAACACACACACACTCACACCCACACACAAACACACACTCACACCCACACACGAACACACACTCACACCCACACACAAACACACACACACACACAAACACACACTCACACCCACACACAAACACACACACACTCACACCCACATACAAACACACACTCACACCCACACACAAACACACACTCACACCCACACACAAACACACCCACACACAAACACACACTCACACCCACACACAAACACACACTCACACACAAACATACGCTCACATCCACACACAAACACACACTCACACACAAACACACCCACACACAAACACACACTCACACCCACACACAAACACACACTCACACCCACACCCACACACAAACACACACTCACACCCACACACAAACACACACTCACACCCACACACAAACACACCCACACACAAACACACACTCACACCCACACACAAACACACGCTCACACCCACATACAAACACACACACAAACACACACACACTCACACCCACATACAAACACACACACAAACACACACTCACACAAACATACACTCACACACAAACATACACTCACACACAAACATACACTCACACCCACACCCACATACAAACACAACCACATACAAACACACACTCACACTCACACACAAACACAAACACACTCACACACAAACATACACTCACACCCACACCCACATACAAACACAACCACATACAAACATGCACTCACACTCACACACAAACACAAACACACCCACACACAAACACTCACATACAAACACACACTCTCACCCACACACAAACAAACACACACATACAAAAACACACATTCACACCCACATACAAACACACAATCACACCCATGTACAAACAAACACACACAACCACATACACACCCCAACTTACAAACACACACACCCACATATAAATACAGACTCACACACACTTATACTCACATACAAACACATACTCACCCACACAGGAACACACACTTACACTCAAACACAAACACACACACACACACATACAAACTCACACTCACACTCAAATACACACACACACAGACTGGGAAGCCCCAGCCAAAAAGGGTGTGAAAGTGTAAGACTCTGCTGAAAAGTGAGAATCAACCCCCACCTGCTGCAAAATGAGAAAAAATGACTTAGCAGCAAAAACAAAGAGTAATTCCAATAGAGGTGGAAACAAGCAGTCTTATAATGATTGGCAGCTTAAAAAAATCGGATGTTATTATTGTCACAGAAATGGTCATATAATCAGATAGTGCATGGAAAGATTCAAGCAGACTTTTAAACAAAAGGAAAAACCCAGTGAGATCTACAATGTAGAAGAGCCGGAAACAACAAATTCAGACATTTATTCATTGTATAACTTGAAGGTTGGAGAGACAACAGAACCAATATTTGTCACAGTGAAAGTAAATGGCAGACCTGTTAGAATGGAACTGGACACGGGAGCTTCCATTACAGTAATTGGGGAACATACCTTCAGATATCTGAATAATGGGGAACATCAATTAACTTTAGAAGAAACAACTGCCCAATTAAAAACATACACAGGTGAAGACATTCCTGTCAGAGGCATAAGCAGAGAAACTGTCCATTATGGAAGCCAATCGGTAAAGTTACCAGTGTTGGTATTGAGTGGCAGAGGGCCAAGCCTCCTAGGGCGAAACTGGCTGAGGGAAATCAACCTTGATTGGCTACTGAGGTTGCAAAAGGGAGTTGAAAATGTTCCTGTTTCGGAAAAGGAGTGTGTAAGGACTCAACAACCTGAAGAGAAGCAGGCCATCTTAAGTCAGAACCTGGTAGAACAGCAGAAGGGACTCAAAGAGACCGTGCTTAAGGACAGAGTTCGAGACGAGGTGGGCAACCTCCGAAAGGAACAAGAAAACCTGTTGAAAGACCTTCACACACGGCAAGATTCCCTCAGGTCAATGTTTATACCTCTGGAAAAGTACAAAGAGAAACGGAAAGAATTCAGCACCTCTCTGAACAAACTGAAGGGTGAGTTACAGAGAAGATGCAGCGATGCTCAATTTTCCAGGAGGCAGCAAACAAATACAAAAAAGAGATGGAAGAGCTGAAGAGTCAGCTCAGTGAAGCCAAAGAGGCTTTGGGGGCAAAAGTTACAGAATTTTCTAAGAAGCAGACAGATGATGAAATCCTAGGAGACTCAGCCACTGAGTTCACTCAAGTCAAGCATACACCTGAGATTAGTCCGACCAATATTGAAACCAAAAAGAAAGCTGAGATTAAAGTCAGCACTAGAAAGAAGACACAGAAACACAAAAAGGGCTCTGATCCTGGCAGCATACGAGTATACTTTCAAACGTAGGCATGGTAGTCAAATTGCAAACACTAATGCACTTAGTTATTTGCCAGAAAAGGATGTGGAAGTCCCAGTCCCACAAGAGCTTATTTTGTTGTTAAATTTCTTAGATTCCTCGCCGGTATTTACTCAACAGATCAGAGACTGGCCAAATAGGGACCCAGTCCTATCACAAGTACGAGAACAAGTACTTCATGGTTGGTCACAAAAGCCCATATCTGACAAAATGAAACTGTACTTTAACAGAAGACATGAAATAACCAGCCAGGGTGGTATCTTATTGTGGGGAGAATGAGTGACAGTTCCTCCAAAGGGAAGAGAGCCATTGTTAATTGATCTACACAGCACACATCCAGGAATTTCCCGAATGAAGACCATAGCACACAGCTATCAATGGTGGCCTGGGATGGATGGAGAAATAGAGAGTTTAGTGAAGAATTGTTTGCAATGCCAGTAACTGCAAAAGTTGCCTTCAACAGCTCCATTACAGCCTTGGGAATGGCCGGGAAGACCATGGGTACGATTACACGCTGACTATGTGAGACCTTTCATGGGAACAATGTTTCTGCTCATTGTTGATGCCCACTCAAAATGAATGGACAGATATGAGGTGAAGTCACCAACGTCTTCTGCTACAGTCGAGAACCTATGTCAAAGTTTTGCCATTCATGGATTACCAGAAGTGGTGGTATCTGATAATGGCACAGTGTTTACAAGTGCTGAGTTCCAGCGGTTTATCAGCCTCAACGGTATCACTCATGTGAAAACTGCACCGTACCCACCCTTCCTCAAACGGACTGGCTGATAGGGCAGTTCAAACATTCAAGTCAGGCATGAAGAAGTTAACTGGAGATTCCTTACCAACAAAGCTAGCATGCTTTCTCTTCCATTATAGGACCACCCCTCACACAACAACAGGTGTCACATCTATGGAGTTATTGATGAAACACCGTCTCAGGACGAGATTGAGCTTAATAACCCCAAATTTAGGGGAGAAGGTGGAAAGGAGTCAGGAAGTCAGAAAACTAGACACGACTGGCATAGTTGTGAGAGGAAATTTACCGTGGGAGAGACAGTATACGTGAGGAACTTTGGAGAAGGACCAAAGTGGTTACCGGGTGAAATAAGTGCAGTGACTGAACCTCAATCTTACCAGGTGGAGTTGGAAGGACCGAGCCATACGAGAGGAATTGAACATAAAAGTAAGGATGTTATGCTTCAGTTATACAGGGCATTGGTGAGACCACATCTCGAATACTGTGTGCAGTTTTGGTCTCCTTATTTAAGGAAGGATGTAAATGCATTGGAAGCAATTCAGAGGAATACCTGAAATGAGCAGGGTTATCTTATGAGGAAAGGTTAGACAGTCTGGACTTGTTTCCACTGGAGTTTAGAAGAGTGAGGGGTGATTTGATTGAAGTATATAAGATCCTGAATGGTCTTGACAAGGTGGACGTGGAAAGGATGTTTCCTCTTGTGGGTCAGTCCAGAACTAGGGGGCACTGTTTTAAAATTAGGGGTCACCCTTTTAGGACAGAGATGAGGAGAATTTTTTTCCCTCAGAGGCTTGTGCGACTTTGGAACTCTCTGCCTCAGAAGGTGGTGGAGGTGGGGTCATTGAATATTTTTAAGGCAGAGGTAGATAGATTCTTGTTAGGCAAGGGAATCCAAGGTTATCGGGGTTAGATGGGAATGTGGAATTCGAAACACAAACAGATCAGCCACGATCTTATTGAATGGCAGAGCAGGCTCCTGTTTCACATATTCGCACACCGACACACGATCACACCCGCACACCGACACACTCACACCCGCACACCGACACACTCACACCCGCACACCGACACACTCACACCCGCACACCGACACACGCTCACGCCCGCACACCGACACACACTCACAACCGCACACCGACACACGCTCGCACCCGCACACCGACACACACTCACACCCGCACACCGACACACACTCACACCCGCACACCGACACACACTCACAACCGCACACCGACACACACTCACACCCGCACACCGACACACACTCACACCCGCACACCGACACACACTCACACCCGCACACCGACACACACTCACAACCGCACACCGACACACACTCACACCCGCACACCGACACACACTCACACCCGCACACCGACACACACTCACACCCGCACACCGACACACACTCACACCCGCACACCGACACACACTCACACCCGCACACCGACACACGCTCACACCCGCATGCCGACACACACTCACACCCGCACACCGACACACGCTCACACCCGCACACCGACAGACATCCCACGTACAAACACACACTCACACCCACGCGGGCACACACTCACATAACCACATAGAAACACACACCCACATTTAGACATGCACTCACACTCACACATAACCCCGTGCTGTACCTGTCCTGGGAGTGTTTGATGGGGACAGTGTAGACGGAGCTTTAGTCTGTATCTAACCCCGTGCTGTACCTGCCCTGGGAGTGTTTGATGGGGACAGTGTAGAGGGAGCTTTAGTCTGTATCTAACCCTGTGCTGTACCTGCCCTGCGAGTGTTTGATGGGGACAGTGTAGAAGGAGCTTTACTCTGTATCTAACCCCGTGCTGTACCTGTCCTGGGAGTGTTTGATGGGGACGGTGTAGAGGGAGCTTTACTCTGTATCTAACCCCGTGCTGTACCTGCCCTGGGAGTGTTTGATGGGGACGGTTTAGAGGGAGCTTTACTCTGTATCTAACCCCCTGCTGTACCTGTCCTGGGAGTGTTTGATGGGGACAGTGTGGAGGGAGCTTTACTCTGTATCTAACCCCGTGCTGTACCTGTCCTGCGAGTGTTTGATGGGGACAGTGTGGAGGGAGCTTTACTCTGTATCTAACCCCCTGCTGTACCTGTCCTGGGTTTGTTTGATGGGGACAGTGTGGAGGGAGCTTTACTCTGTATCCAACCCCCTGCTGTACCTGTCCTGGGAGTGTTTGATGGGGACAGTGTGGAGGGAGCTTTACTCTGTATCTAACCGCGTGCTGTACCTGTCCTGGGAGTGTTTGATGGGGACAGTGTGGAGGGAGCTTTACTCTGTATCCAACCCCCTGCTGTACCTGTCCTGGGAGTGTTTGATGGGGACAGTGTGGAGGGAGCTTTACTCTGTATCTAACCGCGTGCTGTACCTGTCCTGGGAGTGTTTGATGGGGACAGTGTGGAGGGAGCTTTACTCTGTATCTAACCCCGTGCTGTACCTGTCCTGGGATTGTTTGATGGCAACAGTGTAGAGGGAGCTTTACTCTGTATCTAACCCCGCGCTGTACCTGTCCTGGGAGTGTTTAATGGGGACAGTGTAGAGGGAGCTTTACTCTGTATCTAACCCCGTGCTGTACCTGTCCTGGGAGTGTTTGATGGGGACAGTGTGGAGGGAGCTTTACTCTGTATCTAACCGCGTGCTGTACCTGTCCTGGGAGTGTTTGTTGGGGACAGTGTAGAGGGAGCTTTACTCTGTATCTAACCCCGTGCTGTACCTGTCCTGGGAGTGTTTGATGGGGACGGTGTAGAGGGAGCTTTACTCTGTATCTAACCCTGTGCTGTACCTGTCCTGGGAGTGTTTGATGGGGACAGTGTAGAGGGAGCTTTACTCTGTATCTAACCCCGTGCTGTACCTGTCCTGGGAGTGTTTGATGGCAACAGTGTAGAGGGAGCTTTACTCTGTATCTAACCCCGCGCTGTACCTGTCCTGGGAGTGTTTAATGGGGACAGTGTAGAGGGAGCTTTACTCTGTATCTAACCCCGTGCTGTACCTGTCCTGGGAGTGTTTGATGGGGACAGTGTGGAGGGAGCTTTACTCTGTATCTAACCCCGCGCTGTACCTGTCCTGGGAGTGTTTAATGGGGACAGTGTAGAGGGAGCTTTACTCTGTATCTAACCCCGTGCTGTACCTGTCCTGGGAGTGTTTGATGGGGACAGTGTGGAGGGAGCTTTACTCTGTATCTAACCGCGTGCTGTACCTGTCCTGGGAGTGTTTGTTGGGGACAGTGTAGAGGGAGCTTTACTCTGTATCTAACCCCGTGCTGTACCTGTCCTGGGAGTGTTTGATGGGGACGGTGTAGAGGGAGCTTTACTCTGTATCTAACCCTGTGCTGTACCTGTCCTGGGAGTGTTTGATGGGGACAGTGTAGAGGGAGCTTTACTCTGTATCTAACCCCATGCTGTACCTGTCCTGGGAAGGATTTTCCTGTCAACGAGAAAGGGGTGGGGCCTGCTCGCCGATGTGTAAAATCCCGCCCCATTTAAAATTTCAGGAACGCGGGGGTGCAGGAATATCAGCTGTCCGCCCGCTGACCTGTCAATGGCCAATTGAGGCCATTGACAGGATCATTAAACTAATTAATGGACCTGCCCGTCCAACCTTAAGGTCGGCGGGTCGGCCAGGAGCCCCGGCGGGTATTACAAAAAGCATTAATCCTCATCCACCGGCGGGATGAGGCTTCATATAGGTTTTAAAAAATTTTATTAAAGTTTTTAAAATAAATTATGGACATGTCCCAACTCGTGACAGTGTCACATGAGGGGACATGTCAGGGAATATTTTTTTCTATTTTTAATACTTGTCACAGTACAGCCAAACTCCCTGAGGCATCACTTAGATGTGCGCTCTTCCCTGTGCATGCGTGAAAGAGCGCACTCTCGGGTTTAGGGAATCCCCCCCCACCCCTGCACAGGGAGCGCATAGCGCTTCCCGCTGGGCATCACGCAGGGTGGGCCTTAATTGGCTCACCCACGTAAAATGGCACCGTGCCCCCGATCAGAGGCGCGCCTGTGCACGCCCGCCCTTCAACTCCGCCCCCGACGGGGGCAAAATCCTGCCCAATGTTCCGGCCTAACAAGTTGTAATGATTTAAATATGTAACGATGCAATGTTGCATCATGAGAACGATGTATGGTTGTAATTATGCAATCTTCAAGCAATAATAATGATCAAAAGATGTAATGATCTGATGATGTAATGTTTAAGGAGGTGATGACCAAACAATGTTACTGACATGATGTAATGATACATTGATCCAACAATTGAACAATCTACGCACTTATGAGGACAGAACGATGTAATGATAGAGCGGTGTGACTGTAGAGGAATGTCATGAACAAGGTAATGATGTAACGATATAATCATGCAAAGATGGTTTTTCATTTATTCATTAATGCGATGTGGGCATCGCTGGCTAGGCCAGCATTTATTGCCCATCCCTAATTGCCCTTGAGAAGGTGGTGGTTCTAACAATCCAAACGGGAGTTAAATAGTGCGCGTTGGCGTTGGGCGAGCGTCCCGACGTCATTGCGCACTCTCGCAATATTTCGCTTGCCGGGCACGGGCGAGAGGCAGCAGCGCGCCCGCCAAAAATTAAGAGGCCTATTAAGGCCTTTAATCAATTAGTGAAATCGAACTTTTCGCTGCCCGTCCAACCGTTTGGTTGGCGGGTGGGCGAATAGGCCAAGCGGCCTTTGCATTTTTTGCGAAACCTCATCCACGAGCGGGATGAGGTTTTGGCCAGTGATAAAAAAAAACCAAAAACTTTTAAAACTCATTTTTAACACGTGATCCTGTGACCAAGTCACATGAGGGGACCTTTTCCTTTTTTTTTCCCATTTGTTATTTTTCATGCTAAAATTCTTCAGACCCTCAAGGCAGCTCTGTGCCTTCAGGGAGCTTTCACTGAGCGCACCCCCCAACATGCGCTGACTTCCGAGCTTGCCCTCTTCTGGCCCCCCCAACGTCCCACCCCAGGTACACACATCTGTAACAGCAACAGCAGCTTGGATTTATATGGTGCCAATAATGTCATAAGGCATCCCAAAGCGTTTGGAAGTATAAAAAGTGACTGAGGAGTGGTGGCAGCAAGAACAGGTGCCACACGAGACTGGCAAGGGTATAAGAGCTGTGATATAGTGGGGAATTGAAGACCACGGCTTCAGTCTTCCCGGGCAAAAAGGACAAGAGGCATTTGCACTTTCGGCAAAACCTCATCCACGGGCGGGATGAGGTTTCGACCAGTGATTCAAAAAAAAAAACCTTTTAACACCCCTATTTAACACCGTCACATGAGGGACATGTTTTCGTGATTTTAAATAGCTTTATTTTTATGGTTAAAAATCTTCAGCTCCCCGAGGCTCAGGGGTTTTTTTTTACTGCGTACCCCTTGTGCACGCACACACTTCAGCGCTCGTGCTCCTCCTGCGCTGAGCGCTACAGCGCGCGTTTCACGCCAGCTGGCTGTTAAATGGCCAACCAGCGTCAAACCCATGTCGGGGCCCGATCGTGGGCAGTGGTCGGATTCGCGGCCATTCCCGCGCTTGCCCACTGCGCCCGCCCGACGAGGGCAAAATTCTGCCCTTGGATGCACTCACATCAATTCTCCCTGCCACTGCCAAAGCGGGGTGTTGATCCAAAATAATAACACTGGTGCTAACTGTGTATTCTGAATAGGTCATTCTGTGGCTTACATCATTTTCTAGTTTTTTCCATTAGTAATGCTTCCAAACCTGCTCTTCAAGATTTCCAATGCACGTTAACCCCACAGACCCAGCATTCAGCCCATTTATTTTTCCTGCTCGCCAAGCAGCAAGTATGAATATAAGAATATAACATCGTATAAGAACTTGAAGCTGGATTCCGTTCATTGCAACATGGTGTTACACTCCCCAATTTCGGCGTGCTGGAGCAAGCTGTTCTAACACTGAGCAATGTCGGAAATCCTAGCCAAAGGCTTCCAGCTAAACTGTGCAGGATATGCGGGCATTGTCTCCCTCACCCTGTTGCAAATGCCCATTAGAGAGACCAGCATTTTCCAGAACCCAGCCAAAGTAATTCCGCTCACACTCAGTTGGATTTCTGGTCCGGCCAGCACTTCCTAATTTGGCAATTGACTGGAACAGTCCTCCTTCCTTTCCCTTTATGAAGCTGGTGCGAACAGTTCAACATCCAACAGAGGTTTGAACAATACACTCGGCAACTCAGAGCAACCGGGCAAAGATATACGCACTGTACAACAGTTCAACCCTCCAAAAACTTCAGCTCATCCAAACCTCAGCTGCCCGTGTCCTAACTCACACCAATTCCCGTTCCCCTATCACCCACTGTGCTCACTGACCTACACCGACAACAACAACAACTTATACTTATATAGCACCTATGACACAATGAAACGTCCCAAGGTGTTCCACAGTTATAAAACAAAGTATGACACTGAGCCACGCAAGGAGGTATTAGGTCAGGTGACCAAAAGCTTGGTCAAAGAGGTCGATTTTAAGGAGCGTCTTAAAGGAGGAGAGAGAGGTAGAGAGGTGTAGGGAGGGAATTCCAGAGTGTGGGGCCCAGGTAATAGTCCTTGCAGTTGTGTATTTGTGTGCACTTGAGTGTGTTTGTGTGCAGATGTGTGTGCTGGCGTACATGTTTGTGTGTGTGTGTGCGTGCATACGTAGGTGTGTGTATGTGTGTGCAGGGGCGCATATGAGTGCGTGTGTGTGTGTGTGTATCGGGGGCATTCTTGCATGAGTGTGTGTGTCTAGCTGTGTGTGTGGGAGTGTCTGTGTGCGCGTGTGTGCAGGGGTGCGTGTGCATGTGTGTGTGCACGTGTGTCTGGTTGTGTGTGTGAGTGCAGTTGTGCATGTATGGGTATGTGTATGTGTGTACATTTGTGCTTCCATCAATGTGTCTGTCTGTACAGGTGCACTTGCATATGTGTATGTGGGTGTGTATGTCTGTGCGTGAGTGTGTGTGTGTGTGTGTGCGCGCTTGCATATACAAGTGTGTAAGCGTGCATGCATGTGTGTTTTTTTTTCCTTCATTCATGAGATGTTTGTGTCGCTGGCTGGGCCAGCATTTATTGTCCACCCCTAATTGCCTTTGTACAGAGGGCATTTTTAAGAGTCAACCACATTGCTGTGGGTCTGGAGTCAAATGTAGGCCAGATCAGGTGAGGACAGGAGATTTCCTTCCCTAAAGGACATTAGTGAACCAGATGGATTTTTACTTTGTATAACAATCACAATACCACTATGCCATTGTGTGTGTGACGTCTGCCATCCTTACCTGGTCTGGCCTACATGTGACTCCAGGTCCACAGCAACGTGCTTGACTCTTAACTGCCCCCTGAAATGTTCAAGGACAATTAGGGATGGGCAACAAATGCTGGCTCTGCCAGCGACACCCACATCCCATGAAAATAATAAAGGAAAAAGGATGTGTGTATGTGGGCGTGGTTTTGTGGGAGTGAATGTGCTGGTATTTGTGTGGGTGTGCACATGGATGCCTGTGTGAGTTTCTTTGCACAGGTATATGCACACGTGTGTGTGTGCGTTTGTGTGCGTGCACACTGTGTGTATGTGTGCACTGGTGTAGGTATGTGTGGGTGAGTGTGTGTGTGAGTGAGTGTGCATTTGCGTGTGTGCGCAGATGTGCATATGTGTGCACTGGTGTGCAGATGGTTGTGTGTGCAGATGCGTATGTAGATATATGTGCGTGTGGGCACAGATGTGTGTGCACAAACGTGTGTACAAATGTCTGTGTGTAGACACATGTGTGCAGATGTGTGTGTGTGGAAATCCTCATTAAGGTTGTTCAGCATGTTGTCACCTCCCAAATCCATTCCCATCTTTCCCGGAACTCCATGTTTGAATCCCTCCAATCAGGTTTCTGCCCCTGATACTGAAACAGTCTCTTATCAAAATCATAAATGACATCCTGTGTGACTGTGACACAGGTAAACTTTCCCTCCTCGTCCTTCTCGACCTGTCTGCAGCCTTTGACACGGTTCTCTACAGACTGAACACACCCCCATGTCTAGACTGAACCCCCCCCCCCCCACTTGTCTATAGACTGAACACAGACCCTTGTCTATAGACTGAACACAGACCCTTGTCTATAGGCTGAACACAGACCCTTGTCTATAGGCTGAACACAGACCCTTGTCTATAGACTGAACACAGACCCTTGTCTATAGACTGAACACAGACCCTTGTCTATAGGCTGAACACACCCCCTTGTCTATAGACTGAACACAGCCCCTTGTCTATAGGCTGAACACAGCCCCTTGTCTATAGACTGAACACAGCCCCTTGTCTATAGACTGAACACAGCCCCTTGTCTATAGGCTGAACACAGCCCCTTGTCTATAGACTGAACACAGCCCCTTGTCTATAGACTGAACACACCCCCTTGTCTATAGACTGAACACACCCCCTTGTCTATAGGCTGAACACAGCCCCTTGTCTATAGACTGAACACACCCCCTTGTCTATAGACTGAACACACCCCCTTGTCTATAGACTGAACACACCCCCTTGTCTATAGGCTGAACACAGCCCCTTGTCTATAGACTGAACACACCCCCTTGTCTATAGACTGAACACAGCCCCTTGTCTATAGGCTGAACACACCCCCTTGTCTATAGACTGAACACAATCCCTTGTCTAGACTGAACACAGCCCCTTGTCTATAGGCTGAACACAATCCCTTTTCTATAGACTGAACACACCCCCTTTTCTTTAGACTGACCACACTGCCTGCGCATATTGAATACTTATTGTGGTCTATGCTCTCGATACACAATGTTCATTGTATGGAGCACTGAGCCCAGTACAATGGGCTACTTCAAGATGTTCCTAAGCTCGGGAAATTTTGTCAGTGAATGTGGGAATTTTAATGGTTTTAAGAGTTGTCTCTGTCTAGAATGTATTTATGTTTTGCATTTAGCGTTTAACTGAATTCTAACAATACCTTCTCTTTCCTCCCGTGGCGATTGTCAATGTGAAACATGCTGCCTGTGCCTGGACCTGGCAGGGTTAGTTGATTAGGTGGTTACTTTGAACACAGAGGGTGGATCCTCCTCGCCTCCCCAGCTAAGCTCAGTGGGCCTTGGGTTTCAAATTGGTGGGAGGCCAAAAATCAGTGATGAACTGCCAGAATTCTGTTCTTGGGACTTTAAAGGAGTATTAGAGGCGATCTGAGCTTCCCAACTAATGTCGGGAATTCTTTTCATGCATTAGCGTGTCATGTATGTTCATTCAAAGCTCCCTGGAATTAAGCTCCCCCTTCAAATGAAGCTCTCCAGCAGTGAGAAATTAGAACGACTGTATATAAGTGGCGTGCACCTGGTGAGGTAAACTTCTTCCACCATTAACAGTGAGTTGCCGCTGCATTGTCCTTTTTGGGGAGCGTCTGTAAGTGCCATCCTATGCTTGAGACCGACCGGGTGGTGACAGTGCAAGTTACATGGAGGATGACCAAGGAAAGGGGGAAGGGTGGAGGGGTGGCCGGGGGTAAAGGTGGAAGGAATAGTGCAGGCTGTCCAGGTGCCCTTTAAATATGGCACCTGGACCTTTGACCTCATGAGGTAATGGCGGGAATGTTAACTTCCTGCCTGCCCCCACCATGAGAATCGGCCAACTCCGCACGGAGGTATAATTAATAAGCTGAACGGCGCGAGATTGCGTGTGGTCAGCCATCCCACCCCATAGCGGAAACCACTCCCGCTTTTGCGCTTGCTGCTGAACTTAGACTGCAGAGTGCACGATTCCACTCATAGTTACTGTCAGCAGGGACTGATTCAGGTCTTCAGAACTTTTGCAAGCTAACGTGTGGACTAACTACCTTGGAGTCCAGTTCTACGGAGCACTGCGTCGGCAGAGTTATAAACTCAGCGCATTCGGTGCAGTCAGTGAAGAGGTGCAATTCTGTTGTTTTTAAAAACCTTAAGGAGCAGCCCAGGAGATGGAGTGAGAGGCTGTGAAACCTGAGAACTAAGGTCAAGAGGCACTACTTAAAATTAATAGTTTAAACAAGGCACTAACGAGACTCAAAGAGAAAGCTGACATTTTGTTCCACCTCATGGATGGGTAGCTGAGACCCATTGCCTGTAATTCCTACACCATATGTGAAGTTCAGGACATTTCATGTGTCCTGGGGGAACCATGTGTATAGGAAGTGTTTCCAGCTGCTTTTTAAAACATTCATTCGTGAGATGTGGGCGTCGCTGGCTAGGCCAACAATTATTGCCCATCCTTAATTGCCCCTTGAGAAGGTGGTGGTGAGCTGCCTTCTTGAACCGCTGCAGTCCATGTGGTGTAGGTACACCCACAGTGCTGTTAGGGAGGGAGTTCCAGGATTTTGACCCAGTGACAGTGAAGGAACGGCGATATATTTCCAAGTCAGGATGGTGAGTGACTTGGAGGGGAACTTCCACGTGGTGGTGTTCCCATGTATCTGCTGCCCTTGTCCTTCTAGATTGTAGAGGTCGTGGGTTTGGAAGGTGCTGTCTAAGGAGCCTTGGTGAGTTCCTGCAGTGCATCTTGTAGATGGTACACACTGCTGCCACTGTGCGTCATTGGTGGAGGGAGTGAATGTTTGTGGATGTGGTGCCAATCAAGTGGGCTGCTTTGTCCTGGATGGTGTCGAGGTTCTTGAGTGTTGTAGGAGCTGCACTCGTCCAGGCAAGTGGAGAGTATTCCATCACACTCCTGACTTGTGCCTTGTAGATGGTGGACAGGCTTTGGGGAGTCAGGAGGTGAATTACTCGTCGCAGCCTCTGACCTGCTCTTGTAGCCACAGTATTTATATGGCTAGTCCAGTTCAGTTTCTGGTCAATGGTAACCCCCAGGATGTTGATAGTGGGTGATTCAGTGATGGTAATGCCATTGAACGTCAAGGGGCAATGGTTTGATTCTCTCTTGTTGGAGATGGTCATTGCCTGGCACTTGTGTAGCATGAATATTACTTGCCACTTGTCTACCCAAGATTGGATATTTTCCAGGTCTTGCTGCACTTGGACATGGACTGCTTCAATATCTGTGGAGTCACGAATGATGCTGAACATTGTGCAATCATCAGTGAACATCCCCACTTCTGACCTTATGTTGGAAGGAAGGTCATTGATGAAGCAGCTGAAGATGGTTGGGCCGAGCACACTACCGTGAGGAACTCCTGCAGTGATGTCCTGGAGCTGAGATGATTGACCTCCAACAATGACAACCATCTTCCTTTGTGCTAGGTATGACTCCAACCAGCGGAGAGCTCCCCCCCTGATTCCCATTGACTCCAGTTTTGCTCGGACTCCTTGATGCCACACTCGGTTAAATGTTGCCTTGATGTCAAGGGCTGTCACTCTCACCTCGCCTGATAGGTGAATTCCAAAGGATGAAAGGTAGAGGAACAAAACCCAGGGTTCCTTGGATGATGAGAGAGATAGAGAATATGGTGAAACAGGAAAAAAGAGGGTGTATAATAAGAACAAAAGAAGAAAGGAGCAGGAGTAGACCATTCGGCCCCTCAAGCCTGCTCCATCATTCAATACCATCATGGCTGATCTTGGGCTTCAACTCCATTTTCCCGCCTGCTCCCCATATCCTTTAATTCCCTGAGAGACTAAAAATCTGTCTATCACAGCCTTAAATGTATTCAACAATGGAGAATCCACAACCCTCTGGGCTAGAGAATTCCAAAGATTCCCAGCCCTTTGAGTGAAGAAATTTCTCCTCATCTCAGTGCTCAATGATCGGCCCCTTATCCTGAGACTGTGCCCCCCGTGTTCTAGATTCCCCAGCCAGGGGGAACAACCTCTCAGTATCTACCCTGTCAAACCTCTTCAGAATCTTATAGGTTTCAATAAGATCACCTCTCATTCTTCTAAACTCCAGAGAATATAGACCCAGTTTACTCAGCCTCTTATCATAGGACAACCCTTGCAAAAAAAACCCCATCTGGTTCACTAATTCCCTTTAGGGAAGGAAATCTGCCATCCTTACCTGGTCTGGCCTACATGTGACTCCAGACTCACAGCAATGTGGTTGACTCTGAAATGGCCTAGCAAACCACTCAGTTGTATCAAACCACTACGAGGTCTGAAAAAAAAAAGGAATGAAACTGGACGGACCACCCGGCATCAACCTAGGCACCGGAAATGACAATGGTGATCTCAGCCCTGTCAACCCTGCAAAGTCCTCCTTACTAACATCTGGGGGCTAGTGCCAAAATTGACAGAGCTGTCTCACAGACTAGTCAAGCAACAGCCTGACATAGTCATACTCACGGAATCAAACCTTACAGATAATGTCCCAGACACCACCATCACCATCCCTGGGTATGTCCTGTCCCACCGGCAGGACAGACCCAGCAGAGGTGGTGGCACAGTGGTATACAGTCAGGAGGGAGTTGGCCTGGGAGTCCTCAACATCAACTCCATACCCCATGAAGTCTCATGGCATCAGGTTAAACATGGGCAAGGAAACCTCCTGCTGATTACCACATACTGTCCTCCCTCAGCTGATGAATCAGTGCTCCTCCATGTTGAACACCACTTGGAGGAAGCACTGAGGGTGGCAAGGGTGCAGAATGTACTCTGGGTGGGGGACTTCAATGTCCATCACCATGAGTAGCTCGGTAGCACCACTACTGACCGAGCTGGCCGAGTCCTAAAGGACATAGCTGCTGGATTGGGTCTGCGGCAGGTGGTGAGGGAACCAACAAGAGGGAAAAACATACTTGACTTCATCCTCAGCAACCTGCCTGCTGCAGATGTATCTGTCCATGACAGTATCAGTAGGAGTGACCACCGCACAGTCATTGTGGAGATGAAGTCCCGTCTTCACATTGAGGATACTCTCCAACGTGTTGTGTGGCACTACCACCGTGCTAAATGGGATAGATTTTGAACAGATCTAGCAACTCAAGACTGGGCATCCATGAGGCGCTATGGGCCATCAGCAGCAGCAGAATTGTACTCGAACACAATCTGTAACCTCATGGACCAGCATATCCCCCCACTCTACCATTAACCATCAAGCCAGGGGATCAACCCTGCTTCAATGAAGGATGCAGGAGGGCATGCCAGGAGCAGCACCAGGTATACCTAAAAATGAGGTGTCAACCTGGTGAAGCTATAACACAGGACTACTTGCGTGCCAAACAGCATAAGCAGCAAGTAATAGACAGGGCTAAGTGATCCCACAACCAACAGATCAGATCTAAGTTCTGCAGCCCTGCAACATCCAGTTATGAATGGTGGTGGACAATTAAACAACTCACTGGAGGAGGAGACTCCACAAATATCCCCATCGTGAATGATGGGGGAGCCCAGCACATCAGTGCAAAAGATAAGGCTGAAGCATTTGCTACAATCTTCAGCCAGAAGTGCCGAGTGGATGATCCATCTCGGCCTCCTCCGGAGGTCCCCAGCATCATAGTTGCCAGACTTCAGCCAATTCGATTCACTCTGCATGATATCAAGAAACGGCTGAAGGCACTGGATACTGCAAAGGCTATGAGCCCTGACAATATTCCGGCAATAGTACTGAAGACTTGTGCTCCAGAACTTGCCGCGCCCCCAGCCAAGCTGTTCCAGTACAGCTACAACACTGGCATCTACCCGGCTATGTGGAAAATTGCCCAGATATGTCCTGTACACAAAAAGCAGGACAAATCCAACCCGGCCAATTACCGCCCCATCAGTCATTTCCTTATTCCCATGATAATTTCTCCTGCTTCTGCTTCTAAGGGGCCAATGTTTAAACAAAGAACAAAGAAAAGTACAGCATAGGAACAGGCCCTTCGGCCCTCCAAGCCTGCGCCGATCATATTACCCGTCAACTAAAACATTTTGCACTTCCGGGGTCCGTATCCCTCTATTCCCATCCTATTCATGTATTTGTCAAGCTGCCTCTTAAACACCACTATCGTACCTGCTTCCACCACCTCCTCTGGCAGCGAATTCTAGACACTCACTACCCTCTGCGTAAAAAACTTGCCCCGCACATCTCCTCCATAGTTTTCTCCTCTCACCTTAAATCTATGTCCCCTAGTAATTGACTCTTCCACCCTGGAAAAAGCTTCCGACTATCTACTCTGTCCATGCCACTCATAATTTTTTAAACTTCTATCAAGTCGCCCCTCAATCTCCGTCGCTCTAGTGAGAACGATCCGAGTTTCTCCAACCTCTCCTCATAGCTAATAACCTCTAGACCAGGCAGCATCCTGGTAAACCTCCTCTGCACCCTCTCCAACGCCTCCATATCCTTCTGGTAATGTGGCGACCAGAATTGCACGCAATATTCCAAGTGTGGCCTAACCAAGGTTCTATACAGCTGCAGCATGACTTCCCAGCTTTTATACTCAATACCCCTGCCAATGAAGGCAAGCATGCCATATGCCTTCCTGACTACCTTATCCATCTGCGTTGCCACTTTCAGTGACCCGTGGACCTGTACACCCAGATCCCTCTGCCCGTCAATGCACTGAAGGGTTCTGCCATTTAATTTAGCTACTCTCTTCCTTTTCATATACTTATAAAACCTCTCACAATCTGCTTTTGTATTCCTGACTAGTTTACTCTCATTCTATTTCTTTCCCTTTTTATCAACTTTTTGGTGGCTCTCTGCTGGTTTCTAAAACACTGCCAATCCTCAGATTCGCTACTGCTTTTTTTTTGCAACATTATAAGCCTATTCTTTAAATCTAATACCGTCTTTAACTTCCTGACTAAGGCATGGATGGATCTTTCTCACCGAGTTTTTGTTTTTCAATGGAATCGTTTTTGTTGAAGGTTTGGAGTTGTTTCTTTAAATGTTCCCCGCTGTTCATTTCCCTCCATACCTTTCAGTCTATTTATCCAATTAATTGTAGCCAGTTCTCCCCTCATACATATGTATTTGGCTTTAGTTAAGTTTATGATTTTTAGACCACAACCCCGCACCACATTTAAAGCCCTGTCCACAGCCTGAGTTTCGTGATTGGCCAGGACGCTGGTCCCAGACTGGTTCAAGTGGAGCCCATCCCAACTGAATAGCTCACTCTTCCCTGAGTACTGATACCAGTGCCCCATGAATCGAAACCCCTTCTTCCCACACCACTCCTTTTGCCACACGTTTAATTCTCTAATCTGTTTAACCCTATGCCAATTGGCACGGTCAGGTAACAATTCTCTGATCAGAACATCATTCCTGGTTCTACCTATGTCGTTGGTTGCTATGTGGACCTTGACAACTGGATCCTCCCCCTCCCACTCCAAGTTCCTCTCCAGCTGCGAGGAGATGCCCTTAACCCTGGCACCAGGCAGGCAACACAACCATCGGAGCTCCTGGTCGTGGCTGCAGAGAACAAGATTTATCCCCCTGACTATACTGTCTCCTATCACTACCACATTCCTCTTCATAGCACCTATCTGAATAGCATCCCTCACCATGGTGCCATGGTCAGTTCACTCATCCAACTTGCAAGTCCTTCTCATCCACACAGGTAGCAAGCACCTCGTTCCTGTTGGACAAAGTCAGGGGCTGAGGCTCCTCCATCACTACATGCTGGTTCCCTTTACCTGCCTGACTCACAGTCCTATCCTCCTATCCCTGCCCATTGACCAACTCTAAACTTTTGCCTAACCTAAGGGGAGTGATTGCCTCCTGAAACAAAGTGTCCGCGTAACTCTCCCCCTCCCTAATGCGCTGCAATGTCTGCAACTCAGACTCCAGCTCAATGCAAGGGCTTCTTGCATTCAGATAAAGAGACTCTGATTTTGCTGCCACTATTCTTTGTATGGACCTTATTCATTGATGCACTACCATTAAACTCACTGTCCCTTCTTGTCCTTACCCAAATACCTACACTGTTCTGTGATCTTGACTTTTCTCTATACATTTCTAAATCTCCCATCACCTGCATCCTCCCTCCCCTTTTAATTTAAAGCCCTAACCACAGCCCTAATTATACAATTCGCCAGGACACTGATCCCAGCCCAGTTTAAACAGAGCCCATTCCAACAGAACAGCTCCCTCTATTCCCAGTACTGATGCCTGTGCCCCATGAATTAAAACCCCTTCTTCTCACACCACTCTTTGAGCCGCATGTTTAATGATCGAATCTGCTTGACCCATGGGCATTTGGCTATGACAGGCGACCAGCCCAACACCTTTGCACCCACCCCCAAACCGTCGCCCATAAATCGGTAGGCTGCCAAAACCGGCAGCACCCCCCCACCACCCCCTCTTGCCAGCAGCCATTTTTCAAAAGATAATTAACAGGCGACTGGTCTTGCCAACTAGCCAATTGGCCCAAATATGACACTGGCCGTGTATGGACAGGCAGGAGTGGGTGGACTGATTTTTTTTAACATTCCTCCTGGGATGGCGAGCAATACGCACTCCGCCCCATCATTCCCGGTCCTGTCTACGTCATTGGTTCCCACGTGGTCACGACAACTGGATCCTCCCCACACCCCGCCACTCCAAGTCCGTCTCCAGCCGTGAGGACATGTCCTTAACCCTGACACCGGGCAGGCAACACAACCTTTAGTGCTCCCGATCGCAACTGCAGAGTCTGTCCTCCTGACCACATTCCTTCTCACACACACCATCCCCCTCCCCCTGCCACATGAATGACCTCCTGCCCCCATGGTGCTATGGTCAATGTGCCCATCCACCCCTGCAGTCCTTGTTCTCTGCCACACAGGTAGCGGGCACCTCCTTTGTACCTATTGGTTAAAGTCAAGAGCTGAGGCTCCCCCATCACTACAGGGTGGACCCCTATACCTGCCTGACTTGCAGTCACACCCTCCTGCTCCTGAGCAGCAACCAACTCTAACATTTGAACCTAAGAGGCGTGACTGCAAGAAGCAGAGTGCCCAGGGAACCCTCCCCCTCCCTGATGGCCCACAATGTCTGCAGCTCAGCCTCCAGCTCAACAACTCTGAGCTGAACTTGCTCAGGCAAGACACTCACTGTAGGTATGGTTGTCTGGATC
Organism: Cetorhinus maximus; assembly: GCF_964194155.1. Classification (NCBI taxonomy): domain Eukaryota; kingdom Metazoa; phylum Chordata; class Chondrichthyes; order Lamniformes; family Cetorhinidae; genus Cetorhinus; species Cetorhinus maximus. The sequence goes on along the minus strand of NC_135917.1, from coordinate 12,422,759 downwards.
AGCAATGCTCTACACAAACTCCCACCTGTTGCACAGTCACAGCACACCACCTGCCCCGTCATGTCTGTCTAACCTCTGTTTACTTCCTCGGTCGGTTAACCAGTTACTAATTTAGTAACGCGATAGCAACTGACAGTCTCTTGAGCCTGGAGGCAGAATGAGAACTCATCAGCGATTGGAAATAAAACAAAAAGAATAAAAAGCAGCACCTCCTTCATTCCCCACCCCCACCCCGCTCCCCACACTGAATCCCCATTTGCACTCAATGCTTACAGAGCACTGAGCTTCTCAATCACTCTGTGCTCCGCACATGTCAGGTGAATTCTTCAAGTGAGAACCAGGCCAGGTAGAATAAGTTGAGAGGAAAGGTGAAGAGAAAAGTAAGACTGGCTATTACGTGTTCTTCCCAGAGTCACAGAATTGTTATAGTGCAGAAGGAGGCCATTCAGCCCATCGTGTCTGCACCAGCTCTCCGAATGAGCATTATGACCTAGTGCCATTGCCCTGCCTTTTCCCCGTACCCCTGCACATTGTTTCTATTCAAATAATCATCTGATATTCACTTGAAAGCCTCGATTGAACCTGCCTCCACCACACTTCCAGGCAGTGCATTCCAGACCCAAACCACTCGCTGTGTGAAAAAGTTTCTTCTCACCTCGCAGTTGCTTCTTTTGCAAATTACTTTAAACCTGTGCCCTCTCGTTCTTGATCCTTTTACGAGCGGGAACAGTAATCTCGTTGTTTATGGTTCCCAGATGTTGTTAATAATCACACTTTAAGTTTGGAAAGATCAGAAACACCTTATGATGAACTTTGCCACGTTACCTGGTTCAATAGAAGGCACTGGATTAAACTGGTTCTGTTCCATTTCACGAGTTTTGAGTGCAACTGTGAAATGTGGCCCTCTGGAACACTTACACATCACATATTACTAAGTGGTTCTTAGCTCTTTACAGATATTTACAGATAATACAATATATAACACTGGAAAAGAGAAACTATGAAAAGAGAATGGCAGTCAACATAAAAGGGAATCCCAACAATCTTCTGTAGGCATGGAGATATTAAGTGAGTAGTAAGAGGCGGGATGGGGCCTATTAGGGATAAGAGGGTGCTCTATGCTTATGGAGACGCAGGACAAGGCTAGAATACTTGAAGTGTACTTTTTGTCAGTGTTTACTGAGGAAGACAATGCAGATAGAATATCGGTAGAGCTGGAGATGGTAGAAGTAATGGATGGGGTGAAATTTGAGAGGCAGAATGTACTGGAAAGGCTGGCTAAGCGTCAAGTGGATAAGTCAGCTGCCCCGGATGACTTCATCCCAGGTTGCTGAAGGAAATGGGGCTGGAGCTGGCAGAAGGGCTCACAATCTTCCAAACCTGAGGGAAATAAGCTTGCAGGGCCACGGGGATAGAGAGGGGGGGGACTGGGAGAATGGCCGGATTGTGCTCCAGAAAGCCAGCGACGGGCGGAATGGCCTCCTTCTGCGCCGTGTAATGACTCTCGGGCCCTGGCCTGGGCAGGAAACACACCAGGTAGCCCTGCGAGCGACTGCTTGGCGGCATCTCCGGGCTGGATGGCCTTGCTATTTTACTTCTCTCTCTTTTGATGTGACTTCCTGTTCCAGTCGCTTTTCCCTCTGTGCATGGTTCACTGTTGTTGAAACAGGCCCCATGTACGACGCCGTTCCAAGGTTGTGGGAAGCCTTATCAGTGGATCATTTCCCGGCCAGTCACAGGAAATCCTGTCTCCTTTGCCAGTTTCTCCAGCTTTGTCAGAAGTTGCTGTGATTAAAAACTGTTTACATCCAGTGACTTGTTAGTGTGTAATCACCCAGACAAATCGAGTCTGAGGCAATGCACATTTTTTTGGATGAGGCTGGCAGTGGGTGGGGGCGGAAACCCTGCTTGAAGCCTGTGCCGTTGGGGCTGAACCGACCGGAGAGCTCAGCTCTCGATCGGCAGCAATCAAACCTCAGCCGCCAGACCGAACGTCCGTCTGTATGAGCCCTAGCTGCATAGCCCTGTCACGCCTGGCTCCAGCGCAGTACTGAGCCATTCAACCGGGTTCTCTGGCCTCCGTGGGGTTCGCTGATCTCTGCTGGGGCATCTCTTGGTTTGATTGTAAATCACCGCCTGGTGCCTCCTGCGCAAAGCTGTGTAAGAGTGGGTGCCCTGTGAGCACTCAGCCCCTCGGCAGTGATAGCCCCTCAACTGCTGACACAAAGACCCCCAATGTTAATGGAGACGCGGGGAAAGCCCTTTTCCCTTTGTTCTTTCATGCAGGCATCGCTGGCAAGGCCAACATTTGTTGCCCATCCCTAAATTCAGTAGATGGTGGTGAGCTGCCTTCTTGAACCGCTGCAGTCCATGTGGTGTAGGTACACCCACAGTGCTGTTAGGGAGGGAGTTCCAGGATTTTGACCCAGCGACAGTGAAGGAACGGCGATATATTTCCAAGTCAGGATGGTGAGTGACTTGGAGGGGAACTTCCAGGTGGTGGTGTTCCCATGTCTTTGCTGCCCTTGTCCTTCTAGATGTTAGCGGTCGTGGGTTTGGAAGGTGCTGTTGAAGGAGGCTTGGTGAATTCCTGCAGTGCATCTTGTAGATGGTACACACACTGCTGCTACTGTGCGTCACTAGTGGAGGGAGTGAATGTTTGTGGATGTGGTGCCAATCAAGTGGGCTGCTTTGTCCTGGATGGTGTTGAGCTTCTTGAGTGTTGTTGGAGCTGCACTTATCCAGGCATGTGGAGAGTATTCCATCACACTCCTGACTTGTGCCTTGTAGATGGTGGACAGGCTTTGGGGAGTCAGGAGTTGGGTTACTCGTTGCAGGATTCCCAGCCTCTGACCTGCTCTTGTAGCCACAATATTTATATAGCGAGTCCAGTTCAGTTTCTGGTTAATGGTAACCCCCAGGATGTTGATAGTGGGGGATTCAGTGATGGTAATGCCATTGAATGTCAAAGGGCGATGGTTAGATTCTCTCTTGTTGTAGATGGTCATTGCCTGGCACTTGTGTGGCATGAATATCCAGATGCCCTGCCAATTCTACTCATGTGGTACCAACATGGACCATGATAAGTGGACCCTCCCCCTCCCACAGCAAGTTCCTCTCCAGCCCCAAGCAGATGTCCCGCACCCTGGCACCAGGCAGGCAACACAGCCGTCTAGACGCCCACTCTTGGCTGCAGAGAATTTCTCCCCTATTACCACTATATTCCTTTTGCTTCCCCCACTTGAATGGCTTCCTGAACTTGGTGCCATGGTCAACTTGTTCATCCACCCTGCAGCCCCAGATCTCATCCAGACTGTAATAAACTTGGTGTACCAGGCAGCTTTCTTGTTAGAAACATTAAACTTTATTTACAGAGCTCCTGATGAAGCTACATGCTTGTACCAAGACCAAGGCTAGAAAACGCTGTCCACAAGATTACCTGCGCTTAGGGCTGATTCGTCTCTACAGTCACATGAGCCCCATTACAGTATGAAATGTTTTACTTACATTTACTACACACACAAACTACAAGAACCTCAAACCTATTGAACAATTGCAAAGGCTGAGGCTCCTCCACTTGTACCTTCAGGGTCCCCATACCTGCCTCGCTCGCAGTCACACGCTCCTGTCCCTGGCCACTGACCAAATCAGACGCCCCTATCATAAGGGGTGTGACTACCTCCTGGAACAAAATGTCCAGGTAACTTCCCCCCTCCCTGATGCATCACAGTGTACGAAGTTCATCAACTCTGAGCTGCAGACACTTACCTCAGATATGGTTACTGTGGATCACACTGGTGTCCGTCAGCTCCCATATGCTACAGCTGCAACACATCAGCTGTCCTGCCATCCTCATTGTGTATTAATTAACAATTTAATTAACAATTTAATTAATCATTCCCTTTTACCCACTGTTGGCTGTACATGTACAGGACCAGCCACTTGAGACATGCATGGGCCATACATGGGCAATGAATAACTCACTATGTACTGTTCTTGTACAGGAACTAACACTGAGGTATGTACAGACCATGCATTATCAGACACAATTGAATCATTTCCTTTTACACACTGTTGACTGTACATGTACAGGAACTGACTTTTTTTTATTTGTTCATAGGGCATGGGCGTAGCTGGCTGGGCCAGCATTTATTGCCCATCCCTAATTGCCCTTCAGAAGGTGGTGATGAGCTGCCTTCTTGAACTGCTGCAGTCCATGTGGTGTAGGTACATCCACAGTGCTGTTAGGGAGGGAGTTCCAGGATTTTGACCCAGCGACAGTGAAGGAACGGTGATATATTTCCAAGTCAGGATGGTGAGTGGCTTGGAGGGGAACTTCCAGGTGGTGGTGTTCCCATCTATCTGCTGCCCTTGTCCTTCTAGATGGTAGTTTTTGTTTTACCATGGATACAGCTCATTCCAGTTTTTGGTGCATGCTCTGGTCTCTCCTAGCCGTATCCCTAGCACCTTCGGGTAGTCTGACCTGGTGAAAGGGGCAAAGGATTGGTCGGCCTAGTTACCAAAGAACATGGCCTCGCTCTTGCCGTGATTTACTTTGGCTCCTGAGGCCAGTTCGAACTGGTCATAAGATTCTCATCTGTCTGCGCACCAACAACGGATCCAAGTAGAAGACAGCGACATCGTCCATGTACAGGGAGGCTTTAACCTGAGTACCTCCACTGCCTGGGCTTGTCACTCCTCTTATGCCCGGATCCTTCCTGATGGACTCAGCAAACACACAAACAGGACAGGAGAGAGAGGACAGCCCTGCCTGACTCCAGGTTTGATTGGAAAGCTTTCCGATCCCATTGATCGAAACTGCGCTAGATATGTGGAAAGGAAAGGATTAGCAAGGACAAATGTGGGTCCATTACAGGTGGAGACAGGAGAATTCATAATGGAGAATAGGGAGAAACTAAACAATTACTTTGTGTCTGTCTTCATGGAGAAAGATACAGAAAATCTCCCAGAAACACTAAGGAACTCAGGGACTTGTGAAAATGAGGAACTGAAAGAAATTGGTATTAATAAAGAGCAGTACTCATATGTACTTACATACAGGTATCTGAAATAGGAGCAGAAGTAGGCCATTCGGCCCCTCGAGCCTACTCTGCCACTCAAAAAGATCATGGCTGATCTATTTGTGTTCTGATTTCCACATTCCCATCTACCCCCGATAACCTTTGATTCCCTTGCCTAGCAAGAATCTATCTACCTTAAAAATATTTAATGACCTCGCCCCCACCACCTTCTGAGGCAGGGAGTTCCAAGGTCGCACAACCCTCTGAGGGAAAAAAATCCTCCTCATCTCTGTCCTAAAAGGCCGAACCCTAGGAACTGAAAGAAATGAGTATTAATAAAGAGGTAGCACTCGAAAAATTAATTAGATTGAAGGTTGATAAATCGCTTGGACCTGATGGTCTACACCCCAGAGTGTTGAAGGAGGTGGCTAGAGAGATAAAGGTGGTTATCTTCCAAAATTTTATGAATGCTGGACAGGTTCCTGCAGACTGGAAAACAGCAAATGTAACCCTACTATTTGGGAAGGGAGGGAGGGAGAAAATGAGGAACTACAGGGCTGTTAGTTTGATGTCAGCCGTAGGGAACATGTTAGAATCTATTATAAAGGATATGATAACTGGACACTTGGAAAATAATGATATGATTGGGCAGAGTCAACATGGGTTGGTGAAAGAGAAATCATGTTTGACCAAACTGTTGGTGTTTTTTTGAGGATGTTACTTGTCACATAGATAAAGGAGAACCAGTGTATTTGGGCCAGGGTTTTATGGCCCCACAGCGGTGTATTTCCCCCCCAGCGGATGTGGTGAGCCATTTAAATCTCTATTTAGTGCGGCGGGACCATAATATCCCGCCAGGTGGGAGGCGCTGTAAAATCCTGGCCTTGGATTTTCAGAAGGCTTCCAATAAGGTCCCACTTAGGAGGTTAGTAAACAAAATTAGAGCATGTGGGTTTGGGGGTGATATACTGCTGTGGATTGAGAATTGGTTAACAGACAGAAAACAGAGAGTATGAATAAACAGGCCATTCTCGCATTGGCAGGCAGTGATGAGTGAGGTATCGCAGGGATCAGTGCTTGGACCACAACTATTCACAATATATATCAATGGTTTTGATGAGGGAACCAAATATAATATTTCCAAATTTGCTGATGACACTGAACTGGGTGGGAATGTGGGTTGTGAGGAGGATGCAAAGGGGCTTCAAGAGGATTTAGACAGGCTAAGTGAGTGAGCAAGAATATAGCAAATGGAATAAAATGTGAACAAGTGTGAAGTTATTCACTTTGGTAGGAAAAACAGAAATGCAGAGTATTTCTTAAATGGGGAGAGTTTGGGAAGTGTTGATGTGCAAAGAGACCTGGGTGTCCTTGTTCATAAGTCACTGAAATCTAACATGCAGATGCAGCAAGCAATTAGGAAGGCAGAAGGTATGTTGGCCTTCAACGTGAGGGGATTTGAGTACAGGAGGAAGGAAGTCTTGCTGCAATTGTATAGAGCCTTGGTGAGACCGCACCTGGAGTATTGTGTACAGTTTTGGCCTCCGTACCTAAGGAGGGATATACTTGGCATAGAGGGAGTGCAACAAAGGTTCACCAGACTGATCCCTGGGATGGTGGGACTGTCCTATGAGGAGAGGTTAAGGAGACTGTGTCTCTCTTCTCTAGAGTTTAGAAGAATGAGAGGTGATCTGATTGAAACTTGCAAAGTTCTTCCAGGGCTTGACAGGGTAGATGTGGATCGGATATTACCCCTGGCTGTTGAGTCTAGAACCAGGGGACACAGTCTCAGAGCATGAGGCAGGCCATTTAAGACTGAAGTAAGGAGGAATTTCTTCACTCAGAGGTTGGTGGCTTTCTTTATCCTTTCCCCTTTGCCCATTGGCATCCAGCGGGCCCTAGTTCTGCTAGCCCCACCCTTTCTCTTTCAGGGGACATATTCACTATCTCACTATCTCTTCCTTGAATGCCTCCCACTGATCTGGCACTGATTTATCATCAAGTAGCCGTTTCCAGACCACATTAGCTAAATCACATCTCAGTTTAGTCAAGTTAGCTTTACCCCAATTCAGAACTTTTACCCCTGGTCTATCTTTGTCCTTTGCCACAACTATCCTAAATCTAACTAAATTATGATCGCTTCCATCAGAGTGCTCCCCAACTGTTACCCCTTCTACCCGCCCAGCTGATTAATTCCCTAAAATGAAGTCCAGAACCACCCCCTCTCTTGTTGGTAAAAGCAAAATACTGCGGATGCTGGAAATCTGAAATAAAAACAGAAAATGCTGGCAAAAACTCAGCAGGTCTGGCAGCATCTGCGGAGAGAGAAACAAGGTTAATGTTTCGAGTCCGTATGACCCTTCTTCAGAGCTGTTGGGCTTGCTATATTCTCACTAAAAAAAAAAAATCACCTGAACGCATTTTAAGAATTCTGCTCCCTCTGTGTCTTTCACACTAGTTCAATCCCAGTTAATATTAGGGTAGTTGAAATCCCCAACTATTATTGCCTAGTATTTTGCACTCTTTGAGATTTGCCTACATATTTGCTCTCCTAGCTCCCTCTGAATGTTAGGAGATCTATAGTACATCCCATGTAGTATGACTGCTCTTTATTGTTCTTCAGTTTAGCCTGTATGGCCATATTTGATCATTTCCTTCTACCATATCATCCCTCCTTATAGCTATCATTGATTCGTTAATCAATATTGCAACCTTCCCTCTCCGCCCCCACTTTTTAAAATCGCCTTCTTTACCTTGTTCAAAAACCCTGTAAACCAGGAATCTTGAGCTGCTATTCCTGTCCTTCTATAATATCATACTTCCAAGCGCCAGCCTGTGCTGCAAAGTTCATCTCCCCTATTCACTAGGTTTCTTGCATTGAAGTGTACACCATTTAGCATAGAAACATAGAAACTAGGAGCAGGAGTAGGCCATTCGGCCCCTCGAGCCTGCTCCGCCATTCAATACGATCATGGCTGATCATGTATCTCAACGTCATACTCCCGTTCTCTCTCCATACCTTGATGTCTTTAGAGTCCAGGAATCTATCTATTTCCTTCTTAAATATGTTCAGTAACTTGGCCTCCACAGCCTCCTGTGGTAGCGAATTCCACAGGTTCACCACCCTCTGAGTGAAGAAGTTTCTCCTCATCTCAGTCCTAAATGGTCTTCCCCGTATCCTGAGACTGTGACACCTTGTTCTAAACCCCGCTAGCCAGAGGAAACATCATCCCTGCATCCAGTCTGTCCAGCCCTGTCAGAATTTTATACGTTTCAATGAGATAATGTTACCAAGCTCCCTTGTTGTCTATGTTCTAGCCTTTGTTTCCTCTCTCTTCCAAATATGCTTACTGCTTTTCTGCCTTAATTTTCAAAATTTCTTCTCCCTCTTCTGAACCTACTCTCAATCTAGCTCTGCCAAGCTAGTTTAAACCCTCCCCAACAGCGCTAACAAACTCACCAGCCCTGTGAGGAGATTGGTCCAGCCCCTGTTGAACTGTCCAGCATGTACAGGTCCCACCTCCTCCTATAGTGGTCCCAATGCCTCAGGAGTCTAAAGCCCTCCATCCTTTTTAAAAATATTTTTATTCTTTCGCGGGATGTGGGCGTTGCTGGCTAGGCCAGCATTTATTGCCCATCCCTAATTGCCCTTGAGAAGGTGGTGGTGAGCTGTTGCCTTGAACTGCTGCAGTCCATGTGGTGTAGGTACACCCACAGTGCTGTTAGGCAAGGATTTTGACCCAGCGACAGTGAAGGAACGGCGATATATTTTCAAGTCAGGATAGTGAGTGACTTGGAGGGGAACTTCCAGGTGGTGGTGTTCCCATGTATCTGCTGCCCTTGTCCTTCTAGGTGGTAGAGGTCGCATATTTGGAAAGTGCTGTCGAAGGAGCCTTGGTGAATTCCTGTAGTGCATCTTGTAGATGGTACACACTGCTGCCACTGTGCGTCAGTGGTGGAGGGAGTGGGTGTTGAAGGCGGTGGATGGGGTTCCAATTAAGCGGGTTGCTTTGTCCTGGATGGTGTTGAGCGTCTTAAGTGTTGTTGGAGCTGCACTCATCCAGGCAAGTGGAGAGTATTCCATCACACTCCTGACTTGTGCTTTGTAGATGGTGGACAGGCTTTGGGGAGTCACTTGTGTGGTGTGAATGTTACTTGCCACTTATCAGCCCAAGCCTGAATGTTGTCCAGATCTTGCTGCATTTGGACATGGACTGTCTCAGCATCTGAGGGGTCACGAATGATGCTGAACATTGAGCAATCATCGGCAAACATCCCCACTTCTGACCTTATGATGGAAGGAAGGTCATTGATGAAGCAGCTGAAGATGGTTGGGCCGAGGACACTACCCCAAGGAACTCCTGCAGTGATGTCCTGGGACTGAGATGACTGACCTCCAACAACCACAACCATCTTCCTTTGTGTTAGGTATGATTCCAACCAGCGGAGAGTTTTCCCCCTGATTCCCATTTACTCCAGTTTTGCTAGGGCTCCTTGATGCCACACTCGGTCACATGCAGCTTTGGCGTTAAGGGCAGTCACTCTCACCTCACCTTGGGAGTTCAGCTCTTTTGTCCATATTTGAATCAAGGCTGTAATGAGGTCAGGAGCTGATTGGCCCTGGCGGAACCCAAACTGGGCATCAGTGAGCAGGTTATTGCTAAGCAAGTGCCGCTTGATAGCACTGTTGATGACCCCTTCCATCACTTTACTGATGATGAAGAGTAGACTGATGGGGCGGTAATTGACCGGGTTGGATTTGTGTGTACAGGACATACAGGACATACCTGGGCAATTTTCCTCATTGCTGGGTAGATGCAAGTGTTGTAGCTGTACTGGAACAGTTTGACTAGGGGCGCGGCAAGTTCTGGAGCACAAGCCTTCAGTACTATTGCTGGAACATTGTCAGGGCCCATAGGCTTTGCAGTATCCAGTGCCTTCAGCCGTTTCTTGATATCACATGGAGTGAATCGAATTGGCTGAAGACGGGCAACTGTGATGCTGGGGACCTCCGGAGGAGGCCGAGATGGATCATCCACTCGGCACTTCTGGCTGAAGATTGTTGCGAATGCTTCAGCCTTATCTTTTGTACTGATGTGCTGGGCTCCTCCATCATTGAGGATGGGGATATTTGTGGAGCCTCCTCCTCCAGTGAGTTAATTCTCCACCACCATTCATAACTGGATGTGGCAGGACTTCAGAGCTTAGATCTGAACCATTGATTGTGGGATCGCTTAGCTCTGTCTATCACCTGTTGCTTATGGTGTTTGACACGCAAGTAGTCCTGTGTTATAGCTTCACCAGGTTGATACATCATTTTTAGGTATGTCTGGTGCTGCTCCTGGCATGACCTCCTGCACTCTTTACTGAACCCGGGTTGATCCCCTGACTTGATGGTAATGGTAGAGTGGGGGATATGCCGGGCCATGAGGTTACAGATTGTGTTCGAGTACAATTCTGCTGCTGCTGATGGCCCACAGCATCTCATGGATGCCCAGTATTGAGTTGCTAGATCTGTTCAAAATCTATCCCATTTAGCACGGTGGTAGTGCCACACAACACGATGGAGAGTATCCTCAATGTGAAGACGGGACTTCATCTCCACAATGACTGTGCGGTGGTCACTCCTACTGATACTGTCATGGACAGATGCAGCTGCAGCAGGCAGGTTGCTGAGGATGAGGTCAAGTATGTTTTTCCATCTTGTTGGTCCCTTCACCACCTGCCGCAGACCCAGTCTAGCAGCTATGTCCTTTAGGACTCAGGCAGCTCGGTCAGTAGTGGTGCTACCGAGCCACTCTTGGTGATGGACATTGAAGTCCCCCACCCAGAGTACATTCTGTGCCCTTGCCACCATCAGTGCTTCCTCCAAGTGGTGTTCAACATGGAGGAGCACTGATTCATCAGCTGAGGGAGGGCAGTACGTGGTAATCAGCAGGAGGTTTCCTTGCCCATGTTTGACCTGATGCCATGAGACTTCATGGGGTCCAGAGTCGATGTTGAGGACTCCCAGGGCAACTCCCTCCTGACTGTATACCACTGTGCCGCCACCTCTGCTGGGCCTGTCCTGCCGGTGGGACAGGACATACCCAGGGATGGTGATGGTGGAGTCTGGGACATTATCTGTAAGATATGATTCTGTGAGGATGACTGTGTCAGTCTGTTGTTTGACTAGTCTGTGAGACAGCTCCCCAATTTTGGCACGAGCCCCCGGATGTTAGTAAGGAGGACTTTGCAGGGTCGACAGGGCTGAGATTGCTGTTGTCATTTCCGGTGCCTAGGCCGATACCGGGTGGCCTGTCCAGTTTTATTCCTTTTTTGAGACTTTTGTAGCTAGGTCATTTCAGAGGCAGCCACATTGCTGTGGGTCTGGAGTCACATGTAGGCCAGACTAGGTAAGGACGGCAGATTTCCTTCCCTAAAGGGCATTAGTGAACCAGATGGGTTTTTACGGCAATCGATAATGGTTTCATGGTCACCATTATTGGGACTAACTTTAAAAGAAAAATCCCAGGTTTATTAACTGAATTTAAATTCCACCAGCTGCTATGATGGGATTTGAATCCATATCTCCAGAGCATTAACCTGGAATGACTAGCCTGTTAACATTACCAATGCACCACTGCCTCCTCTTACATGAGCTCACCACTCTTCACCAGCTCTGAGTGTCTATTTCTGTACCCACCAGAGTGTGGCACTGGGAGTAATCCGGAGATTACTGCCTTTGAGGTCTTACTTTTCAATCGCTCTCCCACCTCTCTTTCTGCCTATGTTATTTGTACCAATATGGACTGTGACCGGTCATCCTCCCCCCTCATAATGTGCTTCAGCCATTCAGTGACATCCTGGACCCTGGCACCAGGGAGGCAACATACCATCCTGGTGTCATGTCTGTGGCCACAGAAGCGTCTGTCTGTTCCCCTCACTATCGAATCTCCTACCACCATTGCCCTTCCAGTCCTCTTCCTCCCCACCCTGTGAAGATGAACCACTCATGGTGCCTGGGACTTGGCTCTGTCTGCACTTCTTGGAGGAAGCTCAGACAGGACTGAATACTGGTTGGTGAGTGAGATACACTCATGGGATCCCTGCCCTGCCTACCTGATCCTCCTTGTCCTTCTGGTGAACACCCATCCCCTCTCTGCTTGCACATTTTTAAACTGCAGGGTGACGCCTCCAAGAAATGTGCTCCCACGAATCTCTCAGCCTCACTGATGTCCTGCCGTGACTCCAGCTGTCTCCGAAAACTGAAGCTCGAGTAGCTCTAGCTGGTGACACTTCCTGCACATGTGACCATTGAGGCCTCACGAAGCATCCAGGGTTTCCCACAAGGCGCAGGATGCGCATTCCATGGGGTTGAGGTGCTCTGCTGTGCCTTTACTTTCTAACCCACTAGCTAGAAACACTTATCAGCTCCTCACCAATCGACTCCTTTCCTGCTTGGGTTGTCACTATAGCTGGTTTTTTTCATTCTTTTATGGGATGTGGGCTTTGTTGGCTAGGCCAGCATTTGTTGTCCATCCGTAATTGCGCTTGAGAAGATGGTGGTGCTTTGGTTGTTGGAGGTTTCACTGGAGGCTCTCTCTCCCTCCCTCTCATCCTCTCTCTCTCTCTCTCTCTCTCACTTTAACGCCCCTGTCACTGCTCTCAGAGTCCACCATGTGTCCATCACCCTCCGCTGTTGGCAGTGAGTGCAGTAATATCTGGAGTGCGATCTATGTGATGCTAAAGAGGTGTTTATATGAACTGAAGGGTGAAAACATTTCTCGCTTTATTGGATGAGGAAGAAATAAATTGTACTACTACAGCTCCTTCCCCCATCCAAAAGCATTCCACATCCAATGCATCCTATTGAAGCACAGCCAATTTTGTTTTGGAGGCAAACGCACAGGTAATTGGTGCACAGCAAGAGCCCAATAAAAAGCCAACGAGGTAAACGGTCAATGAATTTGTTTCTGGCAATGTTCGTGGATGGATAATATATTGGCCAGGACCCTGTGGGGATAATCATCGCTACAGGTCATGAGATCTTTAACATGCACTTCAACAGGTTGATGGGGCCTCAGTTGAACGCTCTCTCCATACTGCACTGGAATGTTGGCCTCGATTATCTTCACTCCTGGACCGAGGCAGTGAGTGAGATTTGCAGTCTGCGGTGGTTCAGCTTCTGTCTTGACTGCAGCCGATCCCACATCAGAGTGAGAGACAAAGCTGGCCTCTAGCTCGGAGGTGGGCAGGAACCTGGGAGGGAAGGTGGAGGCGTTTGAGGCCGGAGAAATGAGTTTCCCAAGAGCCTGCAGTTTTGAAGTAAAGGGCGCCTTTACATTGTTTCCTGATTGACAGGCTGGCTGCTTGTCAGACAGGAAATCCTGCAACACAAGGCCGCAGGAACACCTAACTGTCAGCGGGCAGGTCTAGACAGGGGACCGGGGTGTGTGGGGGTGGAGCATGGGTGATCATGGGTCAGGGGCTGGTGATCTGGTGGGGTGGGGGGGGCGGGTGCGGTCTGAACATATCACTGGGGTTGGTGGAGGGGGTGGTCCAGTGGGAGGGTGGGGCATGGTCACAGGGGTCCTGGTCACTGGGATCAGGTGGAGTGGAGATAATGGTCTGGGGTGTGGGGGCTGCTGGTGTGTACAGGGGTGCACGATCACATTGGCTGTGCTGGGCTGTGCTGGGCTGGGCTGGGCTGGGCTGTACTGGGCTGGGCTGGGCTGGGCTGGGCTGGGCTGGGCTGGGCTGTACTGGGCTGGGCTGGGCTGTACTGGGCTGGGCTGGGCTGTGCTGTGCTGTACTGTACTGGGCTGCGCTGGGCTGGGCTGTACTGGGCTCTACTGGGCTGTACTGGGCTGGGCTGGGCTGTGCTGGGCTGTACTGGGCTGGGCTGGGCTGGGCTGTACTGGGCTGGGCTGTGCTGAACTGGGCTGGGCTGTGCTGTACTGGGCTGGGCTGGGCTGGGCTGTACTGGGCTGGGCTGGGCTGGGCTGGGCTGTACTGGGCTGGGCTGTGCTGAACTGGGCTGGGCTGTGCTGTACTGGGCTGGGCTGGGCTGGGCTGTACTGGGCTGGGCTGTGCTGGGCTGTACTCGGCTAGGCTGGGCTGGGCTGGGCTGTGCTGGGGTGTACTGGGCTGGGCTGTGCTGGGCTGTACTGGGCTGGGCTGGGCTGGGCTGGGCTGTGCTGGGCTGTACTGGGCTGGGCTGTGCTGGGCTGGGCTGGGCTGGACTGGGCGGTACTGGGCTGGGCTGTGCTGGGCTGGGCTGGGCTGGGCTGTGCTGGGCTGTACTGGGCTGGTCTGTACTGGGCTGGGCTGTGCTGGGTTGGGCTGGGCTGGGCTGGACTGGGCTGTACTGGGCTGGTCTGTGCTGGGCTGGGCTGGTCTGGGCTGGGCTGGGCTGTACTGGGCTGTACTGGGCTGGGCTGTACTGGGCTGTACTGTCCTGGGCTGGGCTGGGCTGTACTGGGCTGGGCTGGGCTGTACTGGGCTGTACTGGGCTGGGCTGTACTAGGCTGTACTGGGCTGGGCTGTGCTGTACTGGGCTGGGCTGGGCTGGGCTGTACTGGGCTGTACTGGGCTGGGCTGGGCTGTACTGGGCTGGGCTGGGTTGGGCTGGGCTGGGCTGGGCTGGGCTGGGCTGTACTGGGCTGGGCTGGGCTGTACTGGGCTGGGCTGTACTGGGCTGTACTGGGCTGGGCTGTGCTGAACTGGGCTGGGCTGTGCTGTACTGGGCTAGGCTGGGCTGGGCTGTACTGGGCTGGGCTGTGCTGGGCTGTACTCGGCTAGGCTGGGCTGGGCTGGGCTGTGCTGGGGTGTACTGGGCTGGGCTGTGCTGGGCTTTACTGGGCTGGGCTGGGCTGTGCTGGGCTGTACTGGGCTGGGCTGTGCTGGGCTGGGCTGGGCTGGGCTGGACTGGGCGGTACTGGGCTGGGCTGTACTGGGCTGGGCTGTGCTGGGCTGGGCTGGGCTGGGCTGTGCTGGGCTGTACTGGGCTGGTCTGTACTGGGCTGGGCTGTGCTGGGTTGGGCTGGGCTGGGCTGGACTGGGCTGGGCTGAGCTGTACTGGGCTGGGCTGGGTTAGGCTGGGCTGGGCTGGGCTGGGCTGGGCTGGGCTGGGCTGGGCTGGGCTGGGCTGGGCTGGTCTGTACTGGGCTGGGCTGGGTTGGGCTGTACTGGGCTGGGCCGGGCTGGACTGGGCTGTACTGGGCTGTACTGGGCTGGGCCGGGCCGGGCCGGGCTGGGCTGGGCTGTACTGGGCTGTACTGGGCTGGGCTGTACTGGGCTGTGCTGTACTGGGCCGTGCCAGGCCGGGCTGGGCTGTACTGGGCTGTACTGGGCTGGGCTGTGTTGTGCTCGGTTGTACATTTACCATATGGGATCCCCGCTTCTCACCTCCTGTGACCTGACAGGTTTCTTGAGGCCACGGGGACAGTTTTATGGCCCGTCCCGCCGGCAGGATTTCCTGGTCCCGCCGAAGTGATTGGATTTTTCAACAGTTTCCTGCATTTTACATCCCCACCCCCACTGCGATGGGGCCATAAAATTCCACCCGTGGTCAACGGGTTCAAACTCGAATCACTGTTAAACTGGAGGCACAAGGGCCTCATTCAAATATTTAAATGACAAATTTATCCTCTGAAAGGTGGTTTGGGGTTCCTGTTTCAGACTTTGAGCTTTTTAACCTCCCACTCGAACCCATCCATTTTGTGTAACATGTCCGCTCTCACATCAACTATCAGGGTGAGGTTCTCAGCCCGTTATTCTTCCAGTTACTTTGAACCACAGCTGGTGGCTATGATGTCCAATATACTGAGGAACTTCATCGCTCCTGTACTGACCCCCATGGCTAGAAATGGAATATTAGCACCACAATAATACAGCACCGAGGGGTTGCCTTGATGAATGTGCGGCCAACTGATGATGTTACCTGTGGACTGTTTCATTTCTTTCCTCATAATCTCCGCCACTCCTGTATCAGGTAAATCCCCTCCTCATCCAATCCTGTAAATATTTTGGCTGACTCAAGCCCATTCCTTCAATCTCCGTCTTTTTCTCGCGTGGCCCTTTCTGGGCCCTTCTGCCCTCTCTCTCACCCCCCTTCCCCTCACCTGGCGATGCCACCCGTCGTTTCTTCCCTCTCAGCTACTTTGCCCCTCTTAACCCCTACCCCATCACTTCTCCTCGGCCTTCCTACCCCCCTGTCACTGACCCAGGCTCGAACGCTCCTTGGGTGACCCCTCCCTCCCCACTTCTCTTGACATTCTTCCATCGAGGCACCTGCTGTCTCCTTGAACAACAGCAACTCCAATTGCTTCACCCTCCCCTCTTTCCCAATGCCCCCTTTCTGTGAATTTTGCCACTCACCTATGAACAAGTCTCTTGCCACCCTCCAGTTTACTGTACATTGTGACACGAGTCGTGGTTGGGAGATAGAAAACAGGGATTCGGAATAAAGATTGGCGGGATGTGGCTAGTGGTGTTCCCCAGAGATCCGGACCATGGATTTTCATTATGTTTATCAATTTCTCGGATGGAGGAGTGGAAAGTTGAACACCCAATACCCAAATGTGCAGACAACAGTTCGTACAGTAAAGAAGGGAAATGGGAACAAGTGACATTGATGGAGTGGCTGATGGAATTCACCGTGGGGAAGTGTAAGGTCATCCACGATCCAAGAAAGACAAATTGGAATGTGTTCTTAAAGATGAGAAGCTAGGAGAAGTGGAGGAGGAGGCACATTGAGGGGTCCATGTACAAAAATCATCAAAAATCAGTGAACTAGCCAAAACTAATCAAACAGACTAAGAGGATCTGAGACAACAGTAGAAAATGCTGGGAAAACTCAGCAGGTCTGACAGCATCTGTGGAGAGAGAAACAGAGTCCGTACAGAAACGTTAACTCTGTTTCTCTCTCCACAGGCGCTGCTGAGTTTTTCCAGCATTTTCTGTTTTTGTTTCAGATTTCCAGCGTCCGCAGTGTTTTGCTTTTATCTCAGGCGAAGGGGGTGTTCACCTTGATCTCAAACGATGCTTCAGTTGTTTCGAGCTTGTTAGGCCCGAACCGCATTCTGTCCTGGGCACCACGCCTCAAGAAGGATATATTGGACATGGTCGGGTACAAATTCACCAGAATGAAGCGGGGAACGAAAGGGTTAAGTGACGGTGACAGATCGCCTGAGTGGGCTTTGCAGATTGTGTCGATATAGAGAAGCTATTCCCTCCGATGGAGGAACCCGAAACAAGGGAGCGCGATCTTCGAATTAGAGCGAGGCCGGTCAGGAGTGAACTCCTTCACCGAATCAATCATAAGAGTCATATAATCACACTACAGGCCATTCGGCCCATTGCGTGTGTCCTGGCTCTTAGAAAGAGCTATCCAATTGGTTTTCCCCTCCTCCCCTGCTCTTTCCCCATAACTCTGCAAATCTTTCGTCTTCAAATATTTATCCAATTCTCTTCTGAATGTTTCTGTTGAATCTGCTTCCACACCCCACCCCCCACCCCAACCCCCACTTTCAGACATTGGAATCCAAACCACAGGAACTCACTGAGTAAAAAAATAAATTCTCCTTATCTTCCCCTGGACTTAATGACCTTAAATCTATGTCTCTGGTTACTGTTCCTCCTGCCAATGGAAACAATTTCTCTCTTATCTACCTTAACAAAACCGTTCACCATTTTGATCGAATCTCTTCTGCTCTAAGGAGAACGACCCCAGTTTCTTCGGACTCTCCACATAACTGAAGGCCCTCGTTCGCTGGCACTAAATCTCTCCAAGGCCCTGACATCCTTCCTAAAGTATGGGGCCCAGGACTGGACACAATACCCCAGCTGGGGCCTAACCAGAGCTCGATCGAGGCTTCGTGTAACTTCCTTAGTTTTGTATTCTAAGGTCCCGATATTTATGGGGAGACGGAGAGAGTACATCCAAGACTGAAATCAGCCAAAGAACTCAGCACTGCTGGGGTCGTGGAGAGCCCAGCAATCTCAACAGCAGGATTTCATTTGTATCTTGGCAGCTGGCCAACTAGGCAGGAAGGCCGTGGGGAGGGAGAAGGCCCGTGTTTGGGAGGGCTTTAAGGCGGTAAGTTAGAGATCGGGCCTGGAGGAGGCCAAGGCTTTTCCTAAAGAGCCAGTTCTCTTGGGGCGTTGGCAGCTTTTGCCTCAGATCCACAGCTAAGAATCCCACAGCTCAGACCTCCCCCTCATTTTCTGTTAAAGTTAGGTCGCAGTGCTGATTCTAGCTGTGACTGTGGAATATTAATTAGGCCCTTGCCTGCCTTTTGCAGGAGTCTCGATGCTGCCTTGAATTATGCACTTTAAAATTTAAAGAACCATGAACCGATTCAGTTTGCCAGATCTTGATATTATAAGTTCCCCCTCTACTGTCCCCCAACCCTCTCCAGCCTGTTGGGTGCGGCATTACAATCAATGACTATGCATATTTTTACAAAACCCATATGCTCCTGCAGCCTGAACAAAGGGTATTCCCTTCACCTGGACTATCTGTGTCAGTATTTGTGACCAGAACTTTGTGCTTATCCCTTTAATTAATCTTTAAACAATTCATTTTACAGTTGCTTCTGGCTGAGTTACCCCTCCCTAAACAGCAGCTTGCCTTCCCTAACCTTGACCCCGCAATGAGATTCCTAACACGTGCCCACGCCATCACTAAGATCGCCTACTTCCTCTGTAATATCGCCTGTCTCTGCACTCTGCCTCAGATCGTCTGCTGCTCAAACCCTCGTCCATTTTGTTACTGTTGAAAAAAGAGACATGTCAAAGCTTTTCGTCTTGCACTCATCAGGCCATTTTGCACGAATACCAATCTAAGGGGAAAACAACAATTTATACTATATGTGAAGAGAGTGCTGATTGGTTGGCAAGTGGACTCTGATTGGTAGGGGCTTTGCCATGGAGAATGCACCAGTGATGGTGACTGAACATCATTGGTGCATTCGCCATGGCAACACCTCTACCAATCAGAGTCCACTTGCCAACCAATCAGCACTCTCTTCTCATACAGTATAAATTGTTGTTTTCCCCTTATATTGGTATTCGTGCGAAGTGTCCTGATGAGTGCAAGACGAAAAGCTTCGACATGTCTCTTTTTTCAGCAACGCTGAAGCTCGTACCAAGCGACCATTTTGTCACCTTCAGATTTGACTGTTCCAATGGTCTCTTGGTCGGCCTGCTGTTCGCCACCCTCAACATCCAACTCTGGCGAATATTCTGTTCTTCACCTCCCTCTCCTCCTTAATGCTCGCCTCTTTCCCCAAGCATTTTGTCACCCCCCTCCCCCTCCTAAAACGTTCATCTTCAGCACCCATTTTTTGACTGTAGCCGGGATTTCCCTTGGTGGGACAAGGCATGGGAGATTCGACGGCTCAGCCAAAAGCCCATAGGCTTTGGGCGGGACCGGACGCTCCTGGTGGTGGGGTGGGGCTGGAAAATCCCGCCCTCTTTTTCCCAAGAACTTTTCATGCGACTTGGATACTGTTTTCGCTGTTGCCTGTTTAACACTTCATGGCGTGGTGTTCTCTCCTGTGCTACATATCTATCCCAGTGACAAAGTTTGCTGCTCGTGAGACAAGTAGATTACATGAAGGAATTCGTGGCCACGGTTCTCTTTTCCTGATGGTTTGCCATTTTCCCAGAAGCCTTTTGGAAAGCAGCTCGTCAAGTCTTCCACTTAGCCTGGGGTGAGCGAGTTTCCTCAGTGAACAGTAGGTTCATCGATAAAACCATCAGCACAGTGCTTAAAAGGAAACTTAAGTGTGGAGTCAGATCTCCAAACAGTGGTCTGGAATTTCCTGTGGCAATTTATACTGAGATATATGCTCGTTGTCACGTCCATTTTGCTGACGCGAATTTACACTGAAATTTCCTGCCAATCTCATTAGCACCCGCTGGAATGTAAAAATCAGTGGAAACAGGTGGGTATCAGTGTAAACAATTGAGGCTCAAAGATTTTGAGCGGAAACCACAAATTATATTCCCTCTTTCAGCCAAAACATTGAAGTTTGAATCCATCGGGCTAACAATCAAGCAAGCTTTGGAAAATGCAGTCGAGGCAGGGTTCCAGTTTTGAATGTGACTCCATGACATGAGGAGAAACATGAAAAGAGAGACATGTTGCTGAAGCTTTTCGTCTTGCGCTCATCAGGACAAATGCAAACATGCCAAATTTCAAACTCTCACAACAATTTATACAACAGGAGAAAAGGGTGCTGATTGGTTGGCAATTTGACTCTGATTGGCTGAGGCGTATCCATAGAGAAGGTAACTGGGAACGACAGGCTTCCCAAGCTCCTGGGTAGCTCATAAAAGCCTTTTGGATGCCGGGAACAGGTCCCTGTGTATGAATGTATGTCACTTCTAGCAAGCATAAATGAACTTTGTTACAAGCTCGATTGATGATCGTAAATTGGTTGTTAGTGTAGCTATTGGCACACTCAAGATTGTTCAGCAAGTGCTGTCCAGTCACGGAATCACACCTAAAGTAGACATTTTGGGGGCTATGGGGAGAAGGTAGGTCGGTGAGATTGAGGGATATGGGGAGATGGTGAGTAATTGAGATTGAGGGGTATGAGGAGATGGTGGGTAGGTGAGATTCAGGGATATGGGGAGATGGTGGGTAGGTGGGGATTGAGGGATATGGGGAGAAGGTGAGATTGAGAGGAATGTGGGGAGAAGGTGGGATTCCGAGGGATGCGGGGAGACGGTGGGATTGAGAGGGATGCGGGGAGACGGTGGGATTAAGAGGGATGCGGGGAGACGGTGGGATTGAGAGGGATGCGGGGAGACGGTGGGATTGAGAGGGATGCGGGGAGACGGTGGGATTGAGAGGGATGCGGGGAGACGGTGGGATTGAGAGGGATGCGGGGAGACGGTGGGATTGTGAGGGATGCGGGGAGACGGTGGGATTGAGAGGGATGCGGGGAGACGGTGGGATTGAGAGGGATGTGGGGAGATGGTGGGATTGAGAGGAATGCGGGGAGATGGTGGGATTGAGAGGGATGCGGGGAGAAGGTGGGATTGAGAGGGATGCGGGGAGATGGTGGGATTCCGAGGGATGCGGGGAGATGGTGGGATTAAGAGGGATGCGGGGAGACGGTGGGATTGAGAGGGATGCGGGGAGACGGTGGGATTGAGAGGGATGCAGGGAGACGGTGGGATTGTGAGGGATGCGGGGAGACGGTGGGATTGAGAGGGATGCGGGGAGACGGTGGGATTGTGAGGGATGCGGGGAGACGGTGGGATTGAGAGGGATGCGGGGAGACGGTGGGATTGAGAGGGATGCGGGGAGACGGTGGGAGTGAGAGGGATGCGGGGAGACGGTGGGATTGAGAGGGATGTGGGTGGTTTTATGGATATCGGGTGAAGTTGGGGATATGATATGATCGATTGCACCTGTTCCTGAAAATCCAATTGTCTGATACGAGATGCTTTTGTCCCTTGGAAAGGCTTTTTAAAAATTACTTACTGGAGGCAATATTGTCTGGAATTATACAGACCCTGCTAGCAATTAACGGAAAAACGTTGCTTTCTCTTTGATCTGTTGTCAAAATGCAGTGAACTCCAAGTGCACACTGATATAAAAGTTAGCGAGTCATTTTCCAGTGCAGGGCAGCTGTGTATGTGGTGAGTAAAGATACTCTCCTTATACAGTGCTCAAAGCCAAACCTAACGAAAGGAGAACATTTTCAACGCATTTGATCTAAAGTGTCTGCTGACGCTACAGGCCTTATATCTGATAGTGAAATCTCTTCCTTTTATGGGATGTAAATGCAGACAGAAGTTAACATTTAGTGGACGACTGCCATCTCTTGTGACTAATTGGAACTTATGTGTAAATCACACATTAGCTCCTTCAGAGGCACTTCAGCCAACCCGTAGCAGCTGGGTGAGATCAGTGACCATTACTATAATACATACTCACCCGAGCCGCTTTCAGATGAAGATGAACAGCCATTTGAACCAGGCTGTCTCGAATATGTAAACAGCAAGCCAATGATCATCATGATGTAAAGCCCATTTTAAGAGCAGGGCTGGCACATTAAAGCCTTTGCCACCGGGTGAGCTGATTACACTGGGAATGCCGGCTTCTTGTTGTTGAGCTGCGTGGATCTAAATGAGGCCGTAAATTGAGAAAAGTGAACACTGACGGGGAGAGAGGACTGAGTGAGAGAAAAGCTAGTACAGGGATGTCCTGGCTCACACAACATGTTTCTTCCAAACATTTTCCCTTCAGTTCTACCCATCTTGCTCCTCTTTTGCTGAAGGCGATGGGTATGGGTGTAAGGTGATGGCTGGAGATGATGGAGTACAATCAGAGTTAAAGCTGCTTAAAGCACCATGTCAAGGGAGTGCCATGTGTATGGAGCTACGAGATATAGTTAATGTAAGAAATGTTTCTTGCTTAAATGGGAGGCTCCTCTATTAAACGCTTAATAACCAGAGTTCCTTCCACAACAAGCTAGGTACTTGTTTGACCGGCACAGACTCGATGGGCCGAAGGGCCTTTTTCTATGCTGTAGACCTCTATGACTCTCAGGTGTCAACTCATGTGGCGCTCCGATTCCCTGTGATCTCCCTAAGGGCCCTCCCTAAGTTGCTCATAAGAGCCTCCCAATTTCAACTTCAATGATCGCGATGACGAGGGAGACGAACGCACGATGTGGTTCTCCATTGCCTTCCTCAAAAGAAACATGAGTCCCCTTCCCGGAGGATCCCCTGCCTGCTAGCAGCCGCTGCCCCTCGAGGTTCTAACACTTCCGCCACCCCCACCGAAATTCGCTGCTTCCGCCATTGGCCATGGCGCGTAACCCTGAGCAGGGGACCCTTACCAGGGCCGGGGCTGACTTGCAAAAGCGCAGGGCGACCACCCCCTTCCCAGAGGTCTCATATGATTATGAGGGGCATGGGCAGGGTGGATAGGGAGCAGCTGTTCCCCTTAGTTGAAAGGTCAGTCACAAGGGTGCATAAGTTCAAGGTGAGGGGCAGGAGGTTTAGGGGGGATGTGAGGAAAAACTTTTTTACCCAGAGGGTGGTGACGGTCTGGAATGCGCTGCCTGGGAGGGTGGTGGAGGCGGGTTGCCTCACATCCTTTAAAAAGTACCTGAATGAGCACTTGGCACGTCATAACATTCAAGGCTATGGGTCAAGTGCTGGTAAATGGGATTAGGTAGGTAGGTCAGGTGTTTCTCACGTGTCGGTGCAGACTCGATGGGCCGAAGGGCCTCTTCTGCACTGAGAGATTCTGTGATTCTGTGACCCTGTCAGCACTTAATGCCCCTGCCCCCAGTTCTCTCACTTCCCTCACTTCAAACTCAGGCAGAAAGAGATTGGTCATAACCTTGGCATTGTATTAGAACCTGGGCTGAACCTTTCACCCAACATCCAGCCCAGTGGCGCAGCTCCACCTTTCCAAGTAACGTTTTAGCCTGAATACTGTAACTGGAGGCTTTTCCTGCTTAAGTTCCCCACGTTCATTAGTCCTACCATTGACGAGTTGCACTGGATGCCCACACCCAGTGTATTGACAAGGTTTCATTATCATTTTCAAATCCCTCCCCAGTTACCCCCACCTCACATCTGCACAATGCAGTATGTCCCAGGCAGGGTTCTCTGTTCCTCTGTTTTAGGAACATAGGAAATAGGAGCAGGAGTAGGCCATTCGGCCCCTCAAGCCTGTTCTGCCATTCAAACAGATCATGGTTGATCATCTACCTCGACGCCATCTTTCCCCACTATTCCCATATCTCTTGATGTCATTAGTATCTAGAAATCTATCGATTTCTGTCTTCAATAGACTCAATGATTGAGCTCCCACAGCCCTCTGGGGTAGAGAATTCCAAAGATTCACCACCCTCTGAGTGAAGAAATTCCTCCTCAACTCAGTTGTAAATGGCCCACCCCTTACCCTGAGACTGTGTCCCCTGGTTCTACACCCCAGCACCCCACCACACAGCCAAGGGAAACATCCGATCCACATTTCCCCTCTCAAGCCCTGGAAGAATTTTGTAAGTTTCAATGAGATCACCTCTCATTCTTCTAAACTCTAGAGAAGAGAGACCCAGTCTCCTTAACCTCTCCTCATAGGACAGTCCCACCATCCTAGGGATCAGTCTGGTGAACCTTTGTTGCACTCCCTCTATGGCAAGTATATCCCTCCTTAGGTACGGAGGCCAAAACTGTACATAATACTCCAGGTGCGTTCTCACCAAGGCGCTATACAAATGCAGCAAGGCTTCCTTACTCCTGTACTCAAATCCCCTCACGGTGAAGGCCAACATACCTTCTGCCTTCCTAATTGCTTGTCACACCTGCATGTTACATTTTAGGGACTCTTTTTGCATATCAACACTTCCCAACCGCCCCCAACATTTAAGAAATACTCTGCCTTTCTGTTTTTCTCTGCCAAAGTGAATAACTTGAAAATTATTTATATTATATTCCATCTGCCATGTTTCAGCCCACTCGCTCAGACTGTCCAAATCCCCTTGAAGCCTCCTTGCATCCTCCTCACGACTTATATTCCCACCTAGTTTTGCGTCATCAGCAAATTTGGAAAGATTACATTTGCTTCCCTCATCCAGATCATTGGTGCAGGGAGGAATCGGCCCAGATTTGCACAAAGTGTGGTAGTGGGCGGGGAGAAAGTTGTTTTACCCCCCGCCCCAGCCGCGATGGTGGGTTTTCTCACTGTATCATCCCATCCCCGCCTCATTAATTATACAGCCACAGGAAACACGCTGTCTCGCTGATGGGCAGCCTCCGATTTACCCACCACGCCATCACCTCATCCCTTCCTCGCGCAGGGCGCCATGTTTAAACTGCCGCTGCGCCCACCCTTCTCAATGCTCACAGCCCAGGACCACTCCCGTGTAGACATGGCCCCAAAATCCAAGAAGAGTGCAGCCCCCCGATTCAGACACATCCCTGGGACACCTTCTGGACGCTGTGGAGGCCGCAATGTCCTCTACCCCCGCTCTGGCCGCAGGAGGCCCATCAGTCTCACCACTCCGGCTTGGGAGTCGGTGGCAGAGGTGGTCAGTGCCAACGCTGCACAGAAGAGGTTGGCCATCCAGTGCAGATAGAGGATGAATGATCTCATCTGTGCTGCCAGAGTAAGGCAACCATCCCATCGCTCTAAACTCACCCACTCACAAACCCATCACACACTCACTGGCATCTCACTCACTGCCAGCTCAAGGGACATCACCACTCACTCTCTCACACACACCCTCACATCTCCATCTGCCCTCATCTCCTCTGGAGGCTGCCTCCTCAGCCCTCACCATCCTGAGGCCACTTGTACAGATCAACATGTGCCCCCCACACACACCCTGGGATACCCTCCTTCCCCAGTACAGCCCTCGCCCTGCAGCCTCTTCCCTTGCCTGAGGCCACTTCTCCCCCTTCCCCAAGCAAACCCTAGCCCTGCAGACATTGAAAAGCCACCCCCGCCTTACGGCTGGTCTGGTAGGTAGAGACCTGCCTGTGAGCCCCCCTCAAAGTGATGTGGTGCTGCCTGTGAAGCCTGGCGCTGATGACTGCGAGTGCTGCCCGAAGCAAGGTAGGCAAACAAACCTCGAAGTCCCGAGTGAAGTGCAGCTCACCAGGTACACGCCGCTGATGTACAGTTGTGAAACACATTGGGTGTGCGATCGCACTGACACACCTGGATGATCCAGTGTGTGGGGGGATGATTCTGGCAGGCAGGGGTTATAATGAGATACTGAAGTATTGAAACTAGGTTCCTGATGTGTGGGGCGGTGGGAAACCCGGCCTTGTCGGGCGGAGCGGACAATCGCAAACTGGCTTCACAATGGCACAAAACCGAATTTTAGGCCTTCTCACCATATTGGTCCCCCCCCTCTGAATGCTGTGACGACTTACGCCAGCGGGAGCAGACACTTCCGGCCATCGATTGTGAACAGCTGTGGCTCGAGCACTGATCCTTCTGGTACCCACTAGTAACAGGCTGCCACCCTGAGAATGATCCACTTATCCTGACTCTGTGATTTCTGTCTGTTAACCACACCAGCATATTACCTGCAACCCCATGTGCTCAAATTGTTGGAATACTGGATATCGCTCGTTCCTTCCGTCGCATCTTTGGGTGGCGATCATTCAGTTAGCATTCCAACCCCAATAGTTGAGGGCAAATGGGAGAACGAGATGATTGCTTCTTTGAAGGACAGACTGGATAGATATTTTGAGCACAGTGATGTGCTATCATCACGCTGTAAAGAGAAGGCAAAGTCAGGGTGTGCTGGAGGTCAAAATCAAGGCTGTAAACTTTAAAGAATAAACAGTTTTAAAACTTGCACTGGAGTTCAGGATACACATGGCATCTGGAAATAGGGACTTGAAACCATTAACAAACAGCTAAATCTACCTAGAATCGGGGTGTCCATTAGGCGCGTTAACATTGCATTTCATTATGTACGAGTTCATATCACATTCTGTGGTGTGTGTACACATTGCGTTCTGTGCTGTGTGTTCACATTGCATTCTGTGCTGTGTGTTCACATTGCGTTCTGTGGTGTGTGTACACATTACGTTCTGTGCAGTGTGTTCACATTGCGTTCTGTGGTGTGTGTGTACACATTGCGTTCTGTGGTGTCCGTGTTCACATTGCGTTCTGTGGTGTGTGTGTTTATATTGCGTTCTGTGGTGTGTGTGTTTACATTGCGTTCTGTGGTGTGTGTGTTTACATTGCATTCTGTGGTGTGTGTATACACATTGCGTTCTGTGGTGTGTGTGTACACATTGCGTTCTGTGGTGTGTGTGTTTACATTGCGTTCTGTGGTGTGTGTGTTTACATTGCGTTCTGTGGTGTGTGTATACACATTGCGTTCTGTGGTGTGTGTGTACACATTGCGTTCTGTGGTGTGTGTGTTCACATTGCGTTCTGTGGTGTGTGTGTACACATTGCGTTCTGTGGTGTGTGTTCACATTACGTTCTGTGGTGTGTGTGTTTAAATTACGTTCTGTGGTGTCCGTGTTCACATTGCATTCTGTGGTGTGCTGTTTCACATGGCGTTCTGTGGTGTGCGGTTTTACATTGCGTTCTGTGGTGTGCGGTTTTACATTGCGTTATGTGGTGTGTGTGTTCACATTGCGTTCTGTGGTGTGTGTGTACACATTGCGTTCTGTGGTGTGTGTGTTTACATTGCGTTCTGTGGTGTGTGTGTTCACATTGCGTTCTGTGGTGTGTGTGTTTACATTGCATTCTGTGGTGTGTGTGTTTATATTGCGTTCTGTGGTGTGTGTGTTTACATTGCATTCTGTGGTGTGTGTGTTTACATTGCGTTCTGCGGTGTGTGTGTTTACATTGCGTTCTGTGGTGTGTGTATGCATATTGCGTTCTGTGGTGTGTGTGTACACATTGCGTTCTGTGGTGTGTGTGTTTACATTGCGTTCTGTGGTGTGTGTGTTTACATTGCGTTCTGTGGTGTGTGTATACACATTGCGTTCTGTGGTGTGTGTGTACACATTGCGTTCTGTGGTGTGTGTGTACACATTGCGTTCTGTGGTGTGTGTGTTCACATTGCGTTCTGTGGTGTGTGTGTACACATTGCGTTCTGTGGTGTGTGTGTTTACATTGCGTTCTGTGGTGTGTGTGTTTACATTGCGTTCTGTGGTGTGTGTATACACATTGCGTTCTGTGGTGTGTGTGTACACATTGCGTTCTGTGGTGTGTGTGTACACATTGCATTCTGTGGTGTGCTGTTTCA
The DNA here is from genome assembly GCF_964194155.1 of Cetorhinus maximus. Classification (NCBI taxonomy): domain Eukaryota; kingdom Metazoa; phylum Chordata; class Chondrichthyes; order Lamniformes; family Cetorhinidae; genus Cetorhinus; species Cetorhinus maximus. The sequence continues at coordinate 12,394,993 of NC_135917.1, read as the reverse complement.
CATGGCGTTCTGTGGTGTGCGGTTTTACATTGCGTTCAGTGGTGTGCGGTTTTACATTGCGTTCTGTGGTGTGTGTATTCACATTGCGTTCTGTGGTGTGTGTGCACACATTGCATTCTGTGGTGTGTGTGTTCACATTGCGTTCTGTGGTGTGTGTGTTCACATTGCGTTCTGTGGTGTGTGTTCACATTGCGTTCTGTGGTGTGTGTTCACATTGCGTTCTGTGGTATGTGTGTACACATTGCGTTCTGTGGTGTGTGTGATCACATTGCGTTCTGTGGTGTGTGTGTTCACATAGCGTTCTGTGGTGTGTGTTCACATTGCGTTCTATGGTGTGTGTGTACACATTGCGTTCTGTGGTGTGTGTGTTCACATTGCGTTCTGTGGTGTGTGTGTACACACTGCGTTCAGTGGTGTGTGTTCACATTGCGTTCTGTGGTGTGTGTATTTAAATTATGTTCCGTGGTGTGTGTGTTCACATTGCGTTCTGTGGTGTGTGTGTACACATTGCGTTCTGTGGTGTGTGTGTACACATTGCGTTCTGTGGTGTGTGTTCACATTGCGTTCTGTGGTGTGTGTGTACACATTGCGTTCTGTGGTGTGTGTTCACATTGCGTTCTGTGGTGTGTGTGTTCTCATTGCGTTCTGTGGTGTGTGTGTTCACATTGCGTTCTGTGGTGTGTGTGTACACATTGCGTTCTGTGGTGTGTGTTCACATTGCGTTCTGTGGTGTGTGTGTTCACATTGCGTTCTGTGGTGTGTGTGTTCACATTACGTTCTGTGGTGTGTGTGTTCACATTGCGTTCTGTGGTGTGTGTGTTCACATTGCGTTCTGTGGTATGTGTTCACATTGCGTTCTGTGGTGTGTGTGTACACATTGCGTTCTGTGGTGTGTGTACACATTGCGTTCTGTGGTGTGTGTACACATTGCGTTCTGTGGTGTGTGTGTTCACATTGCCTTCTGTGGTGTGTGTTCACATTGCGTTCTGTGCTGTGTGTTCACATTGCGTTCTGTGCAGTGTGTTCCCATTGCGTTCTGTGGTGTGTGTGTACACATTGCGTTCTGTGCTGTGTGTTCACATTGCGTTCTGTGCTGTGTGTTCCCATTGCGTTCAGTGGTGTGTGTGTTCACATTGCGTTCTGTGGTGTGTGTGTTCACATTGTGTTCTGTGGTATGTGTTCACATTGCGTTCTGTGGTGTGTGTGTACACATTGCGTTCTGTGGTGTGTGTGTTCACATTGCGTTCTGTGGTGTGTGTGTTCACATTGCGTTCTGTGGTGTGTGTGTTCACATTGCGTTCTGTGGTGTGTGTGTTCACATTGTGTTCTGTGGTGTGTGTTCACATTGCGTTCTGTGCTGTGTGTTCCCATTGCGTTCTGTGGTATGTGTTCACTTTGCGCTCTGTGCTGTGTGTTCACATTGCGTTCTGTGGTGTGTGTGTTCACATTGCGTTCTGTGGTGTGTGTGTTCACATTGCGTTCTGTGGTGTGTGTGTGTACACATTGCGTTCTGTGGTGTGTGTGTACACATTGCGTTCTGTGGTGTGTGTGTACACATTGCGTTCTGTGTTGTGTGTTTTCACATTGCGTTCTGTGGTGTGTGTGTTCACATTGTGTTCTGTGGTGTGTGTGTACACATTGCGTTCTGTGGTGTGTGTGTTCACATTGCGTTCTGTGGTGTGTGTGTTTACATTGCGTTCTGTGGCGTGTGTGTTTACATTGCGTTCGGTGGTGTGTGTTGATGTTACGTTCTGTGGTGTGCGGGGTTACTTTGCGTTCTCTGGTTTGCAGTTTCACATTATGTTCTGTAGTATGTGTTCACATTGCGTTCTGTGCTGTGTGTTCACATTGCGTTCTGTGGTGTGTGTGTTCACATTACGTTCTGTGGTGTGTGTGTTTACATTGCGTTCTGTGGTGTGTGTGTACACATTGCGTTCTGTGGTGTGTGTGTTCACATTGCGTTCTGTGGTGTGTGTGTACACATTGCGTTCTGTGGTGTGTGTGTTCACATTGCGTTCTGAGGTGTGTGTGTACACATTGCGTTCTGTGGTGGGTGTGTTCACATTGCGTTCTGTGGTCTGTATGTAAACATTGCGTTCTGTGGTGTGTGTGTACACATTGCATTCTGTGGTGTGTGTTTACAGATTGCGTTCTGTGGTGTGTGTGTTCACATTGCGTTCTGTGGTGTGTGTACACATTGCGTTCTGTGGTGTGTGTGTTCACATTGCGTTCTGTGGTGTGTGTGTTCACATTGCGTTCTGTGGTGTGTGTGTAAACATTGCGTTCTGTGGTGTGTGTGTTCACATTGCGTTCTGTGGTGTGTGTGTTCACATTGCGTTCTGTGGTGTGTGTTCACATTGCGTTCTGTGGTGTGTGTGTTTAAATTACGTTCTGTGGTGCCCGTGTTCACATTGCGTTCTGTGGTGCCCGTGTTCACATTGCGTTCAGTGGTGTGTGTATACACATTGCGTTCTGTGGTGTGTGTGTTCACATTGCGTTCTGTGGTGTGTGTGTTCACATTGCGTTCTGTGGTGTGTGTTCACATTGCGTTCTGTGGTGTGTGTTCACATTGCATTCTGTGGTGTGCTGTTTCACATGGAGTTCTGTGGTGTGCGGTTTTACATGGCGTTCTGTGGTGTGCGGTTTTACATTGCGTTCTGTGGTGTGTGTGTTCACATTGCGTTCTGTGGTGTGTGTTCACATGGCGTTCTGAGGTGAGTGTTCACATTGCGTTCTGTGGTGTGTGTGTACACATTGCGTTCTGTGGTGTGTGTACACATTGCGTTCTTTGGTGCGTGTTCACATTGCGTTCTGTGGTGTGTGTGTTCACATTGCGTTCTGTGGTGTGTGTACACATTACCTTCTGTGGTGTGTGTGTACACACTGCGTTCAGTGGTGTGTGTTCACATTGCGTTCTGTGGTGTGTGTATTTAAATTATGTTCTGTGGTGTGTGTTCACATTGCGTTCTGTGGTGTGTGTACACATTGCGTTCTGTGGTGTGTGTGTACACATTGCGTTCTGTGGTGTGTGTGTTCACATTGCGTTCTGTGGTGTGTGTATTTAAATTATGTTCTGTGGTGTGTGTTCACTTTGCGTTCTGTGGTGTGTGTATTTAAATTATGTTCTGTGGTGTGTGTTCACATTGCGTTCTGTGGTGTGTGTACACATTGCGTTCTGTGGTGTGTGTGTTCACATTACGTTCTGTGGTGTGTGTGTTCACATTGCGTTCTGTGGTGTGTGTGTACACATTGCGTTCTGTGGTGTGTGTGTTCACATTGCGTTCTGTGGTGTGTGTTCACATTGCGTTCTGTGGTGTGTGTGTTCACATTGCGTTCTGTGCTGTGTGTTCACATTGCGTTCTGTGGTGTGTGTGTTCACATTACGTTCTGTGGTGTGTGTGTTCACATTGCGTTCTGTGGTGTGTGTGTACACATTGCGTTCTGTGGTGTGTGTGTTCACATTGCGTTCTGTGGTGTGTGTGTTCACATTGCGTTCTGTGGTGTGTGTGTAAACATTGCGTTCTGTGGTGTGTGTGTTCACATTGCGTTCTGTGGTGTGTGTGTTCACATTATGTTCTGTGGTGTGTGTGTACACATTGCGTTCTGTGGTGTGTGTGTTCACATTGCGTTCTGTGGTGTGTGTCTTTACATTGCGTTCTGTGGTGTGTGTGTTCACATTGCGTTCTGTGGTGTGTGTCTTTACATTGCGTTCTGTGGTGTGCGGTTTTACATTGCGTTCTGTGGTGTGTGTGTTCACATTGCGTTTTGTGTTGTGTGTTTAAATTGCGTCCTGTGGTGTGCGGGTCTACTTTGCGTTCTGTGGTATTTCTTGTCCACATTGCGTTCTGCGGTCTGTGTGTTTACATTGACTTCTGGTGTGTGTGTGTTCACATTGCGTTCTGTGGTGTGCAGTTTCACATTGTGTTCTGAGGTATGTGTTTTCCTATTGCATTCTATGGTGTGCGGGATTACATTGCGTCCTGTGGTGTTTCTTGTCCACATTGCATTCTGCGTTATGTGTGTTTATATTGAATTCTGGTGTGTGTGTTCCCATTGCGTTCTGTGGTGTGTGTGTTCACATTGCGTTCTGTGGTGTGTGTATTTAAATTATGTTCTGTGGTGTGTGTGTTCACACGGCGTTCTGTGGTGTGTGTTCACATTGCGTTCTGTGGTGTGTGTACACATTACCTTCTGTGGTGTGTGTGTACACACTGCATTCAGTGTTGTGTGTTCACATTGCGTTCTGTGGTGTGTGTATTTAAATTATGTTCTGTGGTGTGTGTTCACATTGCGTTCTGTGGTGTGTGTACACATTGCGTTCTGTGGTGTGTGTGTACGCATTGCGTTCTGTGGTGTGTATGTTCACATTGCGTTCTGTGGTGTGTGTATTTAAATTATGTTCTGTGGTCTGTGTTCACATTGCGTTCTGTGGTGTGTGTATTTAAATTATGTTCTGTGGTGTGTGTTCACATTGCGTTCTGTGGTGTGTGTACACATTGCGTTCTGTGGTGTGTGTGTTCACATTACGTTCTGTGGTGTGTGTGTTCACATTGCGTTCTGTGGTGTGTGTGTACACATTGCGTTCTGTGGTGTGATTGTTCACATTGCGTTCTGTGGTGTGTGTTCACATTGCGTTCTGTGGTGTGTGTGTTCACATTGCGTTCTGTGGAGTGTGTATTTAAATTATGTTCTTTGGTGTGTGTTCACATTGCGTTCTGTGGTGTGTGTATTTAAATTATGTTCTGTGGTGTGTTTTCACATTGCGTTCTGAGGTGTGTGTACACATTGCATTCTGTGGTGTGTGTGTTCACATTACGTTCTGTGGTGTGTATACACATTGCGTTCTGTGGCGTGTGTTCACATTGCGTTCTGTGGTGTGTGTGTTCACATTGCGTTCTGTGGTGTGTGTTCACATTGCGTTCTGTGGTGTGTGTGTAAACATTGCGTTCTGTGGTGTGTGTGTTCACATTGCGTTCTGTGGTGTCCGTGTTCACATTGCGTTCTGTGGTGTGTGTGTTCACATTGCGTTCTGTGGTGTGTGTGTACACATTGCGTTCTGTGATGTGTGTGTTCACATTGCGTTCTGTGGTGTGTGTGTACTCATTGCGTTCTGTGTTGCGTGTGTTCACATTGCGTTCTGTGGTGTGTGTCTTTACATTGCGTTCTGTGGTGTGCGGTTTTACATTGCGTTCTTAGGTGTGTGTGTTCACATTGCGTTCTGTGGTGTGTGTACACATTGCGTTCTGTGGTGTGTGTATTCAAATTATGTTCTGTGGTGTGTGTTCACATTGCGTTCTGAGGTGTGTGTATTTAAATTATGTTCTGTGGTGTGTGTTCACATTGAGTTCTGTGGTGTGTGTACACATTGCATTCTGTTGTGTGTGTGTTCACATTACGTTTTGTGGTGTGTGTGTTCACATTGCGTTCTGTGGTGTGTGTGTACACATTGCGTTCTGTGGTGTGTGTGTTCACATTGCGTTCTGTGGTGTGTGTTCACATTGCGTTCTGTGGTGTGTGTCTTCACATTGCGTTCTGTGGTGTGTGTGTTCACATTGCGTTCTGTGGTGTGTGTGTTCACATGGCGTTCTGTGGTGTGTGTGTAAACATTGTGTTCTGTGGTGTGTGTGTTCACATTGCGTTCTGTGGTGTGTGTGTTCACATTGCGTTCTGTGGTGTGTGTGTTCACATTGCGTTCTGTGGTGTGTGTGTTCACATTGCGTTCTGTGGTGTGTGTCTTTACATTGCGTTCTGTGGTGTGCGGTTTTACATTGCGTTCTGTGGTGTGTGTGTTCACATTGCGTTTTGTGTTGTGTGTTTAAATTGCGTCCTGTGGTGTGCGGGTCTACTTTGCGTTCTGTGGTATTTCATGTCCACATTGCGTTCTGCGGTCTGTGTGTTTACATTGACTTCTGGTGTGTGTGTGTTCACATTGTGTTCTGTGGTGTGCAGTTTCACATTGTGTTCTGAGGTATGTGTTTTCTTATTGCATTCTATGGTGTGCGGGATTACATTGCGTCCTGTGGTGTTTCTTGTCCACATTGCATTCTGCGTTATGTGTGATTATATTGAATTCTGGTGTGTGTGTTCCCATTGCGTTCTGTGGTGTGTGTGTTCACATTGCGTTCTGTGGTGTGTGTGTACACACTGCGTTCAGTGGTGTGTGTTTACACACTGCGTTCAGTGGTGCGTGTTCACATTGCGTTCTGTGGTGTGTGTATTTAAATTATGTTCTGTGGTGTGTGTATTCACATTGCGTTCTGTGGTGTGTGTGTTCACACGGCGTTCTGTGGTGTGTGTTCACATTGCTTTCTGTGGTGTGTGTACACATTACCTTCTGTGGTGTGTGTGTACACACTGCGTTCAGTGGTGTGTGTTCCCATTGCGTTCTGTGGTGTGTGTATTTAAATTATGTTCTGTGGTGTGTGTTCACATTGCGTTCTGTGGTGTGTGTACACATTGCGTTCTGTGGTGTGTGTGTACACATTGCGTTCTGTGGTGTGTGTGTTCACATTGCGTTCTGTGGTGTGTGTATTTAAATTATGTTCTGTGGTGTGTGTTCACATTGCGTTCTGTGGTGTGTGTACACATTGCGTTCTGTGGTGTGTGTATTTAAATTATGTTCTGTGGTGTGTGTTCACATTGCGTTCTGTGGTGTGTGTATTTAAATTATGTTCTGTGGTGTGTGTTCACATTGCGTTCTGTGGTGTGTGTACACATTGCGTTCTGTGGTGTGTGTGTTCACATTACCTTTTGTGGTGTGTGTTCACATTGCGTTCTGTGGTGTGTGTGTACACATTGCGTTCTGTGGTGTGTGTGTTCACATTGCGTTCTGTGGTGTATGTTCACATTGCGTTCTGTGGTGTGTGTGTTCACATTGCGTTCTGTGGTGTGAGTGTTCACATTGCGTTCTGTGGTGTGTGTGTAAACATTGCGTTCTGTGGTGTGTGTGTTCACATTGCGTTCTGTGGTGTGTGTCTTTACATTGCGTTCTGTGGTGTGCGGTTTTACATTGCGTTCTGTGGTGTGTGTGTTCACATTGCGTTCTGTGGTGTGTGTACACATTGCGTTCTGTGGTGTGTGTATTTAAATTATGTTCTGTGGTGTGTGTCCACATTGCGTTCTGTGGTGTGTGTATTTAAATTATATTCTGTGGTGTGTGTTCACATTGCGTTCTGTGGTGTGTGTACACATTGCGTTCTGTGGTGTGTGTGTTCACATTACGTTCTGTGGTGTGTGTGTTCACATTGCGTTCTGTGGTGTGTGTGTACGCATTGCGTTCTGTGGTGTGTGTGTTCACATTGCGTTCTGTGGTGTGTGTTCACATTGCGTTCTGTGGTGTGTGTGTTCACATTGAGTTCTGTGGTGTGTGTGTTCACATTGCGTTCTGTGGTGTGTGTGTACACATTGCGTTCTGTGGTGTGTGTGTAAACATTGCGTTCTGTGGTGTGTGTGTTCACATTGCGTTCTGTGGTGTCCGTGTTCACATTGCGTTCTGTGGTGTGTGTGTTCACATTTCGTTCTGTGGTGTGTGTGTACACATTGCGTTCTGTGGTGTGTGTGTTCACATTGCGTTCTGTGGTGTGTGTCTTTACATTGTGTTCTGTGGTGTGTGTGTTCACATTGCGTTCTGTGGTGTGTGTCTTTACATTGCGTTCTGTGGTGTGCGGTTTTACATTGCGTTCTGTGGTGTGTGTGTTCACATTGCGTTTTGTGTTGTGTGTTTAAATTGCGTCCTGTGGTGTGCGGGTCTACTTTGCGTTTTGTGCTATTTCTTGTCCACATTGCGTTCTGCGGTCTGTGTGTTTACATTGACTTCTGGTGTGTGTGTGTTCACATTGCGTTCTGTGGTGTGCAGTTTCACATTGTGTTCTGAGGTATGTGTTTTCTTATTGCATTCTATGGTGTGCGGGATTACATTGCGTCCTGTGGTGTTTCTTGTCCACATTGCAATCTGCGTTATGTGTGTTTATATTGAATTCTGGTGTGTGTGTTCCCATTGCGTTCTGTGGTGTGTGTGTTCCCATTGCGTTCTGTGGTGTGTGTGTTCCCATTGCGTTCTGTGGTGTGTGTGTTCACATTGCGTTCTGTGGTGTGTGTGTTCCCAATGCGTTCTGTGGTTTGTGTGTTCACATTGCGTTCTGTGGTGTGTGTGTTCCCATTGCGTTCTGTGGTGTGTGTGTTCCCATTGCGTTCTGTGGTGTGTGTGTTCCCATTGCGTTCTGTGGTGTGTGTGTTCACATTGCGTTCTGTGGTGTGTGTGTTCCCATTGCGTTCTGTGGTGTGTGTGTTCCCATTGCGTTCTGTGGTGTGTGTGTTCACATTGCGTTCTGTGGTGTGTGTGTTTACATTGCGTTCTGTGGTGTGTGTGTTCCCATTGCGTTCTGTGGTGTGTGTGTTTACATTGCGTTCTGTGGTGTGTGTGTTTACATTGCGTTCTGTGGTGTGTGTGTTTACATTGCGTTCTGTGGTGTGTGTGTTTACATTGCATTCTGTGGTGTGTGTATACACATTGCGTTCTGTGGTGTGTGTGTACACATTGCGTTCTGTGGTGTGTGTGTTTACATTGCGTTCTGTGGTGTGTGTGTTTACATTGCGTTCTGTGGTGTGTGTATACACATTGCGTTCTGTGGTTTGTGTGTACACATTGCGTTCTGTGGTGTGTGTGTTCACATTGCGTTCTGTGGTGTGCGGTTTTACATTGCGTTCTGTGGTGTGCGGTTGTACATTGCGTTCTGTGGTGTGTGTGTTCACATTGCGTTCTGTGGTGTGTGTGTACACATTGCGTTCTGTGGTGTGTGTGTTCACATTGTGTTCTGTGGTGTGTGTGTTCACATTGCGTTCTGTGGTGTGTGTTCACATTGCGTTCTGTGGTGTGTGTTCACATTGCGTTCTGTGGTATGTGTGTACACATTGCGTTCTGTTGTGTGTGTGTTCACATTGCGTTCTGTGGTATGTGTTCACATTGCGTTCTGTGGTGTGTGTGTTCACATAGCGTTCTGTGGTGTGTGTTCACATTGCGTTCTATGGTGTGTGTGTACACATTGCGTTCTGTGGTGTGTGTGGTTTCACATTGCGTTCTGTGGTGTGTGTGTACACACTGCGTTCAGTGGTGTGTGTTCACATTGCGTTCCGTGGTGTGTGTATTTAAATTATGTTCTGTGGTGTGTGTGTTCACATTGCGTTCTGTGGTGTGTGTGTACACATTGCGTTCTGTGGTGTGTGTACACATTGCGTTCTGTGCTGTGTGTTCACATTGCGTTCTGTGCAGTGTGTTCCCATTGCGTTCTGTGGTGTGTGTGTACACATTGCGTTCTGTGCTGTGTGTTCATATTGCGTTCTGTGCTGTGTGTTCCCATTGCGTTCTGTGGTGTGTGTGTTCACATTGCGTTCTGTGGTGTGTGTGTTCACATTGTGTTCTGTGGTATGTGTTCACATTGCGTTCTGTGGTGTGTGTGTTCACATTGCGTTCTGTAGTGTGTGTGTTCACATTGCGTTCTGTGGTGTGTGTGTTCACATTGCGTTCTGTGGTGTGTGTGTTCACATTGCGTTCTGTGGTGTGTGTGTTCTCATCCTGTTCTGTGGTATGTGTTCACATTGCGTTCTGTGCTGTGTGTTCCCATTGCGTTCTGTGGTATGTGTTCACTTTGCGTTCTGTGCTGTGTGTTCACATTGCGTTCTGTGGTGTGTGTGTTCACATTGCGTTCTGTGGTGTGTGTGTTCACATTGCGTTCTGTGGTGTGTGTGTTCACATTGCGTTCTGTTGTGTGTGTGTACACATTGCGTTCTGTGGTGTGTGTGTTCACATTGCGTTCTGTGGTGTGTGTGTTTACATTGCGTTCTGTGGCGTGTGTGTTTACATTGCATTCTGTGGTGTGTGTTCATGTTACGTTCTGTGGTGTGAGGGGTTACTTTGCGTTCTCTGGTTTGCAGTTTCACATTACGTTCTGTGGTATGTGTTCACATTGCGTTCTGTGCTGTGTGTTCACATTGCGTTCTGTGGTGTGTGTGTTCACATTACGTTCTGTGGTGTGTGTGTTTACATTGCGTTCTGTGGTGTGTGTGTACACATTGCGTTCTGTGGTGTGTGTTCACATTGCGTTCTGTGGTGTGTGTGTACACATTGCGTTCTGTGGTGTGTGTGTTCACATTGCGTTCTGAGGTGTGTGTGTACACATTGCGTTCTGTGGTGTGTGTGTTCACATTGCGTTCAGTTGTCTGTATGTAAACATTGCGTTCTGTGGTGTGTGTGTACACATTGCATTCTGTGGTGTGTGTTTACAGATTGCGTTCTGTGGTGTGTGTGTTCACATACCGTTCTGTGGTGTGTGTGTACACATTGCGATCTGTGATGTGTGTGTTCACATTGCGTTCTGTGGTGTGTGTGTTCACATTGCGTTCAGTGGTGTGTGTGTAAACATTGCGTTCTGTGGTGTGTGTGTTCACATTGCGTTCTGTGGTGTGTGTGTTCACATTGCGTTCTGTGGTGTGTGTTCACATTGCGTTCTGTGGTGTGTGTGTTTAAATTACGTTCTGTGGTGCCCTTGTTCACATTGCGTTCTGTGGTGCCCGTGTTCACATTGCGTTCTGTGGTGTGTGTATACACATTGCGTTCTGTGGTGTGTGTGTTCACATTGCGTTCTGTGGTGTGTGTGTTCACATTGCGTTCTGTGGTGTGTGTTCACATTGCGCTCTGTGGTGTGTGTTCACATTGTATTCTGTGGTGTGCTGTTTCACATGGCGTTCTGTGGTGTGCGGTTTTACATGGCGTTCTGTGGTGTGCGGTTTTACATTGCGTTCTGTGGTGTGTGTGTTCACATTGCGTTCTGTGGTGTGTGTTCACATTGCGTTCTGTGGTGAGTGTTCACATTGCGTTCTGTGGTGTGTGTGTACACATTGCGTTCTGTGGTATGTGTACACATTGCGTTCTTTGGTGCGTGTTCACATTGCGTTCTGTGGTGTGTGTGTTCACATTGCGTTCTGTGGTGTGTGTGTACACACTGCGTTCAGTGGTCTGTGTTTACACACTGCGTTCAGTGGTGCGTGTTCACATTGCGTTCTGTGGTGTGTGTATTTAAATTATGTTCTGTGGTGTGTGTTCACATTGCGTTCTGTGGTGTGTGTACACATTACCTTCTGTGATGTGTGTGTACACACTGCGTTCACTGGTGTGTGCTCACATTGCGTTCTGTGGTGTGTGTATTTAAATTATGTTCTGTGGTGTGTGTTCACATTGCGTTCTGTGGTGTGTGTACACATTGCGTTCTGTGGTGTGTGTGTACACATTGCGTTCTGTGGTGTGTGTATTTAAATTATGTTCTGTGGTGTGTGTTCACATTGCGTTCTGTGGTGTGTGTATTTAAATTATGTTCTGTGGTGTGTGTTCACATTGTGTTCTGTGGTGTGTGTGTACACATTGCGTTCTGTGGTGTGTGTGTACACATTGCGTTCTGTGGTGTGCGGTTGTACATTGCGTTCTGTGGTGTGTGTGTTCACATTGCGTTCTGTGGTGTGTGTGTACACATTGCGTTCTGTGGTGTGTGTGTTCACATTGTGTTCTGTGGTGTGTGTGTTCACATTGCGTTCTGTGGTGTGTGTTCACATTGCGTTCTGTGGTGTGTGTTCACATTGCGTTCTGTGGTATGTGTGTACACATTGCGTTCTGTGGTGTGTGTGTTCACATTGCGTTCTGTGGTATGTGTTCACATTGCGTTCTGTGGTGTGTGTGTTCACATAGCGTTCTGTGGTGTGTGTTCACATTGCGTTCTATGGTGTGTGTGTACACATTGCGTTCTGTGGTGTGTGTGGTTTCACATTGCGTTCTGTGGTGTGTGTGTACACACTGCGTTCAGTGGTGTGTGTTCACATTGCGTTCCGTGGTGTGTGTATTTAAATTATGTTCTGTGGTGTGTGTGTTCACATTGCGTTCTGTGGTGTGTGTGTACACATTGCGTTCTGTGGTGTGTGTACACATTGCGTTCTGTGCTGTGTGTTCACATTGCGTTCTGTGCAGTGTGTTCCCATTGCGTTCTGTGGTGTGTGTGTACACATTGCGTTCTGTGCTGTGTGTTCATATTGCGTTCTGTGCTGTGTGTTCCCATTGCGTTCTGTGGTGTGTGTGTTCACATTGCGTTCTGTGGTGTGTGTGTTCACATTGTGTTCTGTGGTATGTGTTCACATTGCGTTCTGTGGTGTGTGTGTTCACATTGCGTTCTGTAGTGTGTGTGTTCACATTGCGTTCTGTGGTGTGTGTGTTCACATTGCGTTCTGTGGTGTGTGTGTTCACATTGCGTTCTGTGGTGTGTGTGTTCTCATCGTGTTCTGTGGTATGTGTTCACATTGCGTTCTGTGCTGTGTGTTCCCATTGCGTTCTGTGGTATGTGTTCACTTTGCGTTCTGTGCTGTGTGTTCACATTGCGTTCTGTGGTGTGTGTGTTCACATTGCGTTCTGTGGTGTGTGTGTTCACATTGCGTTCTGTGGTGTGTGTGTTCACATTGCGTTCTGTTGTGTGTGTGTACACATTGCGTTCTGTGGTGTGTGTGTTCACATTGCGTTCTGTGGTGTGTGTGTTTACATTGCGTTCTGTGGCGTGTGTGTTTACATTGCATTCTGTGGTGTGTGTTCATGTTACGTTCTGTGGTGTGCGGGGTTACTTTGCGTTCTCTGGTTTGCAGTTTCACATTACGTTCTGTGGTATGTGTTCACATTGCGTTCTGTGCTGTGTGTTCACATTGCGTTCTGTGGTGTGTGTGTTCACATTACGTTCTGTGGTGTGTGTGTTTACATTGCGTTCTGTGGTGTGTGTGTACACATTGCGTTCTGTGGTGTGTGTGTTCACATTGCGTTCTGTGGTGTGTGTGTACACATTGCGTTCTGTGGTGTGTGTGTTCACATTGCGTTCTGAGGTGTGTGTGTACACATTGCGTTCTGTGGTGTGTGTGTTCACATTGCGTTCAGTTGTCTGTATGTAAACATTGCGTTCTGTGGTGTGTGTGTACACATTGCATTCTGTGGTGTGTGTTTACAGATTGCGTTCTGTGGTGTGTGTGTTCACATTGCGTTCTGTGGTGTGTGTGTACACATTGCGATCTGTGATGTGTGTGTTCACATTGCGTTCTGTGGTGTGTGTGTTCACATTGCGTTCAGTGGTGTGTGTGTAAACATTGCGTTCTGTGGTGTGTGTGTTCACATTGCGTTCTGTGGTGTGTGTGTTCACATTGCGTTCTGTGGTGTGTGTTCACATTGCGTTCTGTGGTGTGTGTGTTTAAATTACGTTCTGTGGTGCCCTTGTTCACATTGCGTTCTGTGGTGCCCGTGTTCACATTGCGTTCTGTGGTGTGTGTATACACATTGCGTTCTGTGGTGTGTGTGTTCACATTGCGTTCTGTGGTGTGTGTGTTCACATTGCGTTCTGTGGTGTGTGTTCACATTGCGTTCTGTGGTGTGTGTTCACATTGTATTCTGTGGTGTGCTGTTTCACATGGCGTTCTGTGGTGTGCGGTTTTACATGGCGTTCTGTGGTGTGCGGTTTTACATTGCGTTCTGTGGTGTGTGTGTTCACATTGCGTTCTGTGGTGTGTGTTCACATTGCGTTCTGTGGTGAGTGTTCACATTGCGTTCTGTGGTGTGTGTGTACACATTGCGTTCTGTGGTATGTGTACACATTGCGTTCTTTGGTGCGTGTTCACATTGCGTTCTGTGGTGTGTGTGTTCACATTGCGTTCTGTGGTGTGTGTGTACACACTGCGTTCAGTGGTCTGTGTTTACACACTGCGTTCAGTGGTGCGTGTTCACATTGCGTTCTGTGGTGTGTGTATTTAAATTATGTTCTGTGGTGTGTGTTCACATTGCGTTCTGTGGTGTGTGTACACATTACCTTCTGTGGTGTGTGTGTACACACTGCGTTCAGTGGTGTGTGCTCACATTGCGTTCTGTGGTGTGTGTATTTAAATTATGTTCTGTGGTGTGTGTTCACTTTGCGTTCTGTGGTGTGTGTACACATTGCGTTCTGTGGTGTGTGTGTACTCATTGCGTTCTGTGGTGTGTGTGTTCACATTGCGTTCTGTGGTGTGTGTATTTAAATTATGTTCTGTGGTGTGTGTTCACATTGTGTTCTGTGGTGTGTGTATTTAAATTATGTTCTGTGGTGTGTGTTCACATTGTGTTCTGTGGTGTGTGTGTACACATTGCGTTCTGTGGTGTGTGTGTACACATTGCGTTCTTTGGTGGGTGTGTTTACATTGCGTTCTGTGGTGTGTGTGTTTACATTGCGTTCTGTGGTGTGTGTATACACATTGCGTTCTGTGGTGTGTGTGTACACATTGCGTTCTGTGGTGTGTGTGTTCACATTGCGTTCTGTGGTGTGTGTGTACACATTGCGTTCTGTGGTGTGTGTTCACATTGCGTTCTGTGGTGTGTGTGTTTAAATTATGTTCTGTGGTGTCCGTGTTCACATTGCATTCTGTGGTGTGCTGTTTCACATGGCGTTCTGTGGTGTGCGGTTTTACATTGCGTTCTGTGGTGTGCGGTTTTACATTGCGTTCTGTGGTGTGTGTGTTCACATTGCGTTCTGTACTGTGTGTGTACACATTGCGTTCTGTGGTGTGTGTGTTCACATTGTGTTCTGTGGTGTGTGTGTTCACATTGCGTTCAGTGGTGTGTGTTCACATTGCGTTCTGTGGTGTGTGTTCACATTGCGTTCTGTGGTATGTGTGTACACATTGCGTTCTGTGGTGTGTGTGTTCACATTGCGTTCTGTGGTATGTTTTCAAATTGCGTTCTGTGGTGAGTGTGTTCACATAGCGTTCTGTGGTGTGTGTTCACATTGCGTTATATGGTGTGTGTGTACACATTGCGTTCTGTGGTGTGTGTGGTTTCACATTGCGTTCTGTGGTGTGTGTGTACACACTGCGTTCAGTGGTGTGTGTTCACATTGCGTTCTGTGGTGTGTGTATTTAAATTATGTTCTGTGGTGTGTGTGTTCACATTGCGTTCTGTGGTTTGTGTGTACACATTGCGTTCTGTGGTGTGTGCGTACACATTGCGTTCTTTGGTGTGTGTTCACAATGCGTTCTGTGGTGTGTGTGTACACATTGCGTTCTGTGGTGTGTGTTCACATTGCGTTCTGTGGTGTGTGTGTTCACATTGCGTTCTGTGGTGTGTGTGTTCACATTGCGTTCTGTGGTGTGTGTGTTCACATTACGTTCTGTGGTGTGTGTGTTCACATTGCGTTCTGTGGTGTCTGTGTTCACATTGCGTTCTGTGGTATGTGTTCACATTGCGTTCTGTGGTGTGTGTGTACACATTGCGTTCTGTGGTGTGTGTACACATTGCGTTCTGTGGTGTGTGTTCACATTGCGTTCAGTGGTGTGTGTGTACACATTGCGTTCTGTGGTGTGTGTGTTCACATTGCGTTCTGTGGTGTCTGTACACATTGCGTTCTGTGGTGTGTGTGTTCACATTGCGTTCTGTGGTGTGTGTTCACATTGCGTTCTGTGCTGTGTGTTCACATTGCGTTCTGTGCAGTGTGTTCCCATTGCGTTCTGTGGTGTGTGTGTACACATTGCGTTCTGTGCTGTGTGTTCACATTGCGTTCTGTGCTGTGTGTTCCCATTGCGTTCTGTGGTGTGTGTGTTCACATTACGTTCTGTGGTGTGTGTGTTCACATTGCGTTCTGTGGTGTGTGTGTACGCATTGCGTTCTGTGGTGTGTGTGTTCACATTGCGTTCTGTGGTGTGTGTTCACATTCCGTTCTGTGGTGTGTGTGTTCACATTGAGTTCTGTGGTGTGTGTGTTCACATTGCGTTCTGTGGTGTGTGTGTACACATTGCGTTCTGTGGTGTGTGTGTAAACATTGCGTTCTGTGGTGTGTGTGTTCACATTGCGTTCTGTGGTGTCCGTGTTCACATTGCGTTCTGTGGTGTGTGTGTTCACATTTCGTTCTGTGGTGTGTGTGTACACATTGCGTTCTGTGGTGTGTGTGTTCACATTGCGTTCTGTGGTGTGTGTCTTTACATTGTGTTCTGTGGTGTGTGTGTTCACATTGCGTTCTGTGGTGTGTGTCTTTACATTGCGTTCTGTGGTGTGCGGTTTTACATTGCGTTCTGTGGTGTGTGTGTTCACATTGCGTTTTGTGTTGTGTGTTTAAATTGCGTCCTGTGGTGTGCGGGTCTACTTTGCGTTTTGTGGTATTTCTTGTCCACATTCCGTTCTGCGGTCTGTGTGTTTACATTGACTTCTGGTGTGTGTGTGTTCACATTGCGTTCTGTGGTGTGCAGTTTCACATTGTGTTCTGAGGTATGTGTTTTCTTATTGCATTCTATGGTGTGCGGGATTACATTGCGTCCTGTGGTGTTTCTTGTACACATTGCAATCTGCGTTATGTTTGTTTATATTGAATTCTGGTGTGTGTGTTCCCATTGCGTTCTGTGGTGTGTGTGTTCCCATTGCGTTTTGTGGTGTGTGTGTTCCCATTGCGTTCTGTGGTGTGTGTGTTCACATTGCGTTCTGTGGTGTGTGTGTTCCCATTGCGTTCTGTGGTTTGTGTGTTCACATTGCGTTCTGTGGTGTGTGTGTTCCCATTGCGTTCTGTGGTGTGTGTGTTCCCATTGCGTTCTGTGGTGTGTGTGTTCCCATTGCGTTCTGTGGTGTGTGTGTTCACATTGCGTTCTGTGGTGTGTGTGTTCCCATTGCGTTCTGTGGTGTGTGTGTTCCCATTGCGTTCTGTGGTGTGTGTGTTCACATTGCGTTCTGTGGTGTGTGTGTTTACATTGCGTTCTGTGGTGTGTGTGTTCCCATTGCGTTCTGTGGTGTGTGTGTTTACATTGCGTTCTGTGGTGTGTGTGTTTACATTGCGTTCTGTGGTGTGTGTGTTTACATTGCGTTCTGTGGTGTGTGTGTTTACATTGCATTCTGTGGTGTGTGTATACACATTGCGTTCTGTGGTGTGTGTGTACACATTGCGTTCTGTGGTGTGTGTGTTTACATTGCGTTCTGTGGTGTGTGTGTTTGCATTGCGTTCTGTGGTGTGTGTATACACATTGCGTTCTGTGGTTTGTGTGTACACATTGCGTTCTGTGGTGTGTGTGTTCACATTGCGTTCTGTGGTGTGCGGTTTTACATTGCGTTCTGTGGTGTGCGGTTGTACATTGCGTTCTGTGGTGTGTGTGTTCACATTGCGTTCTGTGGTGTGTGTGTACACATTGCGTTCTGTGGTGTGTGTGTTCACATTGTGTTCTGTGTTGTGTGTGTTCACATTGCGTTCTGTGGTGTGTGTTCACATTGCGTTCTGTGGTGTGTGTTCACATTGCGTTCTGTGGTATGTGTGTACACATTGCGTTCTGTGGTGTGTGTGTTCACATTGCGTTCTGTGGTATGTGTTCACATTGCGTTCTGTGGTGTGTGTGTTCACATAGCGTTCTGCGGTGTGTGTTCACATTGCGTTCTATGGTGTGTGTGTACACATTGCGTTCTGTGGTGTGTGTGGTTTCACATTGCGTTCTGTGGTGTGTGTGTACACACTGCGTTCAGTGGTGTGTGTTCACATTGCGTTCCGTGGTGTGTGTATTTAAATTATGTTCTGTGGTGTGTGTGTTCACATTGCGTTCTGTGGTGTGTGTGTACACATTGCGTTCTGTGGTGTGTGTACACATTGCGTTCTGTGCTGTGTGTTCACATTGCGTTCTGTGGTGTGTGTGTTTACATTGCTTTCTGTGGTGTGCGTGTTCCCATTGCGTTCTGTGGTGTGTGTGTTTACATTGCGTTCTGTGGTGTGTGTGTTTACATTGCGTTCTGTGGTGTGTGTGTTTACATTGCGTTCTGTGGTGTGTGTGTTTACATTGCATTCTGTGGTGTGTGTATACACATTGCGTTCTGTGGTGTGTGTGTACACATTGCGTTCTGTGGTGTGTGTGTTTACATTGCGTTCTGTGGTGTGTGTGTTTACATTGCGTTCTGTGGTGTGTGTATTTAAATTATGTTCTGTGGTGTGTGTGTTCACATTGCGTTCTGTGGTGTGTGTGTACACATTGCGTTCTGTGGTGTGTGTACACATTGCGTTCTGTGCTGTGTGTTCACATTGCGTTCTGTGGTGTGTGTGTTTACATTGCTTTCTGTGGTGTGCGTGTTCCCATTGCGTTCTGTGGTGTGTGTGTTTACATTGCGTTCTGTGGTGTGTGTGTTTACATTGCGTTCTGTGGTGTGTGTGTTTACATTGCGTTCTGTGGTGTGTGTGTTTACATTGCATTCTGTGGTGTGTGTATACACATTGCGTTCTGTGGTGTGTGTGTACACATTGCGTTCTGTGGTGTGTGTGTTTACATTGCGTTCTGTGGTGTGTGTGTTTACATTGCGTTCTGTGGTGTGTGTATACACATTGCCTTCTGTGGTGTGTGTGTTTACATTGCATTCTGTGGTGTGTGTATACACATTGCGTTCTGTGGTGTGTGTGTACACATTGCGTTCTGTGGTGTGTGTGTTTACATTGCGTTCTGTGGTGTGTGTGTTTACATTGCGTTCTGTGGTGTGTGTATACACATTGCGTTCTGTGGTGTGTGTGTACACATTGCGTTCTGTGGTGTGTGTGTAAACATTGCGTTCTGTGGTGTGTGTGTTCACATTGCGTTCTGTGGTGTCCGTGTTCACATTGCGTTCTGTGGTGTGTGTGTTCACATTTCGTTCTGTGGTGTGTGTGTACACATTGCGTTCTGTGGTGTGTGTGTTCACATTGCGTTCTGTGGTGTGTGTCTTTACATTGTGTTCTGTGGTGTGTGTGTTCACATTGCGTTCTGTGGTGTGTGTCTTTACATTGCGTTCTGTGGTGTGCGGTTTTACATTGCGTTCTGTGGTGTGTGTGTTCACATTGCGTTTTGTGTTGTGTGTTTAAATTGCGTCCTGTGGTGTGCGGGTCTACTTTGCGTTTTGTGGTATTTCTTGTCCACATTCCGTTCTGCGGTCTGTGTGTTTACATTGACTTCTGGTGTGTGTGTGTTCACATTGCGTTCTGTGGTGTGCAGTTTCACATTGTGTTCTGAGGTATGTGTTTTCTTATTGCATTCTATGGTGTGCGGGATTACATTGCGTCCTGTGGTGTTTCTTGTCCACATTGCAATCTGCGTTATGTGTGTTTATATTGAATTCTGGTGTGTGTGTTCCCATTGCGTTCTGTGGTGTGTGTGTTCCCATTGCGTTCTGTGGTGTGTGTGTTCCCATTGCGTTCTGTGGTGTGTGTGTTCACATTGCGTTCTGTGGTGTGTGTGTTCCCATTGCGTTCTGTGGTTTGTGTGTTCACATTGCGTTCTGTGGTGTGTGTGTTCCCATTGCGTTCTGTGGTGTGTGTGTTCCCATTGCGTTCTGTGGTGTGTGTGTTCCCATTGCGTTCTGTGGTGTGTGTGTTCACATTGCGTTCTGTGGTGTGTGTGTTCCCATTGCGTTCTGTGGTGTGTGTGTTCCCATTGCGTTCTGTGGTGTGTGTGTTCACATTGCGTTCTGTGGTGTGTGTGTTTACATTGCGTTCTGTGGTGTGTGTGTTCCCATTGCGTTCTGTGGTGTGTGTGTTTACATTGCGTTCTGTGGTGTGTGTGTTTACATTGCGTTCTGTGGTGTGTGTGTTTACATTGCGTTCTGTGGTGTGTGTGTTTACATTGCATTCTGTGGTGTGTGTATACACATTGCGTTCTGTGGTGTGTGTGTACACGTTGCGTTCTGTGGTGTGTGTGTTTACATTGCGTTCTGTGGTGTGTGTGTTTACATTGAGTTCTGTGGTGTGTGTATACACATTGCGTTCTGTGGTTTGTGTGTACACATTGCGTTCTGTGGTGTGTGTGTTCACATTGCGTTCTGTGGTGTGCGGTTTTACATTGCGTTCTGTGGTGTGCGGTTGTACATTGCGTTCTGTGGTGTGTGTGTTCACATTGCGTTCTGTGGTGTGTGTTCACATTGCGTTCTGTGGTGTGTGTTCACATTGCGTTCTGTGGTATGTGTGTACACATTGCGTTCTGTGGTGTGTGTGTTCACATTGCGTTCTGTGGTATGTGTTCACATTGCGTTCTGTGGTGTGTGTGTTCACATAGCGTTCTGTGGTGTGTGTTCACATTGCGTTCTATGGTGTGTGTGTACACATTGCGTTCTGTGGTGTGTGTGGTTTCACATTGCGTTCTGTGGTGTGTGTGTACACACTGCGTTCAGTGGTGTGTGTTCACATTGCGTTCCGTGGTGTGTGTATTTAAATTATGTTCTGTGGTGTGTGTGTTCACATTGCGTTCTGTGGTGTGTGTGTACACATTGCGTTCTGTGGTGTGTGTACACATTGCGTTCTGTGCTGTGTGTTCACATTGCGTTCTGTGGTGTGTGTGTTTACATTGCTTTCTGTGGTGTGCGTGTTCCCATTGCGTTCTGTGGTGTGTGTGTTTACATTGCGTTCTGTGGTGTGTGTGTTTACATTGCGTTCTGTGGTGTGTGTGTTTACATTGCGTTCTGTGGTGTGTGTGTTTACATTGCATTCTGTGGTGTGTGTATACACATTGCGTTCTGTGGTGTGTGTGTACACATTACGTTCTGTGGTGTGTGTGTTTACATTGCGTTCAGTAGTGTGTGTGTTTACATTGCGTTCTGTGGTGTGTGTATACACATTGCCTTCTGTGGTGTGTGTGTTTACATTGCGTTCTGTGGTGTGTGTGTTTACATTGCATTCTGTGGTGTGTGTATACACATTGCGTTCTGTGGTGTGTGTGTACACATTGCGTTCTGTGGTGTGTGTGTTTACATTGCGTTCTGTGGTGTGTGTGTTTACATTGCGTTCTGTGGTGTGTGTATACACATTGCCTTCTGTGGTTTGTGTGCTCACATTGCGTTCTGTGGTGTGTGTGTACACATTGCGTTCTGTGGTGTGTGTTCACATTGCGTTCTGTGGTGTGTGTGTTTAAATTACGTTCTGTGGTGTCCGTGTTCACATTGCATTCTGTGGTGCGCTGTTTCACATGGCGTTCTGTGGTGTGCGGTTTTACATTGCGTTCTGTGGTGTGCGGTTTTACATTGCGTTCTGTGGTGTGTGTGTTCACATTGCGTTCTGTGGTGTGTGTGTACACATTGCGTTCTGTGGTGTGTGTGTTCACATTGTGTTCTGTGGTGTGTGTGTTCACATTGCGTTCTGTGGTGTGTGTTCACATTGCGTTCTGTGGTGTGTGTGTTCACATTGCGTTCTGTGGTGTGTGTGTTCACATTGCGTTCTGTGGTGTGTGTGTTCACATTACGTTCTGTGGTGTGTGTGTTCACATTGCGTTCTGTGGTGTCTGTGTTCACATTGCGTTCTGTGGTATGTGTTCACATTGCGTTCTGTGGTGTGTGTGTACACATTGCGTTCTGTGGTGTGTGTACACATTGCGTTCTGTGGTGTGTGTTCACATTGCGTTCAGTGGTGTGTGTGTACACATTGCGTTCTGTGGTGTGTGTGTTCACATTGCGTTCTGTGGTGTCTGTACACATTGCGTTCTGTGGTGTGTGTGTTCACATTGCGTTCTGTGGTGTGTGTTCACATTGCGTTCTGTGCTGTGTGTTCACATTGCGTTCGGTGCAGTGTGTTCCCATTGCGTTCTGTGGTGTGTGTGTACACATTGCGTTCTGTGCTGTGTGTTCACATTGCGTTCTGTGCTGTGTGTTCCCATTGCGTTCTGTGGTGTGTGTGTTCACATTACGTTCTGTGGTGTGTGTGTTCACATTGCGTTCTGTGGTGTGTGTGTACGCATTGCGTTCTGTGGTGTGTGTGTTCACATTGCGTTCTGTGGTGTGTGTTCACATTCCGTTCTGTGGTGTGTGTGTTCACATTGAGTTCTGTGGTGTGTGTGTTCACATTGCGTTCTGTGGTGTGTGTGTACACATTGCGTTCTGTGGTGTGTGTGTAAACATTGCGTTCTGTGGTGTGTGTGTTCACATTGCGTTCTGTGGTGTCCGTGTTCACATTGCGTTCTGTGGTGTGTGTGTTCACATTTCGTTCTGTGGTGTGTGTGTACACATTGCGTTCTGTGGTGTGTGTGTTCACATTGCGTTCTGTGGTGTGTGTCTTTACATTGTGTTCTGTGGTGTGTGTGTTCACATTGCGTTCTGTGGTGTGTGTCTTTACATTGCGTTCTGTGGTGTGCGATTTTACATTGCGTTCTGTGGTGTGTGTGTTCACATTGCGTTTTGTGTTGTGTGTTTAAATTGCGTCCTGTGGTGTGCGGGTCTACTTTGCGTTTTGTGGTATTTCTTGTCCACATTCCGTTCTGCGGTCTGTGTGTTTACATTGACTTCTGGTGTGTGTGTGTTCACATTGCGTTCTGTGGTGTGCAGTTTCACATTGTGTTCTGAGGTATGTGTTTTCTTATTGCATTCTATGGTGTGCGGGATTACATTGCGTCCTGTGGTGTTTCTTGTCCACATTGCAATCTGCGTTATGTGTGTTTATATTGAATTCTGGTGTGTGTGTTCCCATTGCGTTCTGTGGTGTGTGTGTTCCCATTGCGTTCTGTGGTGTGTGTGTTCCCATTGCGTTCTGTGGTGTGTGTGTTCACATTGCGTTCTGTGGTGTGTGTGTTCCCATTGCGTTCTGTGGTTTGTGTGTTCACATTGCGTTCTGTGGTGTGTGTGTTCCCATTGCGTTCTGTGGTGTGTGTGTTCCCATTGCATTCTGTGGTGTGTGTGTTCCCATTGCGTTCTGTGGTGTGTGTGTTCACATTGCGTTCTGTGGTGTGTGTGTTCCCATTGCGTTCTGTGGTGTGTGTGTTCCCATTGCGTTCTGTGGTGTGTGTGTTCACATTGCGTTCTGTGGTGTGTGTGTTTACATTGCGTTCTGTGGTGTGTGTGTTCCCATTGCGTTCTGTGGTGTGTGTGTTTACATTGCGATCTGTGGTGTGTGTGTTTACATTGCGTTCTGTGGTGTGTGTGTTTACATTGCGTTCTGTGGTGTGTGTGTTTACATTGCATTCTGTGGTGTGTGTATACACATTGCGTTCTGTGGTGTGTGTGTACACATTGCGTTCTGTGGTGTGTGTGTTTACATTGCGTTCTGTGGTGTGTGTGTTTACATTGCGTTCTGTGGTGTGTGTATACACATTGCGTTCTGTGGTTTGTGTGTACACATTGCGTTCTGTGGTGTGTGTGTTCACATTGCGTTCTGTGGTGTCCGGTTTTACATTGCGTTCTGTGGTGTGCGGTTGTACATTGCGTTCTGTGGTGTGTGTGTTCACATTGCGTTCTGTGGTGTGTGTGTACACATTGCGTTCTGTGGTGTGTGTGTTCACATTGTGTTCTGTGTTGTGTGTGTTCACATTGCGTTCTGTGGTGTGTGTTCACATTGCGTTCTGTGGTGTGTGTTCACATTGCGTTCTGTGGTATGTGTGTACACATTGCGTTCTGTGGTGTGTGTGTTCACATTGCGTTCTGTGGTATGTGTTCACATTGCGTTCTGTGGTGTGTGTGTTCACATAGCGTTCTGTGGTGTGTGATCACATTGCGTTCTATGGTGTGTGTGTACACATTGCGTTCTGTGGTGTGTGTGGTTTCACATTGCGTTCTGTGGTGTGTGTGTACACACTGCGTTCAGTGGTGTGTGTTCACATTGCGTTCCGTGGTGTGTGTATTTAAATTATGTTCTGTGGTGTGTGTGTTCACATTGCGTTCTGTGGTGTGTGTGTACACATTGCGTTCTGTGGTGTGTGTACACATTGCGTTCTGTGCTGTGTGTTCACATTGCGTTCTGTGGTGTGTGTGTTTACATTGCTTTCTGTGGTGTGCGTGTTCCCATTGCGTTCTGTGGTGTGTGTGTTTACATTGCGTTCTGTGGTGTGTGTGTTTACATTGCGTTCTGTGGTGTGTGTGTTTACATTGCGTTGTGTGGTGTGTGTGTTTACATTGCATTCTGTGGTGTGTGTATACACATTGCGTTCTGTGGTGTGTGTGTACACATTGCGTTCTGTGGTGTGTGTGTTTACATTGCGTTCTGTGGTGTGTGTGTTTACATTGCGTTCTGTGGTGTGTGTATACACATTGCCTTCTGTGGTGTGTGTGTTTACATTGCGTTCTGTGGTGTGTGTGTTTACATTGCGTTCTGTGGTGTGTGTGTTTACATTGCATTCTGTGGTGTGTATATACACATTGCGTTCTGTGGTGTGTGTGTACACATTGCGTTCTGTGGTGTGTGTGTTTACATTGCGTTCTGTGGTGTGTGTGTTTACATTGCGTTCTGTGGTGTGTGTATACACATTGCGTTCTGTGGTGTGTGTGTACACATTGCGTTCTGTGGTGTGTGTGTAAACATTGCGTTCTGTGGTGTGTGTGTTCACATTGCGTTCTGTGGTGTCCGTGTTCACATTGCGTTCTGTGGTGTGTGTGTTCACATTTCGTTCTGTGGTGTGTGTGTACACATTGCGTTCTGTGGTGTGTGTGTTCACATTGCGTTCTGTGGTGTGTGTCTTTACATTGTGTTCTGTGGTGTGTGTGTTCACATTGCGTTCTGTGGTGTGTGTCTTTACATTGCGTTCTGTGGTGTGCGGTTTTACATTGCGTTCTGTGGTGTGTGTGTTCACATTGCGTTTTGTGTTGTGTGTTTAAATTGCGTCCTGTGGTGTGCGGGTCTACTTTGCGTTTTGTGGTATTTCTTGTCCACATTCCGTTCTGTGGTCTGTGTGTTTACATTGACTTCTGGTGTGTGTGTGTTCACATTGCGTTCTGTGGTGTGCAGTTTCACATTGTGTTCTGAGGTATGTGTTTTCTTATTGCATTCTATGGTGTGCGGGATTACATTGCGTCCTGTGGTGTTTCTTGTCCACATTGCAATCTGCGTTATGTGTGTTTATATTGAATTCTGGTGTGTGTGTTCCCATTGCGTTCTGTGGTGTGTGTGTTCCCATTGCGTTCTGTGGTGTGTGTGTTCCCATTGTGTTCTGTGGTGTGTGTGTTCACATTGCGTTCTGTGGTGTGTGTGTTCCCATTGCGTTCTGTGGTTTGTGTGTTCACATTGCGTTCTGTGGTGTGTGTGTTCCCATTGCGTTCTGTGGTGTGTGTGTTCCCATTGCGTTCTGTGGTGTGTGTGTTCCCATTGCGTTCTGTGGTGTGTGTGTTCACATTGCGTTCTGTGGTGTGTGTGTTCCCATTGCGTTCTGTGGTGTGTGTGTTCCCATTGCGTTCTGTGGTGTGTGTGTTCACATTGCGTTCTGTGGTGTGTGTGTTTACATTGCGTTCTGTGGTGTGTGTGTTCCCATTGCGTTCTGTGGTGTGTGTGTTTACATTGCGTTCTGTGGTGTGTTGTTTACATTGCGTTCTGTGGTGTGTGTGTTTACATTGCGTTCTGTGGTGTGTGTGTTTACATTGCATTCTGTGGTGTGTGTATACACATTGCGTTCTGTGGTGTGTGTGTACACATTGCGTTCTGTGGTGTGTGTGTTTACATTGCGTTCTGTGGTGTGTGTGTTTACATTGCGTTCTGTGGTGTGTGTATACACATTGCGTTCTGTGGTTTGTGTGTACACATTGCGTTCTGTGGTGTGTGTGTTCACATTGCGTTCTGTGGTGTGCGGTTTTACATTGCGTTCTGTGGTGTGCGGTTATACATTGCGTTCTGTGGTGTGTGTGTTCACATTGCGTTCTGTGGTGTGTGTGTACACATTGCGTTCTGTGGTGTGTGTGTTCACATTGTGTTCTGTGTTGTGTGTGTTCACATTGCGTTCTGTGGTGTGTGTTCACATTGCGTTCTGTGGTGTGTGTTCACATTGCGTTCTGTGGTATGTGTGTACACATTGCGTTCTGTGGTGTGTGTGTTCACATTGCGTTCTGTGGTATGTGTTCACATTGCGTTCTGTGGTGTGTGTGTTCACATAGCGTTCTGTGGTGTGTGTTCACATTGCGTTCTATGGTGTGTGTGTACACATTGCGTTCTGTGGTGTGTGTGGTTTCACATTGCGTTCTGTGGTGTGTGTGTACACACTGCATTCAGTGGTGTGTGTTCACATTGCGTTCCGTGGTGTGTGTATTTAAATTATGTTCTGTGGTGTGTGTGTTCACATTGCGTTCTGTGGTGTGTGTGTACACATTGCGTTCTGTGGTGTGTGTACACATTGCGTTCTGTGCTGTGTGTTCACATTGCGTTCTGTGGTGTGTGTGTTTACATTGCTTTCTGTGGTGTGCGTGTTCCCATTGCGTTCTGTGGTGTGTGTGTACACATTGCGTTCTGTGGTGTGTGTGTTTACATTGCGTTCTGTGGTGTGTGTGTTTACATTGCGTTCTGTGGTGTGTGTATACACATTGCGTTCTGTGGTTTGTGTGTACACATTGCGTTCTGTGGTGTGTGTGTTCACATTGCGTTCTGTGGTGTGCGGTTTTACATTGCGTTCTGTGGTGTGCGGTTGTACATTGCGTTCTGTGGTGTGTGTGTTCACATTGCGTTCTGTGGTGTGTGTGTACACATTGCGTTCTGTGGTGTGTGTGTTCACATTGTGTTCTGTGTTGTGTGTGTTCACATTGCGTTCTGTGGTGTGTGTTCACATTGCGTTCTGTGGTGTGTGTTCACATTGCGTTCTGTGGTATGTGTGTACACATTGCGTTCTGTGGTGTGTGTGTTCACATTGCGTTCTGTGGTATGTGTTCACATTGCGTTCTGTGGTGTGTGTGTTCACATAGCGTTCTGTGGTGTGTGTTCACATTGCGTTCTATGGTGTGTGTGTACACATTGCGTTCTGTGGTGTGTGTGGTTTCACATTGCGTTCTGTGTTGTGTGTGTACACACTGCGTTCAGTGGTGTGTGTTCCCATTGCGTTCCGTGGTGTGTGTATTTAAATTATGTTCTGTGGTGTGTGTGTTCACATTGCGTTCTGTGGTGTGTGTGTACACATTGCGTTCTGTGGTGTGTGTACACATTGCGTTCTGTGCTGTGTGTTCACATTGCGTTCTGTGGTGTGTGTGTTTACATTGCTTTCTGTGGTGTGCGTGTTCCCATTGCGTTCTGTGGTGTGTGTGTTTACATTGCGTTCTGTGGTGTGTGTGTTTACATTGCGTTCTGTGGTGTGTGTGTTTACATTGCGTTCTGTGGTGTGTGTGTTTACATTGCATTCTGTGGTGTGTGTATACACATTGCGTTCTGTGGTGTGTGTGTACACATTGCGTTCTGTGGTGTGTGTGTTTACATTGCGTTCTGTGGTGTGTGTGTTTACATTGCATTCTGTGGTGTGTGTATACACATTGCGTTCTGTGGTGTGTGTGTACACATTGCGTTCTGTGGTGTGTGTGTTTACATTGCGTTCTGTGGTGTGTGTGTTTACATTGCGTTCTGTGGTGTGTGTATACACATTGCCTTCTGTGGTTTGTGTGTACACATTGCGTTCTTTGTTGTGTGTGCTCACATTGCGTTCTGTGGTGTGTGTGTACACATTGCGTTCTGTGGTGTGTGTTCACATTGCGTTCTGTGGTGTGTGTGTTTAAATTACGTTCTGTGGTGTCCGTGTTCACATTGCATTCTGTGGTGCGCTGTTTCACATGGCGTTCTGTAGTGTGCGGTTTTACATTGCGTTCTGTGGTGTGCGGTTTTACATTGCGTTCTGTGGTGTGTGTGTTCACATTGCGTTCTGTGGTGTGTGTGTACACATTGCGTTCTGTGGTGTGTGTGTTCACATTGTGTTCTGTGGTGTGTGTGTTCACATTGCGTTCTGTGGTGTGTGTTCACATTGCGTTCTGTGGTGTGTGTTCACATTGCGTTCTGTGGTATGTGTGCACACATTGCGTTCTGTGGTGTGTGTGTTCACATTGCGTTCTGTGGTATGTGTTCACATTGCGTTCTGTGGTGTGTGTGTTCACATAGCGTTCTGTGGTGTGTGTTCACATTGCGTTCTATGGTGTGTGTGTACACATTGGGTTCTGTGGTGTGTGTGGTTTCACATTGCGTTCTGTGGTGTGTGTGTACACACTGCGTTCAGTGGTGTGTGTTCACATTGCGTTCAGTGGTGTGTGTGTACACATTGCGTTCTGTGGTGTGTGTGTTCACATTGCGTTCTGTGGTGTGTGTACACATTGCGTTCTGTGGTGTGTGTGTTCACATTGCGTTCTGTGGTGTGTGTTCACATTGCGTTCTGTGCTGTGTGTTCACATTGCGTTCTGTGCAGTGTGTTCCCATTGCGTTCTGTGGTGTGTGTGTACACATTGCGTTCTGTGCTGTGTGTTCACATTGCGTTCTGTGCTGTGTGTTCCCATTGCGTTCTGTGGTGTGTGTGTTCACATTGCGTTCTGTGGTGTGTGTGTTCACATTGTGTTCTGTGGTATGTGTTCACATTGCGTTCTGTGGTGTGTGTGTTCACATTGCGTTCTGTAGTGTGTGTGTTCACATTGCGTTCTGTGGTGTGTGTGTTCACATTGCGTTCTGTGGTGTGTGTGTTCACATTGCGTTCTGTGGTGTGTGTGTTCTCATTGTGTTCTGTGGTATGTGTTCACATTGCGTGCTGTGCTGTGTGTTCCCATTGCGTTCTGTGGTATGTGTTCACTTTGCGTTCTGTGCTGTGTGTTCACATTGCGTTCTGTGGTGTGTGTGTTCACATTGTGTTCTGTGGTGTGTGTGTTCACATTGCGTTCTGTGGTGTGTGTGTTGACATTGCGTTCTGTGGTGTGTGTGTACACATTGCGTTCTGTGGTGTGTGTGTTCACATTGCGTTCTGTGGTGTGTGTGTTTACATTGCGTTCTGTGGCGTGTGTGTTTACATTGCGTTCTTTGGTGTGTGTTCATGTTACGTTCTGTGGTGTGCGGGGTTACTTTGCGTTCTCTGGTTTGCAGTTTCACATTACGTTCTGTGGTATGTGTTCACATTGCGTTCTTTGCTGTGTGTTCACATTGCGTTCTGTGGTGTGTGTGTTCACATTACGTTCTGTGGTGTGTGTGTTTACATTGCGTTCTGTGGTGTGTGTGTACACATTGCGTTCTGTGGTGTGTGTGATCACATTGCGTTCTGTGGTGTGTGTGTACACATTGCGTTCTGTGCTGTGTGTGTTCACATTGCGTTCTGAGGTGTGTGTGTACACATTGCGTTCTGTGGTGTGTGTGTTCACATTGCGTTCTGTTGACTGTATGTAAACATTGCGTTCTGTGGTGTGTGTGTACACATTGCATTCTGTGGTGTGTGTTTACAGATTGCTTTCTGTGGTGTGTGTGTTCACATTGCGTTCTGTGGTGTGTGTGTACACATTGCGTTCTGTGATGTGTGTGTTCACATTGCGTTCTGTGGTGTGTGTGTTCACATTGCGTTCTGTGGTGTGTGTGTAAACATTGCGTTCTGTGGTGTGTGTGTTCACATTGCGTTCTGTGGTGTGTGTGTTCACATTGTGTTCTGTGGTGTGTGTTCACATTGCGTTCTGTGGTGTGTGTGTTTAAATTACGTTCTGTGGTGCCCGTGTTCACATTGCGTTCTGTGGTGCCCGTGTTCACATTGCATTCTGTGGTGTGTGTATACACATTGCGTTCTGTGGTGTGTGTGTTCACATTGCGTTCTGTGGTGTGTGTGTTCACATTGCGTTCTGTGGTGTGTGTTCACATTGCGTTCTGTGGTGTGTGTTCACATTGTATTCTGTGGTGTGCTGTTTCACATGGCGTTCTGTGGTGTGCGGTTTTACATGGCGTTCTGTGGTGTGCGGTTTTACATTGCGTTCTGTGGTGTGTGTGTTCACATTGCGTTCTGTGGTGTGTGTTCACATTGCGTTCTGTGGTGAGTGTTCACATTGCGTTCTGTGGTGTGTGTGTACACATTGCGTTCTGTGGTATGTGTACACATTGCGTTCTTTGGTGCGTGTTCACATTGCTTTCTGTGGTGTGTGTGTTCACATTGCGTTCTGTGGTGTGTGTGTACACACTGCGTTCAGTGGTGTGTGTTTACACACTGCGTTCAGTGGTGCGTGTTCACATTGCGTTCTGTGGTGTGTGTATTTAAATTATGTTCTGTGGTGTGTGTATTCACATTGCGTTCTGTGGTGTGTGTGTTCACACGGCGTTCTGTGGTGTGTGTTCACATTGCGTTCTGTGGTGTGTGTACACATTACCTTCTGTGGTGTGTGTGTACACATTGCGTTCAGTGGTGTGTGCTCACATTGCGTTCTGTGGTGTGTGTATTTAAATTATGTTCTGTGGTGTGTGTTCACATTGCGTTCTGTGGTGTGTGTACACATTGCGTTCTGTGGTGTGTGTGTACACATTGCGTTCTGTGGTGTGTGTGTTCACATTGCGTTCTGTGGTGTGTGTATTTAAATTATGTTCTGTGGTGTGTGTTCACATTGCGTTCTGTGGTGTGTGTATTTAAATTATGTTCTGTGGTGTGTGTTCACATTGTGTTCTGTGGTGTGTGTGTACACATTGCGTTCTGTGGTGTGTGTGTACACATTGCGTTCTGTGGTGTGTGTGTTTACATTGCGTTCTGTGGTGTGTGTGTTTACATTGCGTTCTGTGGTGTGTGTATACACATTGCGTTCAGTGGTGTGTGTGTACACATTGCGTTCAGTGGTGTGTGTGTTCACATTGCGTTCTGTGGTGTGTGTGTACACATTGCGTTCTGTGGTGTGTGTTCACATTGCGTTCTGTGGTGTGTGTGTTTAAATTACGTTCTGTGATGTCCGTGTTCACATTGCATTCTGTGGTGTGCTGTTTCACATGGCGTTCTGTGGTGTGCGGTTTTACATTGCGTTCTGTGGTGTGCGGTTTTACATTGCGTTCTGTGGTGTGTATGTTCACATTGCGTTCTGTAGTGTGTGTGTACACATTGCGTTCTGTGGTGTGTGTGTTCACATTGTGTTCTGTGGTGTGTGTGTTCACATTGCGTTCTGTGGTGTGTGTTCACATTGCGTTCTGTGGTGTGTGTTCACATTGCGTTCTGTGGTATGTGTGTACACATTGCGTTCTGTGGTGTGTGTGTTCACATTGCGTTCTGTGGTATGTGTTCACATTGCGTTCTGTGGTGTGTGTGTTCACATAGCGTTCTGTGGTGTGTGTTCACATTGCGTTCTATGGTGTGTGTGTACACATTGCGTTCTGTGATGTGTGTGGTTTCACATTGCGTTCTGTGGTGTGTGTGTACACACTGCGTTCAGTGGTGTGTGTTCACATTGCGTTCTGTGGTGTGTGTATTTAAATTATGTTCTGTGGTGTGTGTGTTCACATTGCGTTCTGTGGTGTGTGTGTACACATTGCGTTCTGTGGTGTGTGTGTACACATTGCGTTCTTTGGTGTGTGTACACATTGCGTTCTGTGCTGTGTGTTCACATTGCGTTCTGTGGTGTGTGTGTTTACATTGCTTTCTGTGGTGTGCGTGTTCCCATTGCGTTCTGTGGTGTGTGTGTTTACATTGCGTTCTGTGGTGTGTGTGTTTACATTGCGTTCTGTGGTGTGTGTGTTTACATTGCGTTCTGTGGTGTGTGTGTTTACATTGCATTCTGTGGTGTGTGTATACACATTGCGTTCTGTGGTGTGTGTGTACACATTGCGTTCTGTGGTGTGTGTGTTTACATTGCGTTCTGTGGTGTGTGTGTTTACATTGCGTTCTGTGGTGTGTGTATACACATTGCCTTCTGTGGTGTGTGTGTTTACATTGCGTTCTGTGGTGTGTGTGTTTACATTGCATTCTGTGGTGTGTGTATACACATTGCGTTCTGTGGTGTGTGTGTACACATTGCGTTCTGTGGTGTGTGTGTTTACATTGCGTTCTGTGGTGTGTGTGTTTACATTGCGTTCTGTGGTGTGTGTATACACATTGCCTTCTGTGGTTTGTGTGTACACATTGCGTTCTTTGTTGTGTGTGCTCACATTGCGTTCTGTGGTGTGTGTGTACACATTGCGTTCTGTGGTGTGTGTTCACATTGCGTTCTGTGGTGTGTGTGTTTAAATTACGTTCTGTGGTGTCCGTGTTCACATTGCATTCTGTGGTGCGCTGTTTCACATGGCGTTCTGTAGTGTGCGGTTTTACATTGCGTTCTGTGGTGTGCGGTTTTACATTGCGTTCTGTGGTGTGTGTGTTCACATTGCGTTCTGTGGTGTGTGTGTACACATTGCGTTCTGTGGTGTGTGTGTTCACATTGTGTTCTGTGGTGTGTGTGTTCACATTGCGTTCTGTGGTGTGTGTTCACATTGCGTTCTGTGGTGTGTGTTCACATTGTGTTCTGTGGTATGTGTGCACACATTGCGTTCTGTGGTGTGTGTGTTCACATTGCGTTCTGTGGTATGTGTTCACATTGCGTTCTGTGGTGTGTGTGTTCACATAGCGTTCTGTGGTGTGTGTTCACATTGCGTTCTATGGTGTGTGTGTACACATTGGGTTCTGTGGTGTGTGTGGTTTCACATTGCGTTCTGTGGTGTGTGTGTACACACTGCGTTCAGTGGTGTGTGTTCACATTGCGTTCAGTGGTGTGTGTGTACACATTGCGTTCTGTGGTGTGTGTGTTCACATTGCGTTCTGTGGTGTGTGTACACATTGCGTTCTGTGGTGTGTGTGTTCACATTGCGTTCTGTGGTGTGTGTTCACATTGCGTTCTGTGCTGTGTGTTCACATTGCGTTCTGTGCAGTGTGTTCCCATTGCGTTCTGTGGTGTGTGTGTACACATTGCGTTCTGTGCTGTGTGTTCACATTGCGTTCTGTGCTGTGTGTTCCCATTGCGTTCTGTGGTGTGTGTGTTCACATTGCGTTCTGTGGTGTGTGTGTTCACATTGTGTTCTGTGGTATGTGTTCACATTGCGTTCTGTGGTGTGTGTGTTCACATTGCGTTCTGTAGTGTGTGTGTTCACATTGCGTTCTGTGGTGTGTGTGTTCACATTGCGTTCTGTGGTGTGTGTGTTCACATTGCGTTCTGTGGTGTGTGTGTTCTCATTGTGTTCTGTGGTATGTGTTCACATTGCGTGCTGTGCTGTGTGTTCCCATTGCGTTCTGTGGTATGTGTTCACTTTGCGTTCTGTGCTGTGTGTTCACATTGCGTTCTGTGGTGTGTGTGTTCACATTGTGTTCTGTGGTGTGTGTGTTCACATTGCGTTCTGTGGTGTGTGTGTTGACATTGCGTTCTGTGGTGTGTGTGTACACATTGCGTTCTGTGTTGTGTGTGTTCACATTGCGTTCTGTGGTGTGTGTGTTTACATTGCGTTCTGTGGCGTGTGTGTTTACATTGCGTTCTGTGGTGTGTGTTCATGTTACGTTCTGTGGTGTGCGGGGTTACTTTGCGTTCTCTGGTTTGCAGTTTCACATTACGTTCTGTGGTATGTGTTCACATTGCGTTCTTTGCTGTGTGTTCACATTGCGTTCTGTGGTGTGTGTGTTCACATTACGTTCTGTGGTGTGTGTGTTTACATTGCGTTCTGTGGTGTGTGTGTACACATTGCGTTCTGTGGTGTGTGTGATCACATTGCGTTCTGTGGTGTGTGTGTACACATTGCGTTCTGTGCTGTGTGTGTTCACATTGCGTTCTGAGGTGTGTGTGTACACATTGCGTTCTGTGGTGTGTGTGTTCACATTGCGTTCTGTTGACTGTATGTAAACATTGCGTTCTGTGGTGTGTGTGTACACATTGCATTCTGTGGTGTGTGTTTACAGATTGCTTTCTGTGGTGTGTGTGTTCACATTGCGTTCTGTGGTGTGTGTGTACACATTGCGTTCTGTGATGTGTGTGTTCACATTGCGTTCTGTGGTGTGTGTGTTCACATTGCGTTCTGTGGTGTGTGTGTAAACATTGCGTTCTGTGGTGTGTGTGTTCACATTGCGTTCTGTGGTGTGTGTGTTCACATTGTGTTCTGTGGTGTGTGTTCACATTGCGTTCTGTGGTGTGTGTGTCTAAATTACGTTCTGTGGTGCCCGTGTTCACATTGCGTTCTGTGGTGCCCGTGTTCACATTGCATTCTGTGGTGTGTGTATACACATTGCGTTCTGTGGTGTGTGTGTTCACATTGCGTTCTGTGGTGTGTGTGTTCACATTGCGTTCTGTGGTGTGTGTTCACATTGCGTTCTGTGGTGTGTGTTCACATTGTATTCTGTGGTGTGCTGTTTCACATGGCGTTCTGTGGTGTGCGGTTTTACATGGCGTTCTGTGGTGTGCGGTTTTACATTGCGTTCTGTGGTGTGTGTGTTCACATTGCGTTCTGTGGTGTGTGTTCACATTGCGTTCTGTGGTGAGTGTTCACATTGCGTTCTGTGGTGTGTGTGTACACATTGCGTTCTGTGGTATGTGTACACATTGCGTTCTTTGGTGCGTGTTCACATTGCTTTCTGTGGTGTGTGTGTTCACATTGCGTTCTGTGGTGTGTGTGTACACACTGCGTTCAGTGGTGTGTGTTTACACACTGCGTTCAGTGGTGCGTGTTCACATTGCGTTCTGTGGTGTGTGTATTTAAATTATGTTCTGTGGTGTGTGTATTCACATTGCGTTCTGTGGTGTGTGTGTTCACACGGCGTTCTGTGGTGTGTGTTCACATTGCGTTCTGTGGTGTGTGTACACATTACCTTCTGTGGTGTGTGTGTACACATTGCGTTCAGTGGTGTGTGCTCACATTGCGTTCTGTGGTGTGTGTATTTAAATTATGTTCTGTGGTGTGTGTTCACATTGCGTTCTGTGGTGTGTGTACACATTGCGTTCTGTGGTGTGTGTGTACACATTGCGTTCTGTGGTGTGTGTGTTCACATTGCGTTCTGTGGTGTGTGTATTTAAATTATGTTCTGTGGTGTGTGTTCACATTGCGTTCTGTGGTGTGTGTATTTAAATTATGTTCTGTGGTGTGTGTTCACATTGTGTTCTGTGGTGTGTGTGTACACATTGCGTTCTGTGGTGTGTGTGTACACATTGCGTTCTGTGGTGTGTGTGTTTACATTGCGTTCTGTGGTGTGTGTGTTTACATTGCGTTCTGTGGTGTGTGTATACACATTGCGTTCAGTGGTGTGTGTGTACACATTGCGTTCAGTGGTGTGTGTGTTCACATTGCGTTCTGTGGTGTGTGTGTACACATTGCGTTCTGTGGTGTGTGTTCACATTGCGTTCTGTGGTGTGTGTGTTTAAATTACGTTCTGTGATGTCCGTGTTCACATTGCATTCTGTGGTGTGCTGTTTCACATGGCGTTCTGTGGTGTGCGGTTTTACATTGCGTTCTGTGGTGTGCGGTTTTACATTGCGTTCTGTGGTGTGTATGTTCACATTGCGTTCTGTAGTGTGTGTGTACACATTGCGTTCTGTGGTGTGTGTGTTCACATTGTGTTCTGTGGTGTGTGTGTTCACATTGCGTTCTGTGGTGTGTGTTCACATTGCGTTCTGTGGTGTGTGTTCACATTGCGTTCTGTGGTATGTGTGTACACATTGCGTTCTGTGGTGTGTGTGTTCACATTGCGTTCTGTGGTATGTGTTCACATTGCGTTCTGTGGTGTGTGTGTTCACATAGCGTTCTGTGGTGTGTGTTCACATTGCGTTCTATGGTGTGTGTGTACACATTGCGTTCTGTGATGTGTGTGGTTTCACATTGCGTTCTGTGGTGTGTGTGTACACACTGCGTTCAGTGGTGTGTGTTCACATTGCGTTCTGTGGTGTGTGTATTTAAATTATGTTCTGTGGTGTGTGTGTTCACATTGCGTTCTGTGGTGTGTGTGTACACATTGCGTTCTGTGGTGTGTGTGTACACATTGCGTTCTTTGGTGTGTGTTCACATTGCGTTCTGTGGTGTGTGTGTACACATTGCGTTCTGTGGTGTGTGTTCACATTGCGTTCTGTGGTGTGTGTGTTCACATTGCGTTCTGTGGTGTGTGTGTTCACATTGCGTTCTGTGGTGTGAGTGTTCACATTACGTTCTGTGGTGTGTGTGTTCACATTGCGTTCTGTGGTGTGTGTGTTCACATTGCGTTC
Source organism: Cetorhinus maximus (assembly GCF_964194155.1). Classification (NCBI taxonomy): domain Eukaryota; kingdom Metazoa; phylum Chordata; class Chondrichthyes; order Lamniformes; family Cetorhinidae; genus Cetorhinus; species Cetorhinus maximus. The sequence goes on along the minus strand of NC_135917.1, from coordinate 12,359,145 downwards.
TGTGGTATGTGTTCACATTGCGTTCTGTGGTGTGTGAGTACACATTGCGTTCTGTGGTGTGTGTACACATTGCGTTCTGTGGTGTGTGTTCACATTGCGTTCAGTGGTGTGTGTGTACACATTGCGTTCTGTGGTGTGTGTGTTCACATTGCGTTCTGTGGTGTGTGTACACATTGCGTTCTGTGGTGTGTGTGTTCACATTGCGTTCTGTGGTGTGTGTTCACATTGCGTTCTGTGCTGTGTGTTCACATTGCGTTCTGTGCAGTGTGTTCCCATTGCGTTCTGTGGTGTGTGTGTACACATTGCGTTCTGTGCTGTGTGTTCACATTGCGTTCTGTGCTGTGTGTTCCCATTGCGTTCTGTGGTGTGTGTGTTCACATTGCGTTCTGTGGTGTGTGTGTTCACATTGTGTTCTGTGGTGTGTGTTCACATTGCGTTCTGTGGTGTGTGTGTTCACATTGCGTTCTGTAGTGTGTGTGTTCACATTGCGTTCTGTGGTGTGTGTGTTCACATTGCGTTCTGTGGTGTGTGTGTTCACATTGCGTTCTGTGGTGTGTGTGTTCTCATTGTGTTCTGTGGTATGTGTTCACATTGCGTTCTGTGCTGTGTGTTCCCATTGCGTTCTGTGGTGTGTGTGTACACATTGCGTTCTGTGGAGTGTGTGTTCACATTGCGTTCTGTGGTGTGTGTGTTGACATTGCGTTCTGTGGTGTGTGTGTACACATTGCGTTCTGTGGTGTGTGTGTTCACATTGCGTTCTGTGGTGTGTGTGTTTACATTGCGTTCTGTGGCGTGTGTGTTTACATTGCGTTCTGTGGTGTGTGTTCATGTTACGTTCTGTGGTGTGCGGGGTTACTTTGCGTTCTCTGGTTTGCAGTTTCACATTACGTTCTGTGGTATGTGTTCACATTGCGTTCTGTGCTGTGTGTTCACATTGCGTTCTGTGGTGTGTGTGTTCACATTACGTTCTGTGGTGTGTGTGTTTACATTGCGTTCTGTGGTGTGTGTGTACACATTGCGTTCTGTGGTGTGTGTGTTCACATTGCGTTCTGTGGTGTGTGTGTACACATTGCGTTCTGTGGTGTGTGTGTTCACATTGCATTCTGAGGTGTGTGTGTACACATTGCGTTCTGTGGTGTGTGTGTTCACATTGCGTTCTGTGGTCTGTATGTAAACATTGCGTTCTGTGGTGTGTGTGTACACATTGCATTCTGTGGTGTGTGTTTACAGATTGCGTTCTGTGGTGTGTGTGTTCACATTGTGTTCTGTGGTGTGTGTGTACACATTGCGTTCTGTGATGTGTGTGTTCACATTGCGTTCTGTGGTGTGTGTGTTCACATTGCGTTCTGTGGTGTGTGTGTAAACATTGCGTTCTGTGGTGTGTGTGTTCACATTGTGTTCTGTGATGTGTGTTCACATTGCGTTCTGTGGTGTGTGTGTTTAAATTACGTTCTGTGGTGCCCGTGTTCACATTGCGTTCTGTGGTGCCCGTGTTCACATTGCGTTCTGTGGTGCGTGTATACACATTGCTTTCTGAGGTGTGTGTGTTCACATTGCGTTCTGTGGTGTGTGTGTTCACATTGCGTTCTGTGGTGTGTGTTCATATTGCGTTCTGTGGTGTGTGTTCACATTGTATTCTGTGGTGTGCTGTTTCACATGGCGTTCTGTGGTGTGCGGTTTTACATGGCGTTCTGTGGTGTGCGGTTTTACATTGCGTTCTGTGGTGTGTGTGTTCACATTGCGTTCTGTGGTGTGTGTTCACATTGCGTTCTGTGGTGAGTGTTCACATTGCGTTCTGTGGTGTGTGTGTACACATTGCGTTCTGTGGTGTGTGTACACATTGCGTTCTTTGGTGCGTGTTCACATTGCGTTCTGTGGTGTGTGTGTTCACATTGCGTTCTGTGGTGTGTGTGTACACACTGCATTCAGTGCTGTGTGTTTACACACTGCGTTCAGTGGTGCGTGTTCACATTGCGTTCTGTGTTGTGTGTATTTAAATTATGTTCTGTGGTGTGTGTGTTCACATTGCGTTCTGTGGTGTGTGTGTTCACACAGCGTTCTGAGGTGTGTGTTCACATTGCGTTCTGTGGTGTGTGTACACATTAACTTCTGTGGTGTGTGTGTACACACTGCGATCAGTGGAGTGTGCTCACATTGCGTTCTGTGGTGTGTGTATTTAAATTATGTTCTGTGGTGTGTGTTCACATTGCGTTCTGTGGTGTGTGTACACATTGCGTTCTGTGGTGTGTTTGTACACATTGCGTTCTGTGGTGTGTGTGTTCACATTGCGTTCTGTGGTGTGTGTATTTAAATTATGTTCTGTGGTGTGTGTTCACATTGCGTTCTGTGGTGTGTGTATTTAAATTATGTTCTGTGGTGTGTGCTCACATTGCGTTCTGTGGTGTGTGTGTTCACATTGCGTTCTGTGGTGTGTGTGTACACATTGCGTTCTGTGGTGTGTTTGTTCACATTGCGTTCTGTGGTGTGTGTGTTCACATTGCGTTCTGTGGTGTGTGTGTAAACATTGCGTTCTGTGGTGTGTGTGTTCACATTGCGTTCTGTGGTGTCCGTGTTCACATTGCGTTCGGTGGTGTGTGTGTTCACATTGCGTTCTGTGGTGTGTGTGTACACATTGCGTTCTGTGATGTGTGTTTTCACATTGCGTTCTGTGGTGTGTGTCTTTACATTGCGTTCTGTGGTGTGTGTGTTCACATTGCGTTCTGTGGTGTGTGTCTTTACATTGCGTTCTGTGGTGTGCGGTTTTACATTGCGTTCTGTGGTGTGTGTGTTCACATTGCGTTCTGTGGTGTGTGTACACATTGCGTTCTGTGGTGTGTGTATTCAAATTATGTTCTGTGGTGTGTGTTCACATTGCGTTCTGTGGTGTGTGTATTTAAATTATGTTCTGTGGTGTGTGTTCACATTGCGTTCTGTGGTGTGTGTACACATTGCGTTCTGTGGTGTGTGTGTTCACATTACGTTTTGTGGTGTGTGTTCACATTGCGTTCTGTGGTGTGTGTGTACACATTGCGTTCTGTGTTGTGTGTGTTCACATTGCGTTCTGTGGTGTGTGTTCACATTGCGTTCTGTGGTGTGTGTGTTCACTTTGCGTTCTGTGGTGTGTCTGTTCACATTGCGTTCTGTGGTGTGTGTGTAAACATTGCGTTCTGTGGTGTTTGTGTTCACATTGCGTTCTGTGGTGTCCGTGTTCACATTGCGTTCTGTGGTGTGTGTGTTCACATTGCGTTCTGTGGTGTGTGTGTACACATTGCGTTCTGTGGTGTGTGTGTTCACATTGCGTTCTGTGGTGTGTGTCTTTACATTGCGTTCTGTGGTGTGTGTGTTCACATTGCGTTCTGTGGTGTGTGTCTTTACATTGCGTTCTGTGGTGTGCGGTTTTACATTGCGTTCTGTGGTGTGTGTGTTCACATTGCGTTTTGTGTTGTGTGTTTAAATTGCGTCCTGTGGTGTGCGGGTCTACTTTGCGTTCTGTGGTATTTCTTGTCCACATTGCGTTCTGCGGTCTGTGTGTTTACATTGACTTCTGGTGTGTGTGTGTTCACATTGCGTTCTGTGGTGTGCAGTTTCACATTGTGTTCTGAGGTATGTGTTTTCTTATTGCATTCTATGGTGTGCGGGATTACATTGCGTCCTGTGGTGTTTCTTGTCCACATTGCATTCTGCGTTATGTGTGTTTATATTGAATTCTGGTGTGTGTGTTCCCATTGCGTTCTGTGGTGTGTGTGTTCACATTGCATTCTGTGGTGAGTGTGTACACACTGCGTTCAGTGGTGTGTGTTTACACACTGTGTTCAGTGGTGAGTGTTCACATTGCGTTCTGTGGTGTGTGTATTTAAATTATGTTCTGTGGTGTGTGTGTTCACATTGCGTTCTGTGGTGTGTGTGTTCACACGGCGTTCTGTGGTGTGTGTTCACATTGCGTTCTGTGGTGTGTGTACACATTACCTTCTGTGGTGTGTGTGTACACACTGCGTTCATTGGTGTGTGTTCACATTGCGTTCTGTGGTGTGTGTCTTCACATTGCGTTCTGTGGTGTGTGTGTTCACATTGCGTTCTGTGGTGTGTGTGTTCACATTGCGTTCTGTGGTGTGTGTGTTCACATTGCGTTCTGTGGTGTCCGTGTTCACATTGCGTTCTGTGGTGTTTGTGTTCACATTGCGTTCTGTGGTGTGTGTGTACACATTGCGTTCTGTGGTGTGTGTGTTCACATTGCGTTCTGTGGTGTGTGTCTTTACATTGTGTTCTGTGGTGTGTGTGTTCACATTGCGTTCTGTGGTGTGTGTCTTTACATTGCGTTCTGTGGTGTGCGGTTTTACATTGCGTTCTGTGGTGTGTGTGTTCCCATTGCGTTCTGTGGTGTGTGTGCTCACATTGCGTTTTGTGTTGTGTGTTTAAATTGCGTCCTGTGGTGTGCGGATCTACTTTGCGTTCTGTGGTATTTCTTGTCCACATTGCGTTCTGCGGTCTGTGTGTTTACATTGACTTCTGGTGTGTGTGTGTTCACATTGCGTTCTGTGGTGTGCAGTTTCACATTGTGTTCTGAGGTATGTGTTTTCTTATTGCATTCTATGGTGTGCGGGATTACATTGCGTCCTGTGGTGTTTCTTGTCCACATTGCATTCTGCGTTATGTGTGTTTATATTGAATTCTGGTGTGTGTGTTCCCATTGCGTTCTGTGGTGTGTGTGTTCCCATTGCGTTCTGTGGTGTGTGTGTTCACATTGCGTTCTGTGGTGTGTGTGTTCCCATTGCGTTCTGTGGTGTGTGTTCCCATTGCGTTCTGTGGTGTGTGTGTTCCCATTGCGTTCTGTGGTGTGTGTGTTTCCATTGCGTTCTGTGCTGTGTGTGTTTACATTGCGTTCTGTGTTGTGTGTGTTCCCATTGCGTTCTGTGGTGTGTGTTTTCACGTTGCGTTCTGTGGTGTGCGGTTTAACTCTGCGTTCTGTGGTTTGTGTGTTCACATTTTTTTCTGTGGTGTGCAGTTTCACATTGCGTTTTGTGTTGTGTGTTTAAATTGCGTTCTGAGGTGTGTGGTTTTACATTGCGTTCTGTGGTGTGCGTGTTCACGTTGCGTTCTGTGGTGTGTGTGTTCACATTGCGTTCTGTGGTGTGTGTGTTCACATTGCGTTCTGTGGTGTGTGTGTTCACATTGCGTTCTGTGGTGTGTGTGTTCCCATTTCGTTCTGTGGTGTGTGTGTTCCCATTGCGTTCTGTGGTGTGTGTGTTCACATTGCGTTCTGTGGTGTGTGTGTTTACATTGCGTTCTGTGGTGTGTGTGTTCCCATTGCGTTCTGTGGTGTGTGTGTTCACATTGCGTTCTGTGGTGTGCGGTTTAACTCTGCGTTCTGTGGTTTGTGTGTTCACATTGCGTTCTGTGGTGTGCAGTATTACATTGCGTTTTGTGTTGTGTGTTTAAATTGCGTTCTGAGGTGTGTGGTTTTACATTGCGTTCTGTGGTGTGCGTGTTCACATTGCGTTCTCTGGTGTCCGTGTTCACATTGCGTTCTGTGGTGTGTGTGTTCACATTGCGTTCTGTGGTGTGTGTCTTTACATTGCGTTCTGTGGTGTGTATGTTCACATTGCGTTCTGTGGTGTGTGTACACATTGCGTTCTGTGGTGTGTGTGTAAACATTGCGTTCTGTGGTGTTTGTGTTCACATTGCGTTCTGTGGTGTCCGTGTTCACATTGCGTTCTGTGGTGTGTGTGTTCACATTGCGTTCTGTGGTGTGTGTGTACACATTGCGTTCTGTGGTGTGTGTGTTCACATTGCGTTCTGTGGTGTGTGTCTTTACATTGCGTTCTGTGGTGTGTGTGTTCACATTGCGTTCTGTGGTGTGTGTCTTTACATTGCGTTCTGTGGTGTGCGGTTTTACATTGCGTTCTGTGGTGTGTGTGTTCACATTGCGTTTTGTGTTGTGTGTTTAAATTGCGTCCTGTGGTGTGCGGGTCTACTTTGCGTTCTGTGGTATTTCTTGTCCACATTGCGTTCTGCGGTCTGTGTGTTTACATTGACTTCTGGTGCGTGTGTGTTCACATTGCGTTCTGTGGTGTGCAGTTTCACATTGTGTTCTGAGGTATGAGTTTTCTTATTGCATTCTATGGTGTGCGGGATTACATTGCGTCCTGTGGTGTTTCTTGTCCACATTGCATTCTGCGTTATGTGTGTTTATATTGAATTCTGGTGTGTGTGTTCCCATTGCGTTCTGTGGTGTGTGTGTTCACATTGCATTCTGTGGTGAGTGTGTACACACTGCGTTCAGTGGTGTGTGTTTACACACTGTGTTCAGTGGTGAGTGTTCACATTGCGTTCTGTGGTGTGTGTATTTAAATTATGTTCTGTGGTGTGTGTGTTCACATTGCGTTCTGTGGTGTGTGTGTTCACACGGCGTTCTGTGGTGTGTGTTCACATTGCGTTCTGTGGTGTGTGTACACATTACCTTCTGTGGTGTGTGTGTACACACTGCGTTCATTGGTGTGTGTTCACATTGCGTTCTGTGGTGTGTGTATTTAAATTATGTTCTGTGGTGTGTGTTCACATTGCGTTCTGTGGTGTGTGTACACATTGCGTTCTGCGGTGTGTGTGTACACATTGCGTTCTGTGGTGTGTGTGTTCACATTGCGTTCTGTGGTGTGTGTGTTCACATTGCGTTCTGTGGTGTGTGTGTACACATTGCGTTCTGTGATTTGTGTGTTCACATTGCGTTCTGTGGTGTGTGTCTTTACATTGCGTTCTGTGGTGTGTGTGTTCACATTGCGTTCTGTGGTGTGTGTCTTTATATTGCGTTCTGTGGTGTGCGGTTTTACATTGCGTTCTGTGGTGTGTGTGTTCACATTGCGTTCTGTGGTGTGTGTACACATTGCGTTCTGTGGTGTGTGTATTTAAATTATGTTCTGTGGTGTGTGTTCACATTGCGTTCTGTGGTGTGTGTATTTAAATTATGTTCTGTGGTGTGTGTTCACATTGCGTTCTGTGGTGTGTGCACACATTGCGTTCTGTGGTTTGTGTGTTCACATTACGTTCTGTGGTGTGTGTGTTCACATTGCGTTCTGTGGTGTGTGTGTACACATTGCGTTCTGTGGTGTGTGTGTTCACATTGCGTTCTGTGGTGTGTGTTCACATTGCGTTCTGTGGTGTGTGTCTTCACATTGCGTTCTGTGGTGTGTGTGTTCACATTGCGTTCTGTGGTGTGTGTGTTCACATTGCGTTCTGTGGTGTGTGTGTTCACATTGCGTTCTGTGGTGTCCGTGTTCACATTGCGTTCTGTGGTGTTTGTGTTCACATTGCGTTCTGTGGTGTGTGTGTACACATTGCGTTCTGTGGTGTGTGTGTTCACATTGCGTTCTGTGGTGTGTGTCTTTACATTGTGTTCTGTGGTGTGTGTGTTCACATTGCGTTCTGTGGTGTGTGTCTTTACATTGCGTTCTGTGGTGTGCGGTTTTACATTGCGTTCTGTGGTGTGTGTGTTCCCATTGCGTTCTGTGGTGTGTGTGCTCACATTGCGTTTTGTGTTGTGTGTTTAAATTGCGTCCTGTGGTGTGCGGGTCTACTTTGCGTTCTGTGGTATTTCTTGTCCACATTGCGTTCTGCGGTCTGTGTGTTTACATTGACTTCTGGTGTGTGTGTGTTCACATTGCGTTCTGTGGTGTGCAGTTTCACATTGTGTTCTGAGGTATGTGTTTTCTTATTGCATTCTATGGTGTGCGGGATTACATTGCGTCCTGTGGTGTTTCTTGTCCACATTGCATTCTGCGTTATGTGTGTTTATATTGAATTCTGGTGTGTGTGTTCCCATTGCGTTCTGTGGTGTGTGTGTTCCCATTGCGTTCTGTGGTGTGTGTGTTCACATTGCGTTCTGTGGTGTGTGTGTTCCCATTGCGTTCTGTGGTGTGTGTGTTCACATTGCGTTCTGTGGTGTGTGTGTTCCCATTGCGTTCTGTGGTGTGTGTGTTCCCATTGCGTTCGGTGCTGTGTGTGTTTACATTGCGTTCTGTGTTGTGTGTGTTCCCATTGCGTTCTGTGGTGTGTGTTTTCACATTGCGTTCTGTGGTGTGCGGTTTAACTCTGCGTTCTGTGGTTTGTGTGTTCACATTTTTTTCTGTGGTGTGCAGTTTCACATTGCGTTTTGTGTTGTGTGTTTAAATTGCGTTCTGAGGTGTGTGGTTTTACATTGCGTTCTGTGGTGTGCGTGTTCACATTGAGTTCTGTGGTGTGTGTGTTCACATTGCGTTCTGTGGTGTGTGTGTTCACATTGCGTTCTGTGGTGTGTGTGTTCACATTGCGTTCTGTGGTGTGTGTGTTCCCATTTCGTTCTGTGGTGTGTGTGTTCCCATTGCGTTCTGTGGTGTGTGTGTTCACATTGCGTTCTGTGGTGTGTGTGTTTACATTGCGTTCTGTGGTGTGTGTGTTCCCATTGCGTTCTGTGGTGTGTGTGTTCACATTGCGTTCTGTGGTGTGCGGTTTAACTCTGCGTTCTGTGGTTTGTGTGTTCACATTGCGTTCTGTGGTGTGCAGTTTCACATTGCGTTTTGTGTTGTGTGTTTAAATTGCGTTCTGAGGTGTGTGGTTTTACATTGCGTTCTGTGGTGTGCGTGTTCACATTGCGTTCTCTGGTGTCCGTGTTCACATTGCGTTCTGTGGTGTGTGTGTTCACATTGCGTTCTGTGGTGTGTGTCTTTACATTGCGTTCTGTGGTGTGTATGTTCACATTGCGTTCTGTGGTGTGTGTCTTTACATTGCGTCCTGTGGTGTGCGGTTTTACATTGCGTTCTGTGGTGTGTGTGTTCACATTGCGTTTTGTGTTGTGTGTTTAAATTGCGTCCTGTGGTGTGCGGGTCTACTTTGCGTTCTGTGGTATTTCTTGTCCACATTGCGTTCTGCGGTCTGTGTGTTTACATTGACTTCTGGTGTGTGTGTGTTCACATTGCGTTCTGTGGTGTGCAGTTTCACATTGTGTTCTGAGGTATGTGTTTTCTTATTGCATTCTATGGTGTGCGGGATTACATTGCGTCCTGTGGTGTTTCTTGTCCACATTGCATTCTGCGTTATGTGTGTTTATATTGAATTCTGGTGTGTGTGTTCCCATTTGCGTTCTGTGGTGTGTGTGTTCACATTGCATTCTGTGGTGTGTGTGTACACACTGCGTTCAGTGGTGTGTGTTTACACACTGCGTTCAGTGGTGCGTGTTCACATTGCGTTCTGTGGTGTGTGTATTTAAATTATGTTCTGTGGTGTGTGTGTACACATTGCGTTCTGTGGTGTGTGTGTTCACACGGCGTTCTGTGGTGTGTGTTCACATTGCGTTCTGTGGTGTGTGTACACATTACCTTCTGTGGTGTGTGTGTACACACTGCGTTCAGTGGTGTGTGTTCACATTGCGTTCTGTGGTGTGTGTATTTAAATTATGTTCTGTGGTGTGTGTTCACATTGCGTTCTGTGGTGTGTGTACACATTGCGTTCTGTGGTGTGTGTGTACACATTGCGTTCTGTGGTGTGTGTGTTCACATTGCGTTCTGTGGTGTGTGTGTTCACATTGCGTTCTGTGGTGTGTGTGTACACATTGCGTTCTGTGATGTGTGTGTTCACATTGCGTTCTGTGGTGTGTGTCTTTACATTGCGTTCTGTGGTGTGTGTGTTCACATTGCGTTCTGTGGTGTGTGTCTTTATATTGCGTTCTGTGGTGTGCGGTTTTACATTGCGTTCTGTGGTGTGTGTGTGTTCACATTGCGTTCTGTGGTGTGTGTACACATTGCGTTCTGTGGTGTGTGTATTTAAATTATGTTCTGTGGTGTGTGTTCACATTGCGTTCTGTGGTGTGTGTATTTAAATTATGTTCTGTGGTGTGTGTTCACATTGCGTTCTGTGGTGTGTGTATTTAAATTATGTTCTGTGGTGTGTGTTCACATTGCGTTCTGTGGTGTGTGTACACATTGCGTTCTGTGGTGTGTGTGTTCACATTACGTTCTGTGGTGTGTGTGTTCACATTGCGTTCTGTGGTGTGTGTGTACACATTGCGTTCTGTGGTGTGTGTGTTCACATTGCGTTCTGTGGTGTGTGTTCACATTGCGTTCTGTGGTGTGTGTGTTCACATTGCGTTCTGTGGTGTGTGTGTTCACATTGCGTTCTGTGGTGTGTGTGTTCACATTGCGTTCTGTGGTGTCCGTGTTCACATTGCGTTCTGTGGTGTGTGTGTTCACATTGCGTTCTGTGGTGTGTGTGTACACATTGCGTTCTGTGGTTGTGTGTTCACATTGCGTTCTGTGGTGTGTGTCTTTACATTGTGTTCTGTGGTGTGTGTGTTCACATTGCGTTCTGTGGTGTGTGTCTTTACATTGCGTTCTGTGGTGTGCGGTTTTACATTGCGTTCTGTGGTGTGTGTGTTCACATTGCGTTTTGTGTTGTGTGTTTAAATTGCGTCCTGTGGTGTGCGGGTCTACTTTGCGTTCTGTGGTATTTCTTGTCCACATTGCGTTCTGCGGTCTGTGTGTTTACATTGACTTCTGGTGTGTGTGTGTTCACATTGCGTTCTGTGGTGTGCAGTTTCACATTGTGTTCTGAGGTATGTGTTTTCTTATTGCATTCTATGGTGTGCGGGATTACATTGCATCCTGTGGTGTTTCTTGTCCACATTGCATTCTGCGTTATGTGTGTTTATATTGAATTCTGGTGTGTGTGTTCCCATTGCGTTCTGTGGTGTGTGTGTTCCCATTGCGTTCTGTGGTGTGTGTGTTCACATTGCGTTCTGTGGTGTGTGTGTTCCCATTGCGTTCTGTGGTGTGTGTGTTCACATTGCGTTCTGTGGTGTGTGTGTTCCCATTGCGTTCTGTGGTGTGTGTGTTTACATTGCGTTCTGTGTTGTGTGTGTTCCCATTGCGTTCTTTGGTGTGTGTTTTCACATTGCGTTCTGTGGTGTGTGTGTACACATTGCGTTCTGTGTTGTGTGTGTTTACATTGCGTTCTGTGTTGTGTGTGTTCCCATTGCGTTCTGTGCTGTGTGTGTTTACATTGCGTTCTGTGTTGTGTGTGTTCCCATTGCGTTCTGTGCTGTGTGTGTTTACATTGCGTTCTGTGTTGTGTGTGTTCCCATTGCGTTCTGTGTTGTGTGTGTTCCCATTGCGTTCTGTCGTGTGTGTGTTTACATTGCGTTCTGTGTTGTGTGTGTTCCCATTGCGTTCTGTGGTGTGTGTTTTCACATTGCGTTCTGTGGTGTGCGGTTTAACTCTGCGTTCTGTGGTTTGTGTGTTCACATTTTTTTCTGTGGTGTGCAGTTTCACATTGCGTTTTGTGTTGTGTGTTTAAATTGCGTTCTGAGGTGTGTGGTTTTACATTGCGTTCTGTGGTGTGCGTGTTCACATTGCGTTCTGTGGTGTGTGTGTTCACATTGCGTTCTGTGGTGTGTGTGTTCACATTGCGTTCTGTGGTGTGTGTGTTCACATTGCGTTCTGTGGTGTGTGTGTTCCCATTTCGTTCTGTGGTGTGTGTGTTCCCATTGCGTTCTGTGGTGTGTGTGTTCACATTGCGTTCTGTGGTGTGTGTGTTTACATTGCGTTCTGTGGTGTGTGTGTTCCCATTGCGTTCTGTGGTGTGTGTGTTCACATTGCGTTCTGTGGTGTGCGGTTTAACTCTGCGTTCTGTGGTTTGTGTGTTCACATTTTTTTCTGTGGTGTGCAGTTTCACATTGCGTTTTGTGTTGTGTGTTTAAATTGCGTTCTGAGGTGTGTGGTTTTACATTGCGTTCTGTGGTGTGCGTGTTCACATTGCGTTCTGTGGTGTCCGTTTTCACATTGCGTTCTGTGGTGTGTGTGTTCACATTGCGTTCTGTGTTGTGTGTGTACACATTGCGTTCTGTGGTGTGTGTCTTTACATTGCGTTCTGTGGTGTGCGGTTTTACATTGCGTTCTGTGGTGTGTGTGTTCACATTGCGTTTTGTGTTGTGTGTTTAAATTGCGTCCTGTGGTTTGCGGGTCTACTTTGCGTTCTGTGGTATTTCTTGTCCACATTGCGTTCTGCGGTCTGTGTGTTTACATTGACTTCTGGTGTGTGTGTGTTCACATTGCGTTCTGTGGTGTGCAGTTTCACATTGTGTTCTGAGGTATGTGTTTTCTTATTGCATTCTATGGTGTGCGGGATTACATTGCGTCCTGTGGTGTTTCTTGTCCACATTGCATTCTGCGTTATGTGTGTTTATATTGAATTCTGGTGTGTGTGTTCCCATTGCGTTCTGTGGTGTGTGTGTTCACATTGCATTCTGTGGTGTGTGTGTACACACTGCGTTCAGTGGTTTGTGTTTACACACTGCGTTCAGTGGTGCGTGTTCACATTGCGTTCTGTGGTGTGTGTATTTAAATTATGTTCTGTGGTGTGTGTGTTCACATTGCGTTCTGTGGTGTGTGTGTTCACACGGCGTTCTGTGGTGTGTGTTCACATTGCGTTCTGTGGTGTGTGTTCACATTACCTTCTGTGGTGAGTGTGTACACACTGCGTTCAGTGGTGTGTGTTCACATTGCGTTCTGTGGTGTGTGTATTTAAATTATGTTCTGTGGTGTGTGTTCACATTGCGTTCTATGGTGTGTGTACACATTGCGTTCTGTGGTGTGTGTGTACACATTGCGTTCTGTGGTGTGTGTGTTCACATTGCGTTCTGTGGTGTGTGTGTTCACATTGCGTTCTGTGGTGTGTGTGTACACATTGCGTTCTGTGATGTGTGTGTTCACATTGCGTTCTGTGGTGTGTGTCTTTACATTGCGTTCTGTGGTGTGTGTGTTCACATTGCGTTCTGTGGTGTGTGTCTTTATATTGCGTTCTGTGGTGTGCGGTTTTACATTGCGTTCTGTGGTGTGTGTGTGTTCACATTGCGTTCTGTGGTGTGTGTACACATTGCGTTCTGTGGTGTGTGTATTTAAATTATGTTCTGTGGTGTGTGTTCACATTGCGTTCTGTGGTGTGTGTATTTAAATTATGTTCTGTGGTGTGTGTTCACATTGCGTTCTGTGGTGTGTGTACACATTGCGTTCTGTGGTGTGTGTGTTCACATTACGTTCTGTGGTGTGTGTGTTCACATTGCGTTCTGTGGTGTGTGTGTACACATTGCGTTCTGTGGTGTGTGTGTTCACATTGCGTTCTGTGGTGTGTGTTCACATTGCGTTCTGTGGTGTGTGTGTTCACATTGCGTTCTGTGGTGTGTGTGTTCACATTGCGTTCTGTGGTGTGTGTGTTCACATTGCGTTCTGTGGTGTCCGTGTTCACATTGCGTTCTGTGGTGTGTGTGTTCACATTGCGTTCTGTGGTGTGTGTGTACACATTGCGTTCTGTGGTTGTGTGTTCACATTGCGTTCTGTGGTGTGTGTCTTTACATTGTGTTCTGTGGTGTGTGTGTTCACATTGCGTTCTGTGGTGTGTGTCTTTACATTGCGTTCTGTGGTGTGCGGTTTTACATTGCGTTCTGTGGTGTGTGTGTTCACATTGCGTTTTGTGTTGTGTGTTTAAATTGCGTCCTGTGGTGTGCGGGTCTACTTTGCGTTCTGTGGTATTTCTTGTCCACATTGCGTTCTGCGGTCTGTGTGTTTACATTGACTTCTGGTGTGTGTGTGTTCACATTGCGTTCTGTGGTGTGCAGTTTCACATTGTGTTCTGAGGTATGTGTTTTCTTATTGCATTCTATGGTGTGCGGGATTACATTGCGTCCTGTGGTGTTTCTTGTCCACATTGCATTCTGCGTTATGTGTGTTTATATTGAATTCTGGTGTGTGTGTTCCCATTGCGTTCTGTGGTGTGTGTGTTCCCATTGCGTTCTGTGGTGTGTGTGTTCACATTGCGTTCTGTGGTGTGTGTGTTCCCATTGCGTTCTGTGGTGTGTGTGTTCACATTGCGTTCTGTGGTGTGTGTGTTCCCATTGCGTTCTGTGGTGTGTGTGTTTACATTGCGTTCTGTGTTGTGTGTGTTCCCATTGCGTTCTTTGGTGTGTGTTTTCACATTGCGTTCTGTGGTGTGTGTGTACACATTGCGTTCTGTGTTGTGTGTGTTTACATTGCGTTCTGTGTTGTGTGTGTTCCCATTGCGTTCTGTGCTGTGTGTGTTTACATTGCGTTCTGTGTTGTGTGTGTTCCCATTGCGTTCTGTGCTGTGTGTGTTTACATTGCGTTCTGTGTTGTGTGTGTTCCCATTGCGTTCTGTGTTGTGTGTGTTCCCATTGCGTTCTGTGGTGTGTGTGTTTACATTGCGTTCTGTGTTGTGTGTGTTCCCATTGCGTTCTGTGGTGTGTGTTTTCACATTGCGTTCTGTGGTGTGCGGTTTAACTCTGCGTTCTGTGGTTTGTGTGTTCACATTTTTTTCTGTGGTGTGCAGTTTCACATTGCGTTTTGTGTTGTGTGTTTAAATTGCGTTCTGAGGTGTGTGGTTTTACATTGCGTTCTGTGGTGTGCGTGTTCACATTGCGTTCTGTGGTGTGTGTGTTCACATTGCGTTCTGTGGTGTGTGTGTTCACATTGCGTTCTGTGGTGTGTGTGTTCACATTGCGTTCTGTGGTGTGTGTGTTCCCATTTCGTTCTGTGGTGTGTGTGTTCCCATTGCGTTCTGTGGTGTGTGTGTTCACATTGCGTTCTGTGGTGTGTGTGTTTACATTGCGTTCTGTGGTGTGTGTGTTCCCATTGCGTTCTGTGGTGTGTGTGTTCACATTGCGTTCTGTGGTGTGCGGTTTAACTCTGCGTTCTGTGGTTTGTGTGTTCACATTTTTTTCTGTGGTGTGCAGTTTCACATTGCGTTTTGTGTTGTGTGTTTAAATTGCGTTCTGAGGTGTGTGGTTTTACATTGCGTTCTGTGGTGTGCGTGTTCACATTGCGTTCTGTGGTGTCCGTTTTCACATTGCGTTCTGTGGTGTGTGTGTTCACATTGCGTTCTGTGGTGTGTGTGTACACATTGCGTTCTGTGGTGTGTGTCTTTACATTGCGTTCTGTGGTGTGCGGTTTTACATTGCGTTCTGTGGTGTGTGTGTTCACATTGCGTTTTGTGTTGTGTGTTTAAATTGCGTCCTGTGGTTTGCGGGTCTACTTTGCGTTCTGTGGTATTTCTTGTCCACATTGCGTTCTGCGGTCTGTGTGTTTACATTGACTTCTGGTGTGTGTGTGTTCACATTGCGTTCTGTGGTGTGCAGTTTCACATTGTGTTCTGAGGTATGTGTTTTCTTATTGCATTCTATGGTGTGCGGGATTACATTGCGTCCTGTGGTGTTTCTTGTCCACATTGCATTCTGCGTTATGTGTGTTTATATTGAATTCTGGTGTGTGTGTTCCCATTGCGTTCTGTGGTGTGTGTGTTCACATTGCATTCTGTGGTGTGTGTGTACACACTGCGTTCAGTGGTTTGTGTTTACACACTGCGTTCAGTGGTGCGTGTTCACATTGCGTTCTGTGGTGTGTGTATTTAAATTATGTTCTGTGGTGTGTGTGTTCACATTGCGTTCTGTGGTGTGTGTGTTCACACGGCGTTCTGTGGTGTGTGTTCACATTGCGTTCTGTGGTGTGTGTTCACATTACCTTCTGTGGTGAGTGTGTACACACTGCGTTCAGTGGTGTGTGTTCACATTGCGTTCTGTGGTGTGTGTATTTAAATTATGTTCTGTGGTGTGTGTTCACATTGCGTTCTATGGTGTGTGTACACATTGCGTTCTGTGGTGTGTGTGTACACATTGCGTTCTGTGGTGTGTGTGTTCACATTGCGTTCTGTGGTGTGTGTGTTCACATTGCGTTCTGTGGTGTGTGTGTACACATTGCGTTCTGTGATGTGTGTGTTCACATTGCGTTCTGTGGTGTGTGTCTTTACATTGCGTTCTGTGGTGTGTGTGTTCACATTGCGTTCTGTGGTGTGTGTCTTTATATTGCGTTCTGTGGTGTGCGGTTTTACATTGCGTTCTGTGGTGTGTGTGTTCACATTGCGTTCTGTGGTGTGTGTACACATTGCGTTCTGTGGTGTGTGTATTTAAATTATGTTCTGTGGTGTGTGTTCACATTGCGTTCTGTGGTGTGTGTATTTAAATTATGTTCTGTGGTGTGTGTTCACATTGCGTTCTGTGGTGTGTGTACACATTGCGTTCTGTGGTGTGTGTGTTCACATTACGTTCTGTGGTGTGTGTGTTCACATTGCGTTCTGTGGTGTGTGTGTACACATTGCGTTCTGTGGTGTGTGTGTTCACATTGCGTTCTGTGGTGTGTGTTCACATTGCGTTCTGTGGTGTGTGTGTTCACATTGCGTTCTGTGGTGTGTGTGTTCACATTGCGTTCTGTGGTGTGTGTGTTCACATTGCGTTCTGTGGTGTCCGTGTTCACATTGCGTTCTGTGGTGTGTGTGTTCACATTGCGTTCTGTGGTGTGTGTGTACACATTGCGTTCTGTGGTGTGTGTGTTCACATTGCGTTCTGTGGTGTGTGTCTTTACATTGTGTTCTGTGGTGTGTGTGTTCACATTGCGTTCTGTGGTGTGTGTCTTTACATTGCGTTCTGTGGTGTGCGGTTTTACATTGCGTTCTGTGGTGTGTGTGTTCACATTGCGTTCTGTGGTGTGTGTGTTCCCATTGCGTTCTGTGGTGTGTGTGTTCACATTGCGTTCTGTGGTGTGTGTGTTCCCATTGCGTTCTGTGGTGTGTGTGTTCCCATTGCGTTCTGTGGTGTGTGTGTTCCCATTGCGTTCTGTGGTGTGTGTGTTCACATTGCGTTCTGTGGTGTGTGTATTCCTATTGCGTTCTGTGGTGTGTGTGTTCCCATTGCATTCTGTGGTGTGTGTGTTCCCATTGCGTTCTGTGCTGTGTGTGTTTACATTGCGTTCTGTGTTGTGTGTGTTCCCATTGCGTTCTGTGGTGTGTGTTTTCACATTGCGTTCTGTGGTGTGCGGTTTAACTCTGCGTTCTGTGGTTTGTGTGTTCACATTTTTTTCTGTGGTGTGCAGTTTCACATTGCGTTTTGTGTTGTGTGTTTAAATTGCGTTCTGAGGTGTGTGGTTTTACATTGCGTTCTGTGGTGTGCGTGTTCACATTGCGTTCTGTGGTGTGTGTGTTCACATTGCGTTCTGTGGTGTGTGTGTTCACATTGCGTTCTGTGGTGTGTGTGTTCACATTGCGTTCTGTGGTGTGTGTTTTCCCATTTCGTTCTGTGGTGTGTGTGTTCCCATTGCGTTCTGTGGTGTGTGTGTTCACATTGCGTTCTGTGGTGTGTGTGTTTACATTGCGTTCTGTGGTGTGTGTGTTCCCATTGCGTTCTGTGGTGTGTGTGTTCACATTGCGTTCTGTGGTGTGCGGTTTAACTCTGCGTTCTGTGGTTTGTGTGTTCACATTTTTTTCTGTGGTGTGCAGTTTCACATTGCGTTTTGTGTTGTGTGTTTAAATTGCGTTCTGAGGTGTGTGGTTTTACATTGCGTTCTGTGGTGTGCGTGTTCACATTGCGTTCTGTGGTGTGTGTGTTCACATTGCGTTCTGTGGTGTGTGTGTTCCCATTGCGTTCTGTGGTGTGTGTGTTCACATTGCGTTCTGTGGTGTGTGTGTTCCCATTGCGTTCTGTGGTGTGTGTGTTCACATTGCGTTCTGTGGTGTGTGTGTTCCCATTGCGTTCTGTGGTGTGTGTGTTCCCATTGCCTTCTGTGGTGTGTGTGTTCCCATTGCGTTCTGTGGTGTGTGTGTTCACATTGCGTTCTGTGGTGTGTGTGTTCCCATTGCGTTCTGTGGTGTGTGTGTTCCCATTGCGTTCTGTGGTGTGTGTGTTCCCATTGCGTTCTGTGGTGTGCGTGTTCACATTGCGTTCTGAGGTGTGTCTGTTTACCTTGTGTTCTGTCATGTGTGTGTTTACATTGCATTCTGTGGTGTGCAGTTTCACATTGTGTTTTGTGTTGTGTGTTTAAATTGCGTTCTGAAGTCTGCGGTTTTACATTGCGTTCTGTGGTGTGCGTGTTTACATTGACTTCTGGTGTGTGTGTGTTCACATTGCGTTCTGTGGTGTGTGTTTTCTTATTGCATTCTATGGTGTGCGGGATTACATTGCGTTCTGTGGTGTTTCTTGCCCACGCTGCGTTCTGCGTTCTGCGTGTTTACACTGAATTCTGGCGTGTGTGTTCACACTGCGTTCTATGGTGTGTCTGTTTACATTGCGATCTTTGGTGTGCGGTTTATCTTTGCATTCTGTGGTGTGTGTGTTTACATTGCATTCTGAGGTGCGTGTGTTCAGATTGCGTTCTGAGGTGTGCAGTTTCACATTGTGTTCTGTGGTGTGTGGGAGCTGGTCAGTCGAGGAGTTTATACATTTTGCGTTTTGTTCAAATCACAATCCATGGCAGGTGTACAGCCCACAGATAGGGTTTATCTTGATATATCCATTCAAGAGGAAGGCCATTTCCCATGGTTATTCAATCCGGAACTTTCTGGAGACTTGAAATGGAAATTGCAAAAGTCACCTGACCTTTGGCAGCCATCTTAGCAGGCTTGTTAGTTTCTTTCTTATTCGTTCATGGGACGTGGGTGCCACTGGCTGTGCCAGCATTGATTTTCCCTTGAGAAGGTGGTGGTGAGTTGCCTTTTTGAATCACTGCATGTCCATATTTCAATAAAATACAGTTTTAGAAAATTGCATAATGAATGCAGTCCTTGTTGAAAGTTATGAATAACCAGCACTGGGCATGACAGCATTGTTGATGACACCTTCCATCACTTTGCTGATCACTGAGAGTAAATGGATGGCTGGATTGGATTTGTCCAGCTTTTTGTGGACAGGACATGCATGTACAATTTTTCCAAATTGTCGGGGTATGTGCCAGTGTTGTAGCTGTCATGGCCAAAGGTGAGGCTAGTTCTAGAGCACATGTCTTCAGCGCTACAGCTGGGATATGTTCAGGAGCCTGTGGCCTTTGCTGTATCCAGTGCCTTCAGGCGTTCCTTGCTATCACCTATGTGGAGTGAATCGAATTTGCTTAAGGCTGCTATCTGTGGTGTTGGGGACTTCCGGAAGAGGCCGAGATGGATCACCCACTCGGCACCACTGGCTGAAGATGGCTGCAAAATGCTTCAGCCTTGTCTTTTGCACTCACATGCTGGGCTCCGCCATCATTGAAGATGGGGATGTTTGTGGGGCCTCCTCCTCCAGTGAGCTGTTTAACTGTCCACCACCACTCACGAGTGGATGTGGCAGGACCGCAGAGCTTTCAAATGATTCACTGGTTGTGGGATCGCTTAGCTCTGCCTATAACATGCTGCTTCTACTCTTGAGCATGCCCAATACACCCAAGCCTATGTCAATGATATCCATCAAGAAAAACAGTGGCTCCAACACCAACCCCTGGGGAAACCCACTATACACCTTCCTCCAGTCTGAGAAAGAGCTATTCACCGTGACTGTTCCCTGTCACTCAGCCACCTTCCTATCCCTGCTGCCACTGTCCTTTTTATTCCATAAGCTTGAACTGTGATGTTAAAAGACTTATTATATAACACTTTATCAAACACCTTTTGGAAGTCTATGTACACCACATCAACCACATTGCCCTCATCAACCCTCTCTGTTACCTCATCAAAAAACTCAATCAAGTTAGGTAAAGATGATTTACCCTGAACAAACCCATTCGCCTGATGCCATGAGACTTCATGGGGCCTGGATTCAATGATCAGGACCCCCAGGACCCCTCCCTCCTGACTGTATACCACTGACAGCACATACCCAGAGATGGTGATGAAGGAGTCAGGGCCATTGACTGTACGGTATCATTCCGTGGGCATGACAATGGTGCTTCCCTCATCTTGGGCAGCTCCCCCGGTGTTGGCGCAAGTCCTCAGTCGGGTCAACAAGCCAGGGGGTGCCCCTGTTGTTTCCAGTGCCCAGGTTGATGCTGGATAGTGCATCTGGGGCAGGATTTTGCCCTCGTTGGGTGGGCGGACCCAGGAGCGGGTGCAAAACCAACCACCACCCGTCATCGGGCCCTGACTGCGATTTCACACTGGCTGGCCAATTAACAGCTAGCTAGCTAGCGTGAAACCTGCGTTACAATACTCAGCGCTGCTGGGGTGGGGGCGGGAGGAGGGCAAGCGCAGAGGTTTGCACATGTGCGTGGGCGCGCTCACTGAAAGCCCCCTGAGGGAGCTGAAGAATTTTAAAAACATAATTAAAGAATTGAAAAATGTTACAAAAAAATGACCCCTCACGTGACTCTGTCCCATGAGCAGGGACATGTCATAAATGAGATTCAAACATCTTCATTTTATTTTTAATTCCTGTTGGGAACCTCATCCCGCCCATGGATGAGGTGTCATAAAAAATCCAAATGCTTCTTGGCCTATTTGGCCAGACCAGGTAAGGATGGCAGATTTCCTTCCCTAAAGGACATTAGTAACCCAGATGTGGCGTTTACCATTACTGAGAATTGTTTTTTATTCACGATGTATTAATTAATTGAATTTAAATTCTACCAGCTGCCATAGAACCATAGAAAAGTTACAGCACAGAAGGAGGCCATTCGGCCCATCTTGTCCATGCCAGCCCGAGGACACCCAGGTGCCCTTTCTAATCCCACCTTCCTGCACCCGGCCCATAGCCCTGCAGCTTACAGCACTTAAGGTGCAGATCCAGGTACTTTTTAAAAGAGTTTAAAGTTTCTGCCTCTACCACCAACTTGGGCAGCGAATTCCAAACACCCACTACCCTCTGTGTAAAAAAGTTCTTCCTCATGTCCCCCCTACACCTTCTGCCACTTATCTTGAATCTATGTCCCCTGGTTCTAGAATTCTCCACCAAGGGAAACAATTTTATCCTGTCCACTCTATCTATTCCCCTCATAATTTTGTACACCTCAATCAAGTCACCTCTCAGCCTTCTTTGTTCTAAGGAAAATAACCCCAACCTATCCAATCTCTCCTCGTAGCTACACTTTCCTAACCCTGGCAACATTTTTGTAAACCTCCTCTGCACTCTCTCCAGAGCTATTACGTCCTTCCTGTAATGTGGCGACCAGAACTGCACACAATACTCCAGTTGTGGCCTCACCAGTGTTTTATACAATTCCAACATTATATCCTTACTTTTATATTCTATACATCTGCCAATGAAGGAGGTGGGATTTGAACTCACGTCCCCGCATTACTAGTCCAGTAACATTACCACTATGCTTCCATTTGTTTATGTTGAGTTCTGTGTGTTTCTATTACACTGGTTCTACGTGTCTCTGTTAACATTGGGTAGGATTTTTTATTCTTTCACAGGATGTGGGCTTCGCTGGCTAGGTCAGCATTTTTATTGCCCATCCCTAATTGCCCCTTGAGAAGGTGGTGGTGAGCTGCCTTCTTGAACCGCTGCAGTCCATGTAGTGTAGGTACACCCACAGTGCTGTTAGGGAGGGAGTTCCAGGATTTTGACCCAGCGACAGTGAAGGAACGGCGATATATTTCCAAGTCAGGATGGTGAGTGACTTGGAGGGGAACTTCCAGATGGTGATGTTCCCATCTATCTGCTGCCCTTGTCCTTCTAGATGGTAGTGGTCGTGGGTTTGGAAGGTGCTAAGGAGCCTTGGCGAGTTGCTGCAGTGCATCTTGTAGATGGTACACACACTGCTGCCACTGTGCGTCAGTGGTGGAGGGAGTGAATGTTTGAGGATGGGGTGCCAATCAAGCGGGGCTGCTGTCTTGATAGGGTTAAACTAATGGAAGCAGAATGAAGTATTAGAGGGGAGAAACTATGTGAATAGTGGACGAGGAGGGACAAGCAACAGTAGAATAATAATGAGTAGTTCAGATATACTTGGGTTGAGGCACCGGGAGAAATGCAAGGCAAGCTATGGTGACTTTAGGAGGAGGGGTAAACCCACCAATTATAGGCCAATCAGGTGGGGGAAAGGTTCCAAGGCAATAATCTGGGACAAAATGAATTGGCATTTGGAAAAAAAAGTATTGGCCAATAAACGAAAGTCAGTACGGTTTTGTTGAAGAGAGATCATGTTAGCTATAAAAACAAAAAACTGCGGATGCTGTAAATCCAAAACAAAAACAGAATTACCTGGAAAAACTCAGCAGGTCTGGCAGCATCGGCGGAGAAGAACAAAGCCGACATTTCGAGTCCCCATGACCTTTCAACTCTTGAAGGGTCATGGGGACTCGAAACGTCGGCTTTGTTCTTCTCCGCCGATGCTGCCAGACCTGCTGAGTTTTTCCAGGTAATTCTGATCATGTTAGTTAACTTGATTGGGCCCTTTCGTGAATTAAGGGGAGGGATGCTGTGGGTTGTGCATTTGATGTTGTGTAAATGGTCTTTCAAAATATGCTTGACAAAATACCACATAATAGACTTATTCACAAAATGAAAGCTCACGGGATTAAAGGGGCAGTGGTAATATAAATTAACTAAGAGGCAGAAAGTACAGAATAGTGGTGAGTGGTTGTTTTTCAGACTGGAGGTTAGTAACTGGTGGTGCTCCCCTGGGCTCAGTTTTAGGGCCACTGCTGTTTTTGATATTTATTAATGACCTGGACTTTCAAAAGTTGCAAACGACACAAAACTGGGAATTGTAGTGAAGAGGGAGGAGGTGAGTCACTGGCTTTAGGGGGACATGGGCTGGTGCCATAGGAGACGCATAGCAGATGAAATTTAACATGTAAAATTGACAGAATTATGTTAAAAGAGAAGCATGCTGGATCCTTAGCTTTAATAAAGAGAGGGGTAGAGTACCAAAGAAAGGAAGTTATGCTAAACCATTATAAAACACTAGCTAGGCCTCAGCTGGAGCATAGTGACCAATTTTGGGCCCCACGTGTTAGGAAGGATGTTAAGACTTTGGAGAGGGTGCGGAGGAGATTTTCTGGAATAGTACTGGGGTTGTGAGACTCCAGTTACACGCAGACTGAAGAGTCTTGCACTCAGTAGAACAATGAAGGGTAAAAGGGGATTTATTAGCATTGTTTAAAAGGGTTTCAATCGGGAGAAACGGTTTCCATTGGCATAAGGGGCAGTAACAAAGGCCACAGATTGAAGATAATCGGTGAAGGAACCAAAGGCGAGTTGAGATTGTATTTTACACAGCGGTCTGGACTGCGCTGCCTAAAGAGGCGGTGGAAGCAGATTCAATAGGAATTTTCACAAAAGGGAATTGGATAAACACTCGGAGGGGAAAAGTTTGTAGGCCGTGAAGAAAGAGCAGGGAAGTGGGATAAAGTGGATAGTTCCTTGGCGGGCTCGATGGGCTGAATGGCCTCCTTTCTGCGCTGTGTCGCTTTTCTGGCCCCACGGCCGAATCTGTGACAGCGGGCCGGAAAATCCCGGCCTGGGTCAAAGCTGGGCTGCTGGGAATGCCTTGAAGCTGAGCCCAGCTCCTTATCTGACGTATCGCTGGGTTTCTGCAGCTAGACTTCCATACATAGCCGAAAGTGTAAGGCTACTTTGTAGCCTTGACTAAATTTGGCACTGTGAACCAACAGGAAGTCACCCGGCTCCGGCTCAGTGCACTTTCTACAGATGTTGGCTGCTTAAAAGGGATGAGCTCCTCGTCCATGGCCAGTGTATATGTTCTATTGACAGGGGAATGTGGATCCTCTGTGACTGACATCAAGCATGTGCCTCCCTACAGGGGGACACTGTAAATGGTCCACTTTTACGCCAGCAATTATTCAATGCGAATCCCTCATGGTCACCCTCATCATTTTGTAATGTTTCACTTTAACGGGCAGTTCCCTCATCTCTAGCAACTGATGACATTCCACATGGTGGGAGCTGCTCTCCTGCTCCCATATAGAGAGATGGCAAATAAAGCACAAACTGTAGTCAGAGGTGACTCACTCTTCTGCGAGAAGGAGCCAACACAAACTTTTCCGATGCCAAGCTCCAAATTTATTAAAATATTGACACCACTGTGGAGGAGCTTTGTAACGTTGCACAGATAAGGAGATGGTGGTGTAGTGGTAATGTCGCTGGATTAGCAAGTCAGTAAACCTTGGCTTCATGCACTGGGGACATGGGTTCAAATCCCATTCATGGCAGCTGGGGGAATTCAACTCTGGAATTGAAAACTAGTCTCCGTAATGGTGGCCAGGAAACTATCATCGATTGTTGTAAAAAACCCATCTGGTTCACCACCATCTGGAAGTTCCCCTCACAAGTCACTCACCATCCTGATTTGGAAATATATCGCCGTTCTGTCGCTGGGCCAAAATCCTGGAGCTCCCTCCCTAACAGCACTGTGGGTGTATCTACACCACATGGACTGCAGCGGTTCAAGAAGGCAGCTCACTACCACCTTCTCAAGGGCAATGAGGAATGGGCAATAAATGCTGGCCTAGCCAATGAAGCCCACATCCTGTGACCAAATGCTGCCTTGGGTGGGGTGGTGGAGAAAATGCCCTTTTGGGAAGGAAATCTGCCTACCTGTGACTCCAGACCCACAGCAACTTTTAAATGCCCTCTGAGATGGCAGTCAGTTCAAGGGCAATTAGGGGTGGGCAATGAATGCTGGCTTTGCCAGTCAATGCCCACATCCCATGGAAGAATAAAGGAAAAAGTGCCTGTTTGTGCATGAGGTCGTCTCTTGGCCTTCTAATGACAGTTTCACTTGTTAACAGGGTCAGTAAACTCAAAAGAGATGGAACCCATTGAGAGCTCTACAAGTGGCTGAACTACCTCCTGTGGCACTGGGTGCTGGTTCTGGTGTGCCTCTATCTTTCCACTTTGCCTGCTCCAACAAGCTTCCGCTTTTGACTTGTGCTGTTGGCCAAGAACCGCCCCCCCCACCCCCTCTCATGTTTCCTGGAATGGGCGAGAACTCTCTTGGCTCTCTTTGTTTTGGCCCACCCTCATACTCTGAGGAAGAGTCAATTTTACCATGCAAGTCCCAGCAATTCAGGCATTTTAATGTCTGCTAAAGAACTGTAACCTGTTCAACAGCATTTGCAAGGGTCGTTCTCAAGGAACTAAATAGTTAGTTAACTGATCAGTGCAATAGACAATTCAGCTGTGCCAAGTGCACTTTTTTTCGGAGATATTGGCCGGAATTTTCCAGGCCCCACCACCCCCTTCACGCCGATGGGATCTTCCGGTCCCGCTGATGTGAATGGAGATTTCAATGGCGCGTCAGCCCCGCCACAGTGGAGGGGGGGGGGTGGCTGCTGGAAAATTCCGGCCATTGAGTGCATGAACATAGCATAAAGAGCGACTAGGAGTTAAAAGCCGACAAATCCTCTGGATCTGGAGGTCGACACCCAAGGGTGAAAGAGGTGGCTGCGCGGACAGTGGATGCATTGGCTTGATCTTCCAGAATTCCTTCAACTCCACAACAGTCCCCCATGAATTGGAAGGTAGCAAATGTAACCCCAGGCTGGATTTTACACTCTTCCCCACCCCCTCACCCACCCACCGTTGGGCCTGTTTGTAGAGGAGGGGAGGGGCACATAAAATATGACGGCCGACTAGCTGTTCTCCATAATACTGTACATAACACAATAGGCCTTAGGCCTATTGGGGCCCTTTACTGCCCAATTAGGGGACAATTACAGGCCTAATTCCACCTCTGCCACCATAATACGGTTGGCATTGGGAGGTGGGCGAGAGTGGGCAGACCACTTTTTCACCAACTCTGGTGAAGGGGGGGGTACCTCCTTTGGCAGGGGGGGGGCCCTGTGCATATTGGGGGCAACTTCCCCTCCCTAGGGTGCCACTGCCCAAAAAGCCCAGACTTACCTTAGTCCAGCATCCATGTTGTCTTCTTTGTAGGGCTGTTTGCAGTCTCCATAGCGCCCGCCATTGAGTCCTGGCACCGCTGGGATTGAAGAGCTGTCGGCCAATCAGATTGGTTGGCAGATTTTGAGGGCGGGACTTCAACGGAGGGGCGGGAGACCCACGATTCCCTTGTTGAGGCCACCCACAGGGTATTTATTGCTACAGGGCAGCCTTTTTTCGAGTCGATCAGTTCGCGAGAGGCTTTTCTAACGTGAGGAGGGTGGGGTCATGAGCAATACGCACCCCATGTAAAATTCACTGCCCTTATTTAAGTGACCCCTGTCGTTTAAGATAGGACGGAGAGAGAAAGTGTGGAACTATTGGCCAGTTAGCGGGGCAGAGTCAACAGGGATTAATGAAAGGGGAATCAAGTTTGACAAAACTATTAGGATCGGATTTTGTGGTGACTGGCAAAGAGTCAGTGCTTACCGCTGACCTCAAAGAGCACTGCCCACAAAGATATAGCAACCTCTGTGGTACAGGCTCCCCCTCCCCTGACTGCAGTTTAACGCTGGTGCCAAGTCAAGGAGTCTCTAGGTACTCAGCAACAGTGACGTTAGCAAGCAGCATATTACAATGAAGTATTCACACAAACAGCAAGCCAGGTAGTTAAAAGCACCGAATCCCTTCAATTTTAATTTAAGCAGCAAAATAAATGCCGCTGGGTTAAGATAGAAGCTTAAAGTGATGAACAAGCCTTGAAAATATGTAGAATTTACTTTAACAGGATGCAGAAAGATGGCCATCAAAATGAGCTTTCCAGGGCCAGTGAGGGTGTTCAGCAGTAATTATGAACTTGGTGTCCCACTTACTCGTTCAACAAAGTTGAACTTTTTCAAGGATTTTTACAGCGAGACTGACCAATGTGAAAGTGGAAGTACTCTTCAGTTCACTGCTTAGGAGTTATGCCTCGAGGGGACCCTAACAACACTTTGTCTGTAAAGAGTAGCAACAACATTTGAATCTCCACGTTAACCTGCGCATGGGTGGACTCCCAAAGTTGCTGTTAGTTTCACTGGAGTAATGGCAGCCAACGTTGACAGTTTTGCCCTCGCAACCAGACCCTTACAGTTTTTTGAAGGCAATTAGATGGATAGTTAAGAGGAAACCAGGAGATGCAGTGTATTTGGATTTTCAGATGACTTTCAATAAGAAATGTTTCACCAAAATTGTCAATAATATCCTGTTAAAGTAAGTATTTGGTAACATCTATCATTGAATTATACCCAATATGTCTTTAGGGTGGGGGTCTTGTGGTGCAGTGGGTGGTGTCCCTGCCTCTGGGCTGGAAGCTCTGGGTTCAAGTCCCACATCAGGACTTGGTGACCATGTCCTGGCCAAACCGGTTGATTATCAGCCTAGAAAACCTTCTAATACACCTGATGGTGCGCGGCAAAGAGTGGAGAGTTTCCTGGTCAGCCATACTGCATGAGGCAATGGCAAACCACTGCAGTACTTTGCCAAGCACAATCATGGACCAATCCAATGGAAGCCCATGGTCGCCAATGTCCTCTTAGGGCCTGGGACCAGAAAGAGGATGGTTTCAGGATGCATTGTTTTACCAGAGAGCGGTGAGAATGTTGAGGCGAATATTATAGGCTGATTTAAGGGGAAGCTGCATAAACAGATGAAAGCGAAGGCAATAGGCTGATAGGATTCAACGGTATAGGATGGGAGGTGAATCATGTGGAGCATTTTCACATAGACCAGATGAGCTGAATGGCCTTTTCTCTATGATGTATCTTCCTTATATGAGTATCTATTTCCTCACAGATTATCTTACATAAAAGACACGTGTCATGGGATTTTAAGAGTGGAGGTGAAAAATTGGCTAGCCCCATTTTCTGGCCACAGGGGTTGTGACTCGTGACCTGCCCACGCATGATCAGATTGAGGAGTTCACTCATCTGAAAGATTGTAGCATTGAGTCAAGCGGATGCGCACTGATGATCACAGACTCCCTCTCTCCCACGCTCGCTACTACTGGACCAATATTTATCATTACCCAAGGAAGGTACAATTGATCCTTTTACAGTGGATGCAAACTCCGAAAAGTCCTTTTCCAACGTTCTGAAAAACCATCACGGATTCCACAGACATTTTAAAGACATTGCAAATTTTCCTTACTGTACCGCTTCCAGGTCAAAGGTCATCAATACTTTGTAAGTTACTGTGCGTCAAAATAATTCCTTGCGTTTTGAGATGTCTCTGAGATGTGGGAAGGGACTGTATCCGTGCATGTCTACACCTTAGATATCACATTCTAGTCCACTCACAAGAAGGTGAGCAGGTGACCTGGAAGTCCACCGGAAGTGGCATAATAACAGTCCGAGCAGTGACTCGTTCATCCATTGATCCCTTGCCCAGGTGCGGTTATACCTCACTTGGTTGGCCAGGCAAACTGTGACTGAACAAATTGGGCACTGTGGCACTGAGGGCCAGCGATCCTGTGACCCAGTGCTCTGATCTATCCTACATGGGCCAGTAAGGTCCTGAACTTCCACAAACAAATGCACTCAATTCACTAAAACCCAACTCTTAATGCATTTTGAATTCAGACAGCTTTGGGCAGTGTTATATTTCATTTGAGTCAACTGCAGTTCCAGCCTTTGAGAGTCCCAAGCCCCTTGTTATTGCTACAATAACATTTCTTTGCTGAACTCCTTCAGAGAAATATACATAAATGGCATTGGTGTGAAACTGCTGTGAGTGCCTTCTGTATGTGTTCTCCATTAGTGAGAGACTCATAAACAATGTTTGGTGTATCACAGTCTGTGCATGTAATGGGGGAGTTTCTGTGTTTCATAGGCAGGAGTTGAATCATAAGAGCTGTTTAACCAGCTCGAGCCATTGCTTTCTCCTGAGAGTTATCTATAATTTACAGCATTGCCAGTCCGTGGTTTTGGTGTTGAGCAGAACAAATGTCTGTTTCTTTACTTCACCTTTGCCATAAAATTGTTTGGGGGTGGGGGGAACCTCGCTCGTGTTTCATATCCAACCCTGGATGCTGTCACTTTTTCCACAACACTGGCTGAACTGACATCCTCAAACGCTACAATTGCTTACAGATGTCAAATTAATGCCATCATTAACTAACAGTGCAGCCCGGTGTCCCGCACAACCCTGGTGTCTGGGTTATTAAAGAACGCACATTCACGGCTTGGAAATTGGAACTGGTTTTGGTTTCAAACTGAATATTATACCCAGTGGCTTGAAACATTAGCATTATTTTATGCAATATTGTTTCAATTAGGCTTTCTGCCCAGAATTTTGCTGCCAATGACACATAGCTTTATATCTGCCTCTGGTGGTTTAGGGAGCTCCAGGTTTCCCAATTCACATCTCTAGTGTTACTGAGAGAGGCAGCAGAAAGCAGAGTTTAACTCTTTAGCTCGCCAGCCATTTCCACACTCTCCAGATTCTCATAGCTGGCCCGAGGTTTACTCCAACATTGGCAGGGCAGGAGGTGGGAGGCGGTGAAGAGGCGAGGGGGCGGGGTGTGGGCATTAGGTGGCCATGAAGGGTGGGGTGGGGTGGGGTGGTGGGTGGGGCTCATTGCTGAGTGGGACTGTACTGGGGCGGGGACTTCGATGGGGGATGTTGGAGGTGGAGGGCGTTCAGTGCGGTCAGGCAATTGTTACCCTCCCAACCCACCAATCCTTGGGGGGGTTAAGATTTCACCCACCACCCGCAAAAGGGGCTTAAAATATCTGACTGCAGTGGCATTGGTGCGGGCCAATCAGGTGTCTGATTGGACTGGGCCTGAACGGAATGGTCACAGGAAGAGGAGGAGACCATTCAGCCCATCAAGCCTGTTCTGCCATTCAGTTAGACCATAGCTGATTGGTATCTCCAGTCAATTTGCCCACCTTAACTCATATACCTAGACGCCTTCAACTCCATTTCACCTTATTATCCATATGGAACTTGATTTTGGGTACATTGCTCGTACGTTAAAAATTACACAGAAATGAATGATAACAATATAAAAGAAAAAGGCCTTACCACAGAGATCTAACTTTAATAAGACATGTTTTAAATCAGTCAGTGCGTCCCAGCCCGAGCGCGTATCATACATCAAACTCTTGTTAAAAGTCCTTACAGGGAAGAGCATAAATGAGTTCAAGAACCGATTTGTCCTGCATCTGAGGGATTGTAGCCTTTTCCACAAATGTACAATAACAAAAACCGATCAATCTTAGTTGTGAAACTTTCAACTGACCCACCCACCACCCCAGCCTCAACAGCTTTTTGAGGGAGAGAGTTCCAGATTCCCTCTCCTCTCTGTGTGAAGAAGTGCTTCCTGACATCGCCCCCTGAACGGCCTGGCTCGAATTTTAAGGCTCTGCCCCCTTGTTCTGAATTCCCCCAGCCAGAGGAAAGTTTCTCTCTATTTTGTTTATTCATTCAAGGTTATGTGGGTGTCACTGGCTAGCCCAACATTTATTGTCCACCCCTCTCTATTGACCCTATCAAATCCCCCAATACCTCCCTATGTGGCTGGGTTTCGTTTTTTGCTCTATAACAGCCTTGTAAAGCATCTTGAAATGTTTAGTATGTTCAAGACACAATAGAAATGTGAATTGTTGTATTAATGTCTGACTGCAGATTGGTAATGTATTAGCATGGATTGAGGATTGGTTAACAGAAGACAGAGAGTTGGGATTAATGGGTCTTTTTCAGGTTGGAAAGACATAACTAGTGGAGTGCCACAGGATTAGTCCTAGGGCCTCAATTATTTACGATCTATGTCAATGACTTGGAGGAGGGGGCAGAGTGTAATGTATCCAAATTTGCTGATGATACAAAAATAGGTGGGAAGGCAAGTTGTGATGAGGACATAAGGAATCTGCAAGGAGATGTAGATAGGTTGAGTGAGTGGGAAAAAACTTGGCAGATGGAGTTTAATGTAGGAAAGTGTGAGGTCATGCACTTTGGTAGGCAGAATCAAAAGGCAGACTGTTATTTAAATGGAGAGAGACTCCGAAAAAGTGCAGCACAGAGGGATCTTGGTGTACTTGTGCGTGAAACACAAAAGTTAACATGGAGGTGCAGCAAGTAATTAAGAAGACAAATGGAATTTTGGTCTGTATTGCTAGGGGGTTGGAGTTTAAAAATAGGGAAGTCTTGTTACAACTGTACAGTGTGTAGGTGAGGCCGCACCTGGAGTACTGAGTAGTTTTGATCCCCTTATTTAAGAAAGGATATACTGGCATTGGAAGCAGTTCAAAAGAGATTCACTAGGCTGATTCCTGGGATGAAGGGGTTGACTTATCAAGAACGGTTAAACAGGTTAGGCCTTTATTCATTAGAGTTTAGAAGAATGAGGGGAGATCTTATTGGAACGTATGAGATTCTGTGGGGGCTTGACAGGGTAGATGTTGAGAAGATGTTTCTACTAGTGGGGGAACCTCGAACTAGGGGACATAGTTACAGAATAAGGGGAGACTCATTTAAAACTGAGATGCAAAGAAATTTCTTCTCTCAGAGGGTAGTGAATGTCTGGAATTCTGTACCCCAGTGAGTTGTGGAGGCTAGATCACTGAAAGTATTTAAAGAGGAGGTAGATAGATTTTTGAAATATCGGGGAGTTGAGGGCTATGAGGAGCTGGCACGAAAGAGGAGTTGAGACCTGGGGCAGATCAGCCATGATCTTATTGAATGTCGGGGAAGGCTTGAGGGGCCGAATGGCCTACTCCTGCTCCTATTTCTTATGTCCTTATGTAGATAGAGCAGGTGGTCAATCAGTTCCCCAAAAGCTTCTGGTTCTGAGGTGATCATTTGTAAGTGCGGACCACTGACTGACTTCCAGGCCCCTGGAAATCAGCTTTCTCCATCAACCCCATCAAAACCCTCCATAAATTGCTGGTGATCATGGGGTGAAAGGGGAAGCAGTAGCAACATGGATGCTAGATTGGATAAGCGATAGAAAACACAGAGTCATTGGGACTAACTGATCTTCGTACAAGAGGGAGAGACATTCAGTGAAATCCCCCAGGATTCAGAATTAGGATTTTTTTTAATGCACTCATGGGATGTGGGCATCACTAGCTAGGCTAGCATTTATTTCCCATCCCTAATTGCCCTTGTATCAGAGGCATTTTAAGAGTCACCCACATTGCTGTGGGTCTGGAGTTACATGGAGGCCAGACCAGGTAAGGGTGGCAGATTTCCTTCCTATTAGTGAGCCAGATGGGTTTTATGACAATCAGCACCAGACTTTTAACTCTATTGAATTCAAATTTCACCATGGGATTTGAACCCAGGTCTCTGAATTACCAGTCCAGTGACTAAACCACTATGCCACCATCTCCCCCGAAATGCATTGATGACTTGGACTTGGAGGTATAGGGCACAATTTCGAAGTTTGCAGGTGTCACAACGAAGATAGTAATAGACTCCAAGGGGGCATAAATGGTCTGGCGGAGGGACGGACAGATGGCATTTAAAATCGATGCAGAAAAATATGAGGTAATATATGAGAAAGCATGAGGAGAGGCAATACAAGCTAAAAGGTACAGTTTAAAAGAGGGTGAAAGAACAGACACCTGAGACCTAGGTGTACAAATCTGTGAAGGTAGCAGGACAGGTTAACTTACAGGATCCTAGACTTTATAAAGAGAGCACAGAAGTCAAGAAATTATGTTAAACCTACACAAAACAAGTAGCTTGGCCCCAGCTGGAGAGCTGTGTCCAATTCTGGGCACCACCCTTTAGGAAGGATGTAAAGGCTTTGGAGAGGTTACAGAAGAGATTTACTAAAATGGTTCCAGGGATGAGGGATTACGTCTGTGTGGATTGAATGAGGGAAGCTGGGGTTGTTTCCCATAGAGCAAAGAAGGCTCTGAGAGCAATCTTAGAGGAGGCAGTGGCGTAGTCGTATTGTTGCTGGACTAGTAATCCAGGGATAAAAGCAAAAATTGCTGGAAAAACTCAGCCGGTCTGACAGCATCTGAGGAGAGGAAGACAGAGTTAACGTTTCGAGTCCGGATGACTCTTCTTCTGAGCTGAGTTTTTCCAGCAATTTTCGTTTTTGTTTCAGATTTCCAGCATCCGCGGTATTTTGCTTGTATTGTAGTGATCCAGGGACCCAGGGTAATGCTGGGTGTAAATCCCACCACGGCAGATGGTGAGCTTTGACTTCAATAAAAAAAAATCTGGAATAAGTCTAACGATGACCCATCCGGTTCAGTAATGTGCATTAAGGAAGGAAATCTGCTGTCTTTACCTGGTCTCCAGACCCATGGACTCTTAAATGGCCTAGCAAGCTACTCAGCTCTCAAGGGCAATTAGGGATGGCAATAAATGCTGGCTTAACCCCATCCCATGAACAAGTAAAAAAAAATTGATAGCGGCATTCAGAATCATGAGGGGGCCTGGACAGAGTAGATAGGGAGAAACTGTTCCCTTTGGTGGAAGGATTGAGAACCAGAGGGAACAGATTTAAGGTGATTGGAGACATGAGGGAAAACAATTTTTTACACAGAAAGTGGTTAGGACCTGGAATGTACTGGAGGCAAATCCAATCGGGGGCTTTCTAAAGAGAATTGGATAATTATTTAACGGAGAAAAAATATTTTCAGGGATATGGGAAAAAGACAGGGAGTGGGACTAATTGGATTGCTCGTCAGAAGAGGCAGCAGCAACCTGATGGGCCGAATGTCCTGTGCTGTACAATTCTGTGAAGCTATGATTCTATGAAACGGCCTCCTGTAGAAATAGTCCCAGTGTCTCTCGCCTCCCCTTCCCATCGCTAGCATCACCCTGGTGAATCGGCTCTGTGCGCTCTCTGAGGCTTTAATTTCCTTTCAATAAGGGTGGGGGTCCCGCTCACAGGGCTACGAACAGCAGCCAAAACCAATTGATTGGCGCAAACATAGAGAGGAACCAACCGTGAAAGGAGGGAACCCAATGGACGATGAGTGAACGAGGCCATTGATGTGGAGCAGGAGAGGAGTGAAAGGGAGAACACAGCCCCGGGAGACCCCTGAGCTCATGGAAAAAGATTATCAGAGGGTCATGAGCAGTTTGAGAGGAAACTAGCCACCCACACAGATTGCCTCGTACAAAGGGATCTTGTTCCGAAATGTGCGAGGCTCCAGATGCTGCTGAAGGTGTTGCTCGTTCCCAGTGGAATAGCAAGTCTCATCAAAGGTGCACGGTATTACCCGAAAAAAACCATCAACCAATCATTCATGTCAAAACCTGGGGATCACAGACTGGTAACAGGAAGGGTCTGAGGAGCAAGGCGAGTTAGCAAGTTTCCATTAACATTGCTTACTGATCCAGTGACTCTTTAATGTCTGACTCCTCAGCAGCTCGCCGATTGTGTAAGCTGCAATGATCAGTCAGTTGCAATGAAACTTTTCAGCATTCCTATGTATAGTCACTCTAGTTAATTCGTTTATGATTTTATTAATTGCCTTGGCATTTCCCTGTTGCAATTGGTGACACAAAGACCTGTCAACAATTGTCATTCTATTTGTCTATCCGTCTAGCCATCGATTTGGCAATCAATCTATCTGCTTATTCACCTCTCCAGCAATCTGTTGCCCGGCACACAAAAGCAATATACTGCGGATGCTGGAAATCTGAAATAAAAGCAGAAAGTGCTGGAAATCCTCAGCACGCCTCTCAGTAAACCTGCTGTTCCTGAACCGACGAGCTGATTAGTCCATTTAGCTCCATCCCTTCTCCCAGTTGTCACTGGGTTGCGTTGATCATGTGCCCAATGCATACCCCTCCCCCCAGCCACCACTTTGTTATTTGTTGCTGACCATCCTGATCAAACCACCTCAACCTTGGTTCCAGGTGTCAAACGCTCGCCACTGTTCAAAGGGCAGTTAAGAGTCAACCTGGAGTCGCACGTAGGCCAGACCACTTAAGGATGACAGGTTTCCTTCCCTAAAGGACATTAGTGAACCGGATGGGTTTTTTTTACAACAATCGACAATGGTTTCACGGTCACCATTGAACTTTTAACTCCAGATTTTTACTGAATTTAAGTTTCACCGTCTGCCTTGGCAGGATTCGAACCCAGGTCCCCAGAGAATTACCCTGGGTCTCTGGGGGGGTACCAGCCCAGTGATAATACCACTGCCTTCCCTGTGAGAACAGCAGGATTAATGGAGTAAGATAAATGTGGGAGAAACAATTCAGAGGAAGAGAGTTGGATTATAAAGTGTGTTTCAATCACTTAAGACAAATAGAATTATAATTATTGATGCCTTTTTGAATGGATCAGCATGTGTTGATAGCACTGGTACAGATTCCTGGGTTGGACAATGTTGGAAACTGAGCTGTCATTGTTGAAGTTCATTGTTCAGCTAGTCGCTAAAACAGAAATAATTAAATCATCCCGTGTTTTATTATTACAAAAGCTGGAATAATGGATACCAGAAAGGATCATTTAAACATGAACCATTACGAAGGGGATCTGACTTGAGTTACAGGGAAATCCAAAACAGTCACTGACTTTTACAGAAACTAGGCGCAGTGTTTGAAGTATTTGAATAAACAGTGTCTGGTAAAACAAGGCCCAGGTTAGTCAGCTCATTACTCAATCTCAGTCATAAGGGACCATCCACTCCAATAAAATGAGTGATTTAAGAGGCTTTATAACACCATTTCGACAATCAAGGTCTCTTGTGTTCCTGACTAACACACCACAGACACATCAGCAATATTTCATTCCCCTCTCTCCTCACCAAGCTAGAAGGGGCCAAATTACCCTCTTTAACTCTTTTATGCCCAGGTGCCCTTCCTACACAATCTCAATGTGCTTGCACAGACCCTGCTTCCTGCTTTAAACATGGAGCGGCCAATGAAGCTGTGCAAGCTGGAGGGGTATGTGACTCGAGTTTGGCTCACCATGTGATGACAAAACTCCCCAGTTCTGGGCAGTTTAATGAACACTTTAATGCTTTCAGTGGATATGGGTGCATATCCACCCTTTACCACGAGAGGTGCTGGATGGGATTTCACTACAGCTCCAGGCATCTGCCCAATGACCTGTGCTCAATAGGTCAAAGACGCTCACAAAGCTGAACCAGTGAGGGCTCATTCATTACTTTGACCAGATTCATTTGAAGCTTTGACCTGTTGGGACTAACTGCAAACTGGTACTGTGCCAACTGGGAGATTAAAGTGCGGCTTGTTTAATAAATGCCCTGATTACATTATTTCACTATTGAGATGGTAGAATGTACAAGAAGGCATTCAGAAAGGCGACAGCCTTCCTGCACTTGCCCACATGCCCGGCACATCAGCCTGGCACAAGGGCCACTGACTCCCCAGGCTCTGGGCCATCATGGAGCCAGGTACACAAAGGGGTGCCACCAACTGCACGGGCACCTCCGCCTCGCATTTGATGATGGCACTGCAGTGCCAGGCACAGCCGCGCACTACCCCCAACTGCTCTGCCTTTGTGTCCTTCCAGCTGAGGACAAGGCCCATTTGCCAGGAAGTCAATCTGCTCTCTGCACACGTATGAAACAGGTGACCAGCGGGTCACAGTCAGCGAAAGGGGCAAAAGCTTACTTAGCTGAGCCTCTCCTGCCTGGCTGGCTGCTGTCACCTTTTGCTGGAGACTCAAGAGATGTGTTGAAAAGATTTAATATCACACCGGGGTTCATATTGCATCATTGGAGTTGACATTTCAATATTTATCAGGCTGGCCCCTGACCTGCCCGAAACCTGGGGGTTCAAATCGCTGGCTTGGGGAGTGCTACAGGTATACAGCCCTTTAAAATCTGTCCACAGAGATAGGGGGATGGTGACGTGGGGTGGGGGGGGATGGTGACGTGGGGGGTGGTGGTGCGGGGGGGGATGGTGACGTTGGGGGGTGGGGGATGGTGAAGTTGGGGGGTGGGGGATGGTGACGTGGGTGGGGGGGGATGGTGACGTGGGTGGGGGGGGATGGTGACGTTGGGGGCGGGGGGGATGGTGACATAGAGGTGGGGATGGTGTCATAGTGATAACTGGACTAGTGACCCAGAGACCCAGGTTAATGCTTTGGGGATATGGGTTCAAATCCCATCATGGCAGCTGGGGGAATTTCAATTCAATTAATAGATTATAAAATAAATCTGGACTATAAAGCTAGTCTCAGTAATGGTGACCATGAAACTATCATCGATTGTTGTAAAAACCCCATCTGGTTCACTAATGCCCCTTTAGGGAAGGAAATCTGCCCTCCTTACCTGGTCTGGGCCTACATGTGACTCCAGACCCACAGCAATGTGGCTGACTCTTAACTGCCCCCCTGAAATGGCCAATCAAGGGTCAATTATGGATGGGCAACAAATGCTGGCCTTGCCAGCGATGCCCACGTCCCTGTTTCTGCCAAGCAAACCTGAGGCTAAGGTTGTCCAATATCGTTGCACTGCTCCATTCTCCAAAGTGACAAGGGATCATCAATGGCAGCCATGTGCCCATCTGGCGATTTGCCCCCCCCCCCTCTGCCAACATCACCTCCCCCTTCTCATCTGTGCCCACTGCCACCTCCTCACTGCTCGCGAACTGCGTCCTCCAGGAGATGTGGAGCAGTGAGAGGGACACACGATCCTGTGAGGAGATTCCTCGGGATTGTCCAGCCTTTTCACTTGGTTTTCATTTTTATCTCACTCAGGGGGCTGATATGCGCGCATTTCGGAAAGATAAAGCTTGGCACAACATCAAATAAAGTTGGGGGACGAAGAACATAAACAATTTGCTGAGCAAAAATAAAGCAATCTCAAAGCAATAAATTGATAATTAAAGAGTAATTAACAAAGATCACCATTAGAGTCTGTCTGGCTCACTCTCAATCTCTTGCTGGTCACTCGCTCATCCTCACCCACTGTCTGATTGTGCGTTTATGTGTGGGGTTGAGGGTGCGCGGGTCTCATGCAACTGCGATTGAGCCAGACACGCACACTCACCTACTCTCTCCCCCACACTCAGCCCATGTCCAAATGCAGCAAGACCCGGACAATATCCAGGCTTGGGCTGACAAGTGGTAAGTAACATTCATGACAAACAAGTGTCAGTCAATGACTACCTCAGACAAGAGAGAATCTAACCATCGTCCCTTGACATTCAATGGAATTACCATCACGGAATCCCCCACTATCAACATCCTGGGGGTTACCATTGACCAGAAACTGAACTGGACAAGCCATATAAATACTGTGCCTACAAGAGCAGGTCAAAGGCTGCGACGAGTAACTCACCTCCTGACTCTCCAAAGCCTGTCCACCATCTACAAGGCACAAGTCAGGAGTGTGATGGAATACTCCCCACTTGCCTGGATGAGTGCAGCTCCTACAGCACTCAAGAAGCTCGACACCATCCAGGACAAAGCAGCCCATTTGATTGACAACCCATCCACAAACATTCACTCCCTCCACCACCACCAACGCACAGTAGCAGCAGTGTGTGTACCATCTACAAGATGCACTGCAGGAACTCACCAAGGCTCCTTCGACAGCACCTTCCAAATATGCGACCTCTATCATCTAGAAGGACAAGGGCAGCAGACACATGGGAACACCACCACCTGGAAGTTCCCTTCCAAGTCACTCCCCATCCTGACTTGGAAATATATCGCCGTTCCTTCACTGTCGCTGGATCAAAATCCTGGAACTCCCTCCCTAACAGCACTGTGGGTGTACCTACACCACACGGACTGCAGCGGTTCAAGAAGGCAGTTCACCACCACCTTCTCAAGGGGCAATTAGGGATGGGCAATAAATGTTGGCCCAGCCAGCGATGCTTACGTTCCATGGCTGAATAAAAAAAACTCACTCACCCTCTCTCCCACACTCACTCTCTCTCTCTCTCTGATTCTGACTCTCATGCTCTCTCTCTCCAACACTCACTCAGTCACTCTCCCTGCCCCACCCAGCCTGACAGCGCCCCTTCCTCCACCGCTTGGCTAATCCCGAATGTCAGCCTCCTCCTCCCCTGCCCAGCCTGCCAGCCTCCTCCTCCCCTGCCCAGCCTGGCAGTCTCCTCCTCCCCTGCCCATCCTGGCAGCCTCCTCCTCCCCTGCCCAGCCATGCTGCCAGCTTCCTCCTCCCCTGCCCAGCCTGGCAGCCTCCTCCTCCCCTGCCCAGCCTGGCAGCCTCCTCCTCCCCTGCCCAGCCTGGCAGCCTCCTCCTCCCCTGCCCAGCCTGGCAGCCTCCTCCTCCCCTGCCCAGCCTGGCAGCCTCCTCCTCCCCTGCCCAGCCTGGCAGCCTCCTCCTCCCCTGCCCAGCCTGGCAGTCTCCTCCTCCCCTGCCCATCCTGGCAGCCTCCTCCTCCCCTGCCCAGCCATGCTGCCAGCTTCCTCCTCCCCTGCCCATCCTGGCAGCCTCCTCCTCCCCTGCCCAGCCATGCTGCCAGCTTCCTCCTCCCCTGCCCATCCTGGCAGCCTCCTCCGCCCCTGCCCAGCCATGCTGCCAGCTTCCTCCTCCCCTGCCCAGCCTGGCAGCCTCCTCCTCCCCTGCCCAGCCTGGCAGCCTCCTCCTCCCCTGCCCAGCCTGGCAGCCTCCTCCTCCCCTGCCCAGCCTGGCAGCCTCCTCCTCCCCTGCCCAGCCTGGCAGCCTCCTCCTCCCCTGCCCAGCCTGGCAGCCTCCTCCTCCCCTGCCCAGCCTGGCAGCCTCCTCCTCCCCTGCCCAGCCTGGCAGCCTCCTCCTCCCCTGCCCAGCCTGGCAGCCTCCTCCTCCCCTGCCCAGCCTGGCAGCCTCCTCCTCCCCTGCCCAGCCTGGCAGCCTCCTCCTCCCCTGCCCAGCCTGGCAGCCTCCTCCTCCCCTGCCCAGCCTGGCAGTCTCCTCCTCCCCTGCCCAGCCTGGCAGCCTCCTCCTCCCCTGCCCAGCCATGCTGCCAGCTTCCTCCTCCCCTGCCCAGCCTGGCAGCCTCCTCCTCCCCTGCCCAGCCTGGCAGCCTCCTCCTCCCCTGCCCAGCCTGGCAGCCTCCTCCTCCCCTGCCCAGCCTGGCAGCCTCCTCCTCCCCTGCCCAGCCTGGCAGCCTCCTCCTCCCCTGCCCAGCCATGCTGCCAGCTTCCTCCTCCCCTGCCCATCCTGGCAGCCTCCTCCGCCCCTGCCCAGCCATGCTGCCAGCTTCCTCCTCCCCTGCCCAGCCTGGCAGCCTCCTCCTCCCCTGCCCAGCCTGGCAGCCTCCTCCTCCCCTGCCCAGCCTGGCAGCCTCCTCCTCCCCTGCCCAGCCTGGCAGCCTCCTCCTCCCCTGCCCAGCCTGGCAGCCTCCTCCTCCCCTGCCCAGCCTGGCAGCCTCCTCCTCCCCTGCCCAGCCTGGCAGCCTCCTCCTCCCCTGCCCAGCCTGGCAGCCTCCTCCTCCCCTGCCCAGCCTGGCAGCCTCCTCCTCCCCTGCCCAGCCTGGCAGCCTCCTCCTCCCCTGCCCAGCCTGGCAGCCTCCTCCTCCCCTGCCCAGCCTGGCAGCCTCCTCCTCCCCTGCCCAGCCTGGCAGCCTCCTCCTCCCCTGCCCAGCCTGGCAGCCTCCTCCTCCCCTGCCCAGCCTGGCAGCCTCCTCCTCCCCTGCCCAGCCTGGCAGCCTCCTCCTCCCCTGCCCAGCCTGGCAGCCTCCTCCTCCCCTGCCCAGCCTGGCAGCCTCCTCCTCCCCTGCCCAGCCTGGCAGCCTCCTCCTCCCCTGCCCAGCCTGGCAGCCTCCTCCTCCCCTGCCCAGCCTGGCAGCCTCCTCCTCCCCTGCCCAGCCTGGCAGCCTCCTCCTCCCCTGCCCAGCCTGGCAGCCTCCTCCTCCCCTGCCCAGCCTGGCAGCCTCCTCCTCCCCTGCCCAGCCTGGCAGCCTCCTCCTCCCCTGCCCAGCCTGGCAGCCTCCTCCTCCCCTGCCCAGCCTGGCAGCCTCCTCCTCCCCTGCCCAGCCTGGCAGCCTCCTCCTCCCCTGCCCAGCCTGGCAGTCTCCTCCTCCCCTGCCCAGCCTGGCAGTCTCCTCCTCCCCTGCCCAGCCCACATTTGCCGCTCTGCCTATCAGCAGCAAACGCGGGAGGTGGCTGGCCTGCGATTGGCTGAGAAGTTTCTTTCAGAACCTCCCACTCTACTTGCTGGCATCTTGAAAACTGCCTCCCTTGGGCGGGGGGCCACACTGGGGGCGGGGATTTGCAGGGCTCATGCAGCCCATTGGTCGCTTGTTGGTCAAGTCCGTGCAGAACTGTTCCTGCGGGACTCCTATTCAAGAGCTACAAGTGCACAAAAAGGGAGAATTTTTACTGCAAGGGTCTCCCTCGGCCAGAGCTTACAGCCCAAGGTGATAACTGCGTGTGTGATGTTAGTGCCCAGCCCATTGCAGATTTACTACAACGACTGCAACAGTGGGAAAGGAGACTCAAATTATTGAAGCTTCTCTCACTGAATCAGAGGAGGTTAATGGGGAGCTAGTGGAAGGTTTCAGTGCCCTGAAAGGTTTGGAGCGTGCAGATAGTGAGAGGTGGGTCCCACTGGTGGCTGGAACAGTTAGAATGGGGCACCGACTGAGGGTCATCACTATAAGGCCGAAGGGGGAATGCTTTCATGCAGAAGGTTGTGAGAAGATGGACCCTCTGAGCACCGAGGCAGAGACTGGAACTGCATGTAAAGGACTAAGGGGTGGCACCAGCATAGAAGGGCTGAATGGTCTCCCTCTCTTTCCCTCTGTCGCTGCAATTTCTATGATTCTTTTACCCGGCAAGGTTGAAGATTGGGACGATTGCACCTCGGGTCCTGAATCAGCGGCATCATGAAAGTGAGTGAGTAGAGGAGGGTAGGCCAAGCCAGGAAGATGTGGAGGGATGTGGGGGCCTGGAGTGAGCTGTCTGCCTAGAGTGAAAGGAAGCAAATGGGCAGCGATAAGCAGGAGGCGGGCATTGGGGGAGGACCATGCAGCGAGGCCTGGACTGTGTGACCCGGCCAATGCAACGCATTGGGGCATCA
Source organism: Cetorhinus maximus (assembly GCF_964194155.1). Lineage (NCBI taxonomy): Eukaryota > Metazoa > Chordata > Chondrichthyes > Lamniformes > Cetorhinidae > Cetorhinus > Cetorhinus maximus. Next base: position 12,317,511 of record NC_135917.1, on the reverse strand, counting down.
GTGTGGGCTGGCCTGGGAGGAAGAGGATGTCGGGCCTGCACAGGTGTGGGGCCTAGGCTATGTCGACTGAGTGGTGGCAGCCCTTGGGGCTCTGAGGAGCAGTCACGGTGGGGGGGCCCAGAGGGAATGTTGAGCCAGGGGGAGACGTGGGCAGGAAAGCGATGAGTTCATTTCGTGAATCAAAAGAGGTGAACAATGGAACTGCAAGAAAGGCCATGAGGAAGAGTGAGGGCAGCCTGGCAGGGTCTATTCTCCAGTTGGCACTCCTGCCTTCATTGCCAATAAGGACTCTACTGTGACAGGGTTGGGTTGGACAGGATAAGTGGTACTTCTGACATGCAAGACCCTGATTAAAAGTCACAACCTTTAAAATATATAAACCCCAGCCCCTCACAGATGCTGTGCTGAGATGACATTGTGCTCGGTCCCTGAAGACTTTTACAACAACAATACCAGCTTGTAATTATATAGTGCCTTCAACGAAGTAAAGCGGCCCACAGCACTTCACGGGCACAATTCTAAAGTATGATTCCCAAGCCACGTAAGGAGATACAAGGGGCAGGTGACTAAAAGTTTGGTCAAAGAGGTTGGTTTTAAGGAGTGTCTTAAAGGGGGAAAGTGAGGTAGAGAGGTGGAGAGGGGTAGGGAGGGAATTCCAGAGCTTGGGGCCCAGGCAGCTGAAGGCATGGCCGCCAATGGTGGAGCGATTAAAATCAGGAATGCAGAAGAGGCCAGAATTAGAGGAGCGCAGAGATCTCGGAGGGTTGTGGGGCTAGAGGGGGTTACAGAGATAGGGAGGGGTGAGGTCATGGAGAGATTTGAAAATAAGGGTGAGAATGTTAAAATCGAGGCGTTGGGAAGTGGGAGCCAATGTAGGTCAACGAGCACATCTTGAATAAACACAACGAGCTGCTCCAAGTCTTCGCTCACTTAGTTATCTGCTTTGTTTGAAATTTGCTCACTTATATTAATATTTCCCTGGCAGGCTGTTGGGAATCTAATTTAATTACCAGCTGAAGAATGTTCTAGAAACGCTACTCCCTCTTGGATCCTTTAACATCTGCAAATGAACAAAACAAATCCATTTGAGCTCAGCTTTACGGAGTAAATAGAAGACATCTGATTCCATTGGAAGCTAATTCGCACTATATACAGTAATCACTGGACACATGACAACGCCCAAATTTCACATCTTACACTCCCTGCATAAACATTTATCCCTCCACACTGTCCCCATCAAACACTCCCAGGACAGGTACAGCACGGGGTTAGATACAGAGTAAAGCTCCCTCTACACTGTCCCATCAAACACTCCCAGGACAGGTACAGCACGGGGTTAGATACAGAGTAAAGCTCTCTCTACACTGTCCCCATCAAACACTCCCAGGACAGGTACAGCACGGGGTTAGATACAGAGTAAAGTTCCCTCTATAGTTTACCAATCAAACGCTCCTCATCAAACTTTCCACCAGCAGTTTCTCCCTATCTACTCTGTCCAGACCCCTCATGATCTTGAATACGTCCATCAAATCTCCTCTCGACCTTCTCTACTGTCAGGAGAGCAACTCACAGCTTCTCAAATCTATGCACGTACCTGAAGTCTCTCATCCCTGGAACCATTCTCAACAATCATTTCCAAAATCTTTGCACCCTTCCTACAGTGTAGTGCGTAGGATCGTATACAATATTCCAGTTGAGAGCTTCATAAAGGCTTGTTATAATTTCCCTGCCTTTGTACTGCTTTTGTATTTCTAAAGGCCAGGAGCCCGAATGGCTATTTAACCACGCTCTCAACCTGTCCTGCCACATTCAATGAATTATTCACAAATACCCACAGGTCCCTCTGCTCCTGCACCCCCTTTAGAATTGTACCCTGTATCTTCTATTGTCTCTCCATGTTCTTCCCAACAAAATGAATCCCTTCACACTTCCCTGCATTAAACTTCAGCTGTCCCTTGCCCGCTCATTCCACCAACATGTCTATGTCATTGTGAATTCCATCACTATCCTCCTCACAGTGCCTCCAAGTTTTGTGTCATCTGCCAATTTTGAAACTGTGCCCTGCATTCCCAAGTCTCGGCCATTAATATCGATCAAGAAAAACAGTGGTCCTAACGCCAATCCCTGAGGAATCCCGCTACACACCTTCTGCCAGTCTGAAAATCAGCCGTTCGCCACTGCTCTCTGGGTACAGTTTTACAGCCCCAATCGCGGTGGGCGTGGGGCCAGGAAATACAGTGAGCCACTCAAAATTCCATTGACCACGGCGGGAGTGGAAAACCCCACTGGCGGGAGGGGGCTGTTAAATTGGCCCTATTGTTCCATGCGCTTAAACTTTGCTAACAAGCCTGTTGTGTGGCATTTTATCGAATACCTTTTGGAAGTCCATGTGCACCACATCAACCCCATTATCCTCATCAACCTCCCTTTTAGCTCATCAGAAAACTCAATCAAGTTAATTAAAAGCCCCTTTATGCCTTTAACAAATCCTTGCTGGTTTCCTTAATGAATCCACACTTGTCCAAGCGGCTGTTAATTTTGTCACAAATTACCATTTCGAATACTTCCCCATCACTGAGGTTAAACTGAGTGGCCTGTAGTTGCTGGGCTTATCCTTACAGCCTGTTTTGAGCAAGGGTGTAACATTTGCATTTCTCCAGTGCTCGGGCACCACCCCTGTATCTAAGAAGGACTGGAAGTTTATGGCCTGTGCTTCCCAAATTTCCACCCTTACTTCCCTCAGTATCCTTGGGTGCATTTTATCTGGTCCTGGTGACTTACCAACTTTAAGTACAGACAGCTTCTCTAATACCTCCTCTTTATCAACTTTTAGCCCACCCAGTGTCTCAACGACCTCCTCTTTCCTGTGACTTTGGCAGCATCTTCTTCCTTGGTAAAGACAGATGCAAACTATTCATATTTTACCTCAGCCACGCTCTCTGCCTCCATGCTTAAATCTCCTTTTCAGTCCCTAATTGGTCCCACCCTGCTCTTACTATCCTTTCATTACTTATAAGCCTATAGAAGACTTTTAGGTTCCCTTTTATCTTAGCTGTCAGCCTCGTACTCTCTCCTTGGCTCTCATTTCTTTTTTCACTTCCCCTCCAAGCTTTCTACATTGAGTCTAATTCTCAATTGTATTATTTACCTGACACCTGTCATACATGTCCTTTATCTGATTTATCTATCCCTCTCGTCATTCAAGGAGCTCTGGATTTGTTTGCCCTACCTTTGCTCCTCGTGGGAATGTATCAAAACTGTACCTGAACTATCTCCTCTTTAAAGGCAGCCCATTGTTCCATTACACTTTTGCCTGCCAACCTTTGATTCTAATTTACCCGGGACATGCCCATTCTCACCCCTCTGAACTTGGTCCCCGTCCAATTAAGTGTTTTTTCTTGAGTTTGCTTCTTGCCCTTTTCCATTGGCAACCTAAACTTTATGATACAATGATCACTGTTTCCTAAATGTTCCCCGACTGACATTTCAACAGCTTGACCCGCCTCATTCCCTAGAACCCGATCCAGCAATGCCTCCTTGCTTGGGCTGTAAACATAGTGATGTAGAAAATTCTCCTGAACACACTTCAAAAATTGCCCCCTCTCCTTCCTTTACACTATTACTATTCCAGTCTATATTTGGATAATTAAAAGCTTCCCTTATCACAACTCTTATCTGTAATTTTCCAGCAGATTTGTTCCTTGATATTTTCCCCACTAGTTGGTGGTCTATAGGATATATCTAGTAGTTTAATAGTACCTCTACTTATTCTTAACTGTAACTAAATAGATTCGGTCCTTGAGCCCCTCTTGGGTATTTTTTTTTAAATTCTTTCATGGGTGTGGGAATCATAAACAAGGCCAACATTTGTTGCCCATCCCTATTGCCCTTGAACTGAGTGGCTTGCTAGGCCATTTCAGGGGGCAGCTAAGAGTCAACCACATTGCTGTGGGTCTGGAGTCACATGTAGGCCAGACCAGGTAAGGACAGCAGATTTCCTTCCCTAAAGGACAATAGTGAACCAGATGGGGTTTTACGACAATCAATGATAGTTTCATGCTAGCCATTACTGAGACTATCCTTATATTGCAGATTTTATTAATTGAGTTAAAATTCCACCAGCTCCAATGGTGGAATTTGAACCCAAATCACCAGAGCATTAGCCTGGGTCTGTGGATGACTAGTTCAGTGGCATCACCAAGACACCATCTCCTCTATAGATGCCCTCTGGCAATGTAATCCTCATTCAATACTGCAGACCCTGTTCCTTTCTTCCCATCTATACCATTCCTGAGCACCTTGTATCCAGCAATACTTAGGACCCAAGCCTGCCCCTGTTTGACTCAGGTTTGTGTTATCGCCACAGCATCATGGGCGGAGTTTGACGGCGCCATTGCAGTGGAAGCAGAGCCGGAAAATGCAGCGGGCCATTCAAAAGCCCATCTGCTTCAGCAAGACCGTGAAAACACAAGGGCCAGAAACGTGCCTACGGAGGGTGGGTGGGCTGGGCGGTAGCGGGCAGGGGCTGGCGAGGATCCAATCGCCACCCTCGATCGGCTGCGCGCCGCCATTTTATGTGGGCAGGACAATTAAGGCCCGCCCGGCGTAGCGCGCGGCTGGGAGCGCTCAGCGGGTGGGGGGAGGAGAGAGAGAGAGAGTCGGGGCCTGCGCATTATAGCGCACGTGCACACAAGAGTGCAGCAATCTGCCTGAGGCACAGAGCTGCCTCAGGGAGATTAAGTTGCTAATAAAACGAAGTACAAAATGATTTAACTCTGTCCCCTCATGCGAAAGAGCCACATGAGCTGGGATATGTTTTAATATTTAGGAAAACTTTTTCAATTAGTAAAATATTTAGACAACCTCATACCACCCGTGGATGAGGTTCCCTGAAAAACGCAAAGGCCACTTGGGCTCTTCGCTAGCCCGCCAGCCTTAAGGATGGACGGACAGCATTGTAAAGAGCGTTAATTGTTTTTTTAATGGCCTGAATAGGCCATCGACATTTCAGCAAGCGCACAGCAGCCTCCAACGCACGCCTGCCAGACAAACGATATATCTAAATGCCGCACGATGACGTCGGGGCGGATGCCTGGCGCCATAGCGCGTCATTTTACGCTTCGGAGTGTCAGGCCCCGCCCCCACACGCCGACAGCAATATTCTGGCCAATGGCTTAGAATTCCACACCACATTCCCAATTGGAAGCCAGTGCCTGCAACGTGTATGCCATAGGTGATACCTTTCCATACAGGCACACGTTCAAATAAAGGGTCATTGCCAAAGACCCATTCAAAGCATCCTGGGGGTTACTGTTCACATATACCATGGCTCCGTGGGGAGTTCAATGGGGCACAGTGAATGTGTGACAAAATGGGGAATTGGATGGGGGTACTGTGAGTGTGTGAGAGGGTGGGGAGTTGGATGGGGTACAGTGTGTGTGAGAGGGTGGGGAGTTGGATGGGGTACAGTGTTTGTGTGTGAGAGGGTGGGGAGTTGGATGGGGTACAGTGTGTGTGTGAGAGGGTGGGGAGTTGGATGGGGTACAGTGTGTGAGAGAGATGGTGGGGAGTTGCATGCAGTACAGTGTGTGTGTGAGAGGGTGGGGAGTTGGATGGGGTACAGTGTGTGTGAGAGAGGGTGGGGAGTTGAATGGGGTACAGTGAGTGTGTGAGAAGGTGGGGAGTTGGATGGGGTACAGTGTGTGTGTGAGAAGGTGGGGAGTTGGATGGGGTACAGTGTGTGTGAGAGGGTGGGGAGTGGGATGGGGTACAGTGAGTGTGAGGGAGGGTGGGGAGTTGGATGGGGTACAGTGTGTGTGTGAGAGGGTGGGGAGTTGGATGGGGTACAGTGTGTGTGTGAGAGGGTGGGGAGTTGGGTGGGGTACAGTGTGTGTGTGTGAGAGGGTGGGGAGTTGGATGGGGTACAGTGTGTGTGAGAGGGTGGGGAGTTGGATGGGGTACAGTGTGTGTGTGTGTGAGGGTGGGGAGTTGGATGGGGTACAGTGTGAGTGTGAGAGGGTGGGGAGTTGGATGGGGTACAGTGTGTGTGTGAGTGGGTGGAGAGTTGGATGGGGTACAGTGTGTGTGTGAGAGGGTGGAGAGTTGGATGGGGTACAGTGTGTGTGTGAGGGTGGGGAGTTGGATGGGGTACAGTGTGTGTGTGTGAGAGGGTGGGGAGTTGGATGGGTTACAGTGTGTGTGAGAGGGTGGGGAGTTGGATGGGGTACAGTGTGTGTGTGAGAGGGTGGGGAGTTGGATGGGGTACAGTGTGAGTGTGAGAGGGTGGGGAGTCAGATGGGGTACAGTGTGTGTGAGAGGGTGGGGAGTTGGATGGGGTACAGTGTGTGTGTGAGGGTGGGGAGTTGGATGGGGTACAGTGTGTGTGTGAGAGGGTGGGGAGTTGGATGGGGTACAGTGTGTGTGAGAGGGTGGGGAGTTGGATGGGGTACAGTGTGTTTGTGAGAGGGTGGGGAGTTGGATGGGGTACAGTGTGTTTGTGAGAGGGTGGGGAGTTGGATGTGGTACAGTGTGTTTGTGAGAGGGTGGGGAGTTGGATGGGGTACAGTGTGTGTGAGAGGGTGGGGAGTTGGATGGGGTACAGTGTGTGTGTGTGTGGGGGTGGGGAGTTGGATGGGGTACAGTGTGAGTGTGAGAGGGTGGGGAGTTGGATGGGGTACAGTGTGTGTGTGAGAGGGTGGGGAGTTGGATGGGGTACAGTGTGTATGTGAGAGGGTGGGGAGTTGGATGTGGTACAGTGTGTTTGTGAGAGGGTGGGGAGTTGGATGGGGTACAGTGTGTGTGAGAGGGTGGGGAGTTGGATGGGGTACAGTGTGTGTGTGTGAGAGGGTGGGGAGTTGGATGGGGTACAGTGTGAGTGTGAGAGGGTGGGGAGTTGGATGGGGTACAGTGTGTTTGTTAGAGGGTGGGGAGTTGGATGGGGTACAGTGTGTCTGAGAGGGTGGGGGGTTGGATGGGGTACAGTGTGTGTGAGAAGGTGGGGAGTTGGATGTGGTACAGTGTGTGTGTGAGAGGGTGGGGAGTTGGATGGGGTACAGTGTGTGTGTGAGAGGGTGGGGAGTTAGATGTGGTACAGTGTGTATGTGAGAGGGTGGGGAGTTGGATGTGGTACAGTGTGTTTGTGAGAGGGTGGGGAGTTGGATGGGGTACAGTGTGTGTGAGAGGGTGGGGAGTTGGATGGGGTACAGTGTGTGTGTGTGTGAGGGTGGGGAGTTGGATGGGGTACAGTGTGAGTGTGAGAGGGTGGGGAGTTGGATGGGGTACAGTGTGTGTGTGAGAGGGTGGGGAGTTGGATGGGGTACAGTGTGTATGTGAGAGGGTGGGGAGTTGGATGTGGTACAGTGTGTTTGTGAGAGGGTGGGGAGTTGGATGGGGTACAGTGTGTGTGTGAGTGAGGGTGGGGAGTTGGATGGGGTACAGTGTGAGTGTGAGAGGGTGGGGAGTTGGATGGGGTACAGTGTGTGTGTGAGAGGGTGGGGAGTTGGATGGGGTACAGTGTGTATGTGAGAGGGTGGGGAGTTGGATGTGGTACAGTGTGTTTGTGAGAGGGTGGGGAGTTGGATGGGGTACAGTGTGTGTGAGAGGGTGGGGAGTTGGATGGGGTACAGTGTGTGTGTGTGAGAGGGTGGGGAGTTGGATGGGGTACAGTGTGAGTGTGAGAGGGTGGGGAGTTGGATGGGGTACAGTGTGTGTGTGAGAGGGTGGGGAGTTGGATGGGGTACAGTGTGTGTGAGAGGGTGGGGAGTTGGATGGGGTACAGTGTGTATGTGAGAGGGTGGGGAGTTGGATGTGGTACAGTGTGTTTGTGAGAGGGTGGGGAGTTGGATGGGGTACAGTGTGTGTGAGAGGGTGGGGAGTTGGATGGGGTACAGTGTGTGTGTGAGAGGGTGGGGAGTTGGATGGGGTACAGTGTGTGTGAGAGGGTGGGGAGTTGGATGGGGTACAGTGTGTATGTGAGAGGGTGGGGAGTTGGATGTGGTACAGTGTGTTTGTGAGAGGGTGGGGAGTTGGATGGGGTACAGTGTGTGTGAGAGGGTGGGGAGTTGGATGGGGTACAGTGTGTGTGTGTGAGAGGGTGGGGAGTTGGATGGGGTACAGTGTGAGTGTGAGAGGGTGGGGAGTTGGATGGGGTACAGTGTGTGTGTGAGAGGGTGGGGAGTTGGATGGGGTACAGTGTGTGTGAGAGAGGGTGGGGAGTTGGATGGGGTACAGTGTGTTTGTGAGAGGGTGGGGAGTTGGATGGGGTACAGTGTGTGTGAGAGAGGGTGGGGAGTTGGATGGGGTACAGTGTGAGTATGTGAGAGGGTGGGGAGTTGGATGGGGTACAGTGTGAGTGTGAGAGGGTGGGGAGTTGGATGGGGTACAGTGTGTGTGTGAGAGGGTGGGGAGTTGGATGGGGTACAGTGTGTGTGAGAGAGGGTGGGGAGTTGGATGGGGTACAGTGTGTTTGTGAGAGGGTGGGGAGTTGGATGGGGTACAGTGTGTGTGTGAGAGGGTGGGGAGTTGGATGGGGTACAGTGTGTGTGAGAGAGGGTGGGGAGTTGGATGGGGTACAGTGTGTTTGTGAGAGGGTGGGGAGTTGGATGGGGTACAGTGTGTGTGAGAGAGGGTGGGGAGTTGGATGGGGTACAGTGTGAGTATGTGAGTTGAGGAGTTATTTGATATTTGTCATCTCTGGTTTCTCCAGTTGTAATGAACTATCCTATCAATGAGTAGGTTTTGAACTTGGGTCCTTTGTCCCTCCATAGCAGACTGTCGTACCCGTTAATCTTCTGCGTGATTGGCAGATCTAATGCTTTCTTTAGAGATTTTAATGTACTCCTGAGTAGTTTGCCAACATTCATCATCTGGAGACATGAAGTGATCCAGAACTTTGCTTCACATCTCTTAAACTCACACCACGCCCCATTCGCCCACCATCCTTCTCCTCTATGTCATTCCTTAATCCAGCACTGCAGCCGTTTTGAAATTCTCTCCCTTGTTTTCACATTCCCTCCATGGCCTCACAACTCCCTATCTCTGTAATCCCCTCCAGCCCCACAACCCTCCGAGATCTCTGCACTCCTCTAACCTCCGAGCATCCCCGATTTTAATCGCTCCACCATTGGCGGCCGTGCCTTCAGCTTCCTGGGCCCTAAGCTCTGGAATTCCCTCCCTACCCCTCTCCGCCTCTCTACCTCACTTTAAGACACTCCTTAAAACCAACCTCTTTGACCGTGCTTTTGTTCACTTATCCATTACCTCCTTCTATGGCTCGGTGTCAAATTTTCTTTGATGGTGCTGATGGGAAGAGCTTTTGAACATGTTGCCATGTTAAAATTGCGATATCAAATACAAGTTAGTGTTCTTGAAATCAATTGCCTTTTGTCAGCCTGGTCACACTTTGGATACTTCCTGTATCCATTGGGCAAGTGACTGGAGCTCGAATTTCCACACCAGCTTTCAACATTAGATTGAGGTACCAAATCCACTCCCTCCCCTCCAAGTCCATGAGGGTCATGAAGATTATTGCCTGGAGGAAGCAGGTAGCTCATATCACTTTCCCATTTGCCCTCTGTTCCCCATTCAAAACTCTGTAAGTGCTTATTTCTGCTTATTTCAACATTTTTTTGTCTTTGTCATTTGCTCCCCTTCTTTCCTACTTTAGTCTGCCTGCTTTCCCTTCTCCTCTCCTGAACTCCGCTAATTTTGTTCCCTAACCCCCGGTTGTACAGGCCTCCATAGCAATGGTCTGAGTTTGAACCAGACTCTGTTACCCCAGCATGCTGTTTGCCCCTGACATGAGCTTGCAACGCCACATCTGCCCCCTCACTCAGACTGCCCACTCTCAGCTCTGCCGCATTGTCCGTCTCCACCCATAAGCTGGCCCATCTGCTGCTGGTCCTGCCATTGGCTTGACTCTTCCAATGGTCTCCTGTCTGCATGGTCTCCCGCTGTGTATTCCTTGGAAACCTGAGCTCGTCTCTGTTGCCTGCGTCGGCAACAAGTCCCGCCCACCCATCGCCCACTGGCGCCGCTGGCTCCATCAGGTCCAGTTCAAGCCAATTCTCAAATTTAAGCTCTAACACTTGGTTTCAAATCCCCCCCATGGCCTCACGCAACCCTCTTCCCCCCCCCACCCCTCCCATTTCTGTAACCTCCTCCAGCCCGACTCTCCCAAATCTCTGGGATTATCAAAATTGGGTCTCTTGTGCATCCCCGATTCTAACCGCTCCACCATTGGTGGCCGTGCCTTCAGCTGCCTGGGCCCCAAGCTCTGGAATTCCCTCCCTACCCCTCTCCGCCTCTCTACCTCACTTTCCTCCTTTAAGACCCTCCTTAAAACCAACCTCTTTGACCAAGTGTTTGGTCACCTGACCTAATATCTCCTTATGTGGCTCAGGGTCAAACGTTGTGTTCCAATGGAAGCAGAGAGCTGAGGAGCAGTGAAGGGTCAACCAATGAGCAAACAGAGGCTGTTCTTGGGGTCCGGCTGAGGTGAGTCATGGCCTCAGCTGTTAAGAGTGCGCACCGATACATTCAGTATACCAACAGCTCCAGTTTGCTCCCAGAACTGGTATACCCACAGATCCAATATACAAGCAGATCCTGTGTACCAGCAGAACCGGTATACCAATGGATGGTATAGTAGTGGATCCTGTGGACTATGTATACCAGTGTACATGCCCCTGTATATTCTGAACTTCAAACTAGGTTTTATATTTTAGAACTGGACACAAAAGGCTGAAAGATACGGCTGCCTGATGGTCACCTGACTTCTTTTGTGAGTTGAAACCACCCCTCTGTCTCAAGAGGGAACAAAAGGACCATTCCAGACCAATATGTATCAATGCCCTGAAACCAACCCAAAAGGGAATCATCATCAAATTGAATGGATCATTCAAACACAAAGATCCTGACCTGCCTCCAGCTCTCCAGGTGTTAAACAGCAACATCTGATGCCTAATCAATGCACCTTATTTGGAAAAGGACTTTGAACTTGTAAACGTTCACATGATGAGACAGCCATGTTTTCTGTCTGCTTTTAAAATGAGCTCGAGGCTGCTTGCAGACAGAGTTCGATCAGAAAGGCATCGAATTAGCTGCAACTCATTCAAACAGCCAAGGTAGTTAACAGCAATACCCTGAAAGTGGGAGACCCAAACAGAGAGGAGGGCTCGCCAAACCTGCTCCAGTTAAAGTTCACCTAGGAACCAACCTTCTAGAAATTCAACTACGAGAGACCTCACAGCCCTGTTGAGAACCCTTCGCTTTACAAAACACTTGCTTCAACTTCAAAGCATTGAAACCATTAAAGAAAGCAGGCCTGCCTCATGGGAGATGGAGACTATAAACTAGAGACTGCGTTAACCATAGTTTGTAACAGTATACTACTTTAACCTGTAATGAACCTTTGCGTGTGTGTGTGTGTGCGCATGTGGGAATGAGTGCGTGAGACATCGTGTTTTAAATTCGAGGTGACTGTGTGAGAATAAATAACCCTTTATTGTTTTACACTCACTAAAGCTTGCTGCTGATATTATTTAACTCGGGATCCACACTCTGAGACTTAATTGCCCGCTCAATCATTGGCGCATGCGCTTATGACTGCCGTGTGTGCCCACTGAGCGAAATATCATACGAGTGCGCGGTGACCTCGGGACGCTCGCCCGATGTCATCTCACGTAATTTTACGCCCAGTCTGGTCGGGGGCACAAGTGCCCGCAGGGCGCAAAATTCGGCCCTATATCCCAGAAAATCTGGTGTAGCACCAGACCAAGTGTATCAGCTTACCCAGTTCATGAGTGGACCGGCAGACCCTGGAAACCAGTGGATCTAGTACATCAGCAGACCCGTTGTGCTGGTGGACCTAGCACACCAGCAAGATCCAGTGTGTCAGTAGATCCGGGAGGTCAGCAGATCTTCTACACCAGCAGATCCAATATATCAGCTCCTGCAGCATTCCATTGGATCTGGTTCATCATTGGAGGAGTGTGGAAAGGGTGAAGGCAAAGCCCCTGTACAAGGTCTGAGTAGATCTGTGTAGATCTCTGTAGAAGAGTGAACTGGACTGAGGAACATGCAAGGTCACTAGGAGTTTGAGGAGCCCATCCCACCCAGTCCAGTGAAGGTGCAACAGAGGGTTTCTGAAGATTAAGCCAAGCTGTGGCTCCAGGAGGGAAAGAGTAGAGCAGAGGTCATTCAGCAACAAGGGAGAAGAAGGCACAGCAGGATGGAAACCAACAGAAATCAATCCCAACTTGTACCACCCAAAACCATTAGCTGCCTGACAGGACTCCCAAAGCTCCAGGGCATTCCAGGCATTCCCACATGTCCCAACCTCAATACAGAAACAAACAGGAGAGGATCACGTTGACAAGCGAGCCTTTCTCCTGTGACAGCCTTGAGCTGGGAGAGTTGAACAGGCTGAGTCATTATTCTCTTGAAAAGAGAAGGCTGAGGGCTGACCCGACAGGTAAATCCTGAAAGGTTTTTTTTTATCAACGTTTCCACTTGTGGGGAAGGCGCGAGGCCCTGGGAGGGATTGTCCGGCCCTGGCAGCAGTGGGCATCATCGCGGGCAGGATGGGAAAACCGGCTCTCCAAATTTCGAAGAAAGAAGAGCTGTAGACGTATGAGGGCCTTCACTTCAAAGCGGGTTTGTTTGCGTTCTTTACAGTCTGCACATAGGGAGCTGCAGGGAAAGCACCAGCTCCCCTCAGGGCTGCCCATCTGCTCCTTAAAGTACCTAGTGCACAACTGCCTGATGCCAGTGCAAGATCATCATGGGTAGTATTTTACAACCCACCAGCGGGCCCGACCCGATCGGGCATAAAATATCGCACGATGACGTTGGGCAAACGCCTCGACGTCATCGTGCGATATTTCGGTCAGCGGGCGCGCGCCAGTGTTGGCAGTGCGCCCGCCGGTAACTAAGAGGCCTATTAAGGCCCTTAATCAATTAATTTAAAGCTATTTTACACTCCCTGCCCAACCTCACGGTTGGCGGGCGAATAGGCCAGGCGGCCGATGGGTGGGATGAGGTTCCCGACATTCATTTGGAAAAAATATCTTTTGACCTAAGTTTTATGACGTTTATTTTCATGTGAGTGAGTCCTATGTGGGGGCATTTCTTTTTTCACATTTTCTAAATCCTTATTTTTGTTTTTACAATCCTGCAGCTCTCTGAGGCTGCTCCTTGCCTTCAGGGGAGCTTCCAGTGTGCGCTACCCCCGTGCCCGCCCTGACTTTTTGCGCCCGCACCCCCCACCCCTGGCAGTGCTGAGGGGCCCGATCGCGGGAGGCAGATTGTTGCCCGGCTGCTCCCAGGCCCACAAGCCCGCCATGCCTGCCCGATGTCCTGAAAACCCTGCCCCATGTGTCCCATCCATTATTAACCCTTTCTGCTACAAATAGCATCGATGTATTTAAGGGGGAGTTAGAGTAACACATGAGGGAGAAGGGGAATAGAGGGTTACTTCAATAGATTTAGGTGAGGAAAGATGGGAGGAGATTCGGGGGGGGTGCAAGTTCTCCACAGTCATTGTGCAGCAATGCCACCTTGGTCAGCGTGGCTGCACCCTGGCATGCCTCTTATGTAGTACCATGTTAGTATTTAATCTCCACCTTTTAGCCCATTTCGATCCCTCCCCCCCACCCCACCCACACTAGGGCCATCTGCCACTAGCTTGCTTCCCTTAATGTCCCCATTAGCACATCCTTTAGATAATATCACGACCGTCAACGCCCCTTTGTCCTTTTGTCTATGACATCTTTGGCAGTCTCTTCTTGGCCTCCACCTATCACTGACCCCCTATTGAGCTCCTCCTGTCCCACCCCCTCTACCAGCTTATATTTCATCTCATTTCTATATGTCTTAGTTCTGATGAAGGGTCATACGGACTCGAAACGTCAACTGTATCCCTCTCCACAGATGCTGTCAGACCTGCTGAGTTTTTCCAGGTACTTTTGCTTTTGTTCTAGATTTCCAGCATCCGCAGTATTTTGCTTTTATCTTAGTATTTGTTATGACCCAGCCCCAGGTGAGGTTCCCCAAAGTTGTTGATCCAGGCGAGACCCCCATCAATTGGTCACCGTCTGGCCAATTTGTTATGCCCTGGGTGAGGAAGGATGAACTGGCTCCCTGTCTTTATTCAGCTTCTCCTCCCCCCTTCCCCCACCTCTGTTTGTCACAACAAGATTTAATATAAAGAGGATCTCTTTGGAAGACACCTTTTCCCAGGCCCAATCGTTCTGGTTTTGGAGGAGCCAATTTGACCAGACTTTCTTGAGTTAAAGGTCAGAGTAAGTTTATTAACTGCTAAAAGCAAGAAAGGAGAAAACACATGCAAATACAGTCATACAGGATAATATATATATAAAGGTGTACAGAACAGCTCTTGGCTCGTGGGGTGTAGGTGATTGAGCGTTGTGGCCGTTACAATTCAAGATTCCAGTAGACGAAGAGTCGGATTCTAGGTTCTAGTGGAGTTGAATGCAGTAGATGAATAGTCGGTTTTGAGGCCCCAGTAGTGTTGGATGTGGTAGAGAGGGAAAGAGATCGGGATGCCTGCAAAATGGCCATTTGCAGGGGCACTGTTTATGGCTGTTACTTCTCAGTAAAAGTTCCAGCACTTGCTCTCCCTCAGAGCACCCACCAACAATCAGACCCCGGGGCAGCTTTTAAGCCCCCTTTTAACCCCTTCTTTGTATATTCCAAGTGGGAAGAGAATTCACAAATCTGTCTGGACATTGCTCACAGGATTTCTTGTTGAGGTGATGCTAATCTCCCATTATGTCCCATTGTCTCTACTGAAGGAAGCAATTAGTTTCTGGATGTCTTTGGAAGTACCTTGCCTGGCAACAGGGTGGGGTTCCAGTATCTCTTAGGGCATCACCCTGCAGTATTCCAGCCAGTGGCTTGTGTCCATTTTAACAACCTCAAGTCTTATTTTTAAAGCCCAATATTTCCAGACACAATTTGGTTTTTCCTTCATTATCATGACATATAACATCCTTTTTTTTATTCAGTGGCATGGTGTGGATGTTGCTGGCAAGGCCAGCATTCATTATCCATCCCTATAGAACTGAGTGGCTTGCTCAGCCATTTCAGATTCACCCACATTGCTGTGGGTCTGGAGTCACATGTAGGCCAGACTGGGTAAGGGTGGCAGATTTCCTTCCCTAAAGGGCATTAATGAACCAGATGGGCTTTCACTACAATCCAACGATTTTATGGCCATCATTACTGATACAAGTGTTTTATTCTGGATTTATTTAATTAATCGGATTTTATTTCCCCAGCAGCCATGGTGGGATTTGAACTCACATCTCCACAGCATTAGCCCAGGTCTCGGGAATACTGGTCCAGTAGCATATGCGGCAAGGTCCCCCCAAATTGTCATGCTCCAGGGTGTGGAGGGATAAACTGGCTCCCCTTCGTTATTCAACCCCCTCGGTTGGTCGCAAGGAAGGATCCCTTCCCTCATGCGCACCTTTTCCTAGCCCAGATGTAGTTATGTTTTAAAAGGAGCCAATTTAACAAGGCTGTCTTGATTCAGAGAAAGAGTGTGTTTATTAGCTACTAAAGCACCAGAAAAAGTAATAAAATGCAACACACATACACCGAGATTAGAAATGAGAAGTGAGTCCAGAAACAAAAGTTTAAAAAGATATACGAGTCAGTCTTTGGCTTGCCCTTGAGGAGTAGATGGTGAAATGTTGCGGCCGTTAAGTTGGGTGATTCCGGTAGTGCTGACTTTAGCAGTTGAGCAGTTGGTTTGGAGATTCTTGGTCCTGCAGGTTAGCTGAAAGGAGTTATCCTGTTTCCTTTCCGACTTTGGCTTTGCTGACTTGTGACTTGCCTCCAGCCATCAGAGAGAGAGACTTTTCTACCTCCAAACGTTAATGTTCTTCAGCTGTGACCTTCACAGTACACAGAGGCCTGGGCTGCAGTTAGTTTTTTAGCCCCTTTTCTTGTGTATTCCTGGAAGGGAAAGAACGAGCATGACTTTCACCCAGAAACTGCTTTCTTTCAACTCAGATCATGTCCACAGTCTGGGATATAACTCAACAGGTTTCTGGCTTCATTATCTCCGCAGGAGATTACAATTGAACTTTTGGGTTGCACCCCTTCCTTTGAAGTGCCTCTGTCTGAAGTAGGCCTTGAAACCTTTTTAGGTGCGACATTACATTCTGTCTCTGGACTAGTTGGTCAAGTGTAATCCACATAGGAGTTTTCCAGCAGGTGGTTACTGTACAGTCTCAGCCAGCTTTTGTTTGTAGGTCCTTTTAAAAAAAACGCATCTTACTTAAAAACTCAATATATCTGTAGGTAATTCGGGGATAAGATCCATAGTCATGACATATAACCGCTATACTGTCTTTCTCTCTTCAGGTACCAAGCCCTAAGAGGGCATTGGCAACCACGGGCCTCCATGTTAATCTTGCCCTAGGGGCCTCGATCATCTTCAATGATGGTGCATTCATCCAGTTTGCGAGGGCCTTTAGAAAGACTGTTCTTTGTCTCCAACCATCTCTTTTACCTTTGATTTTTCCTGTCAGCATCAGACTTTCTAAATCATGATTTCTAATTTCGTGCCCAAGAAATTCCAGCTGTGGCTTCCTGATCTTGGTCAGCAGAGTTCTTTTGGTCTCAAGCTTTACGAGCACCTCTTCATCGGTGGTGTGACTTGTCCAAGATATCGTCATTATTCACCTCGAAAACCACAACTCTGCAGCTTCAATTCTTTTCCGTACTGCCTCACTGATCGTCCAACGCTCGCTCCCGTCTGTCAAAATATGTGTGATGTAGCATTCCAGGATTCTCAGCTTTGTTGTCATGGCTAATTTTGAGCTGATCATAATCTTTTTCATTGTTTGAAATGCAGTCGGATGGGTCTTCACATCTCTCTGAGCTAGCAGTTGAGAGTTGCGGCCCACTGTCCACCTATGTGCTGTACGTGTAGCGCTGTCTGCAGATGCTGGTGTGGGGCGCCTGGAAGGTGGGCACCGAGTATTTCTGGTGCCACCTTATTTGCCTGGCATCGTCCTGCTGAGTTGAACTCTTCCTCCTCTGCAAACCTCCCATGTACCTGCTGAGGGAGCCATCTGTGGTTTGAATAGTGCAGGAGGGATAAAGGAAGAGGGAAATTAGTAAAGTTAGACAGTAGCAAGGAAACTATAAAAGACGCTAAGAGGATCAGTGCAGAAATGGCTCGGACACTCTTCATTCAATCTTTGAATTTCGTCCTTTATCCTGCTGTTGATTATCCGAGCGATGTCGTTATAATTCACTGAAGATTCCTCCTGTCTCAGGACAAAGGAGAGACAACTTTCTGCACCCATCCCACAGCCCATGCAAAGTGCATGTGAGAAAGGGGGATTACAGGCCTCCAAACAAAAGCAGAAAATGCTGGGAAAAGCTCAGCAGATCTGGCAGCATCTGCGGAGAGAGAAACAGAGTTAACATTTCGAGTCCGTATGACTCTTCTACAGAGCTGAAGAGAGGTAGAAATTAGAGAGGAACAGAGTTAACATTTCAAGTCACATTTCTACCTCCAGCTCTGAAGAAGGGTCATAATGGACTGGAAACATTAACTCTGTTTCTCTCTTTACACATTCTGCCAGACCTGCTGAATAATTTTCAGCATTTTCTGTTTTTATTTCAGATTTCCAGCACCCGCAGTGTTTTGCTTTTATTACAAATTTCCTGCCCCTATTTCCTGTTCTGTCATATCCCTGTGACCATGAACATGTTGCTTCAGCGACACAAAACATTTTTTTCCCCCTCCTCATCCTGCGAAGCTTTGTTCTGCCAAGTTGCCGTTTCAGTAGAATTGATTTTTTTTTGCCTCTTGGCGTTGTGCTATTCCCGCTTGGGCAGGCAACTTGCAGCTTGCCTCCTTGTCAAGTATCGGAGCTGGGAGAGCTCCAGGCACCGCCACACCTCACCAGGAGCTCAGAGATATCATCTCCCCAGTGACACTGCGCATGTAACCCCAGTGCCAACCCTCCCCAGGACCCACATGTGTTTGCCGCACAGCTCTGCCCGACAGCTTTCAGCACGGCACAGGTC
This sequence comes from Cetorhinus maximus, assembly GCF_964194155.1. Lineage (NCBI taxonomy): Eukaryota > Metazoa > Chordata > Chondrichthyes > Lamniformes > Cetorhinidae > Cetorhinus > Cetorhinus maximus. The sequence continues at coordinate 12,299,439 of NC_135917.1, read as the reverse complement.
ATTGGCCAACCCCCCAAGGACTCTAAACTGCCAAGGGCTTGATCAATGCCCATTGCTCTCTGCGTTCTGCCACCTCCTGAAAATAAAGGTGACCCACGGATAAAGTCCTTTTACGAAACACGCAGAGCACATTCCTTCCTTCCTTCTCCCTCTGCTGAGGTCTGCCACAACATTCAAACACAAGGAAATGTTTGCATTTACCCGAGGCCCCTGGAGAGTGCAGCATTTTTGTTAAATTTCCTGTTAGACTTCCTGCTTACGTACCAAAACGAAACAAGCCCTGGTAAGCATTCACTCAACCTCCTGTTCCCGGTGAGTTACTCCATGCCAGCTCCTCTCTGGGCTGTGCCTTCCCCATGCAGGAGGTTCCCCCCAAGAGCCCACCCTAGTTGTGCCTCAGTAAAGGGAGCGAAAGCGCCCCTCTGGGGGTGCCACTGGCAATTAAAGGGGCCCCTCCCTCCTTGTGCCCAGCCTGTGACGGCCCTTTAGGGGAAAGCTTTTACCTCCCACTCACTTTATCATTCAGGCATCGCTCACCATTAAAACATTCAGCTTGTCCAAATCTCCTGTGCCATTAAATAAATCAATGGCTGCCGCCAGTTTGGAATAGAGTATATCACAGCACACAACATTTACGTTTATTTTTTTCACTCATTTTGTTGTGGCTCACTGCAATCTCAGCGAAACCGCTCCCCACGCTCTCATTGACTGCACTGTTTCCACACCCCCCGCCCCACCCCGAGCACCTTGTGTACGCGGGCTGGACACTTTGCGTGAGTGGACTTCATTAGGGGCAGTTGGATAGCCCGAGCAATGGGCGTGGAGATCACAATTTGCCGCTTACCCCCTCTCCCCAATTTGCAGTGATGCAGGCATCGCACAGACGCTGGGCTTTTGCGACGCCCGCCGCAGCCGAACTGCTGCTGAGTGTCCGCACGCCGCAGCAAGCGTGCGAGGCTGGCACTGCTTAAAGCCAGCCTGCCGCTTCTTAAAGGGGCAGCTGCATCCTGGCTACAGCGGGCGGCTGGAAGCGGGTGAAAGGGAAGTTAAAACACCATGTAGGGCTGATAAGGATGGTGCATCAGGGGGCAGTGCCCTGTGGGTTCTCCAGGCAGCATTTGCTGCAGGAGGTGCCCAGGGAGTGCCCTTCCCTCAGGGGGCCAGGCAGAAGTTAATGGATACGATGGGCGGAATCGCCCCAGATTTGCGCTAAGTGCGGTAGCGGGTGAGTAAAACCATGTTTTACCCGCCGGCCGCAATGGCGGCTTCTCACGCTGTATCGTCCCAATCCCGCCTCATTAATTATGCATTCCCGGGAAACACGCTGCTTCGATGGTGGGCAGCCTCTCATTCACCCGCCACGCTTTAACCCACCGCTTTCCTCACAGCGGGCGCCATATGTAAAGTACAGCCGCGCACACCCCTCTCAGTGTGGACTGCTGCGCGGAAGACATGGCCCCGAAAGACAAGAAGACTGTTGCCCCCCCCCACCCCCTGCAAATTTAGTGACGTGTCCTCCGAGCGCCTTTTGGATGCCGTGGAGGCCCGCCGGGATGCCCTCTACGCCCGCGCTGGGTGAAGACCAGCAAGCAAGGTCACCACGCCAGCATGGGGGTGGGGTGGTGGGGGGGTGGGTGGGTGGTGCCAGAAATGGTCAGCCTTGCAAAAGAGGACAGCCACCCAAAACCAAAACCCAACCCTCGCTCACTTTACCAGAGCCGCTTCACCCAGTTCAGGGTGGCGGAAGGCGGAGCCTATCCCGACAGGGTGCTGGAAGATTTCGGATCATCGCTTACAGGGCTCACTCAATCCTTGTGTGCCCACTTCATCTTGCAACACCAACACCACCTGACAAAACCAATCTTGCAACCGGTCTCCAACCAGCCGACCATCGAAAGCCTACATGAAAGGCTTTCACATTGGACTCTGACTTCGGGACTCTGGAACTCACGTGAACCAATATTCGCTATCTCTGTGAAGCCTCCTTTTCTCTGTCCCCTCCCACTTTGCTGTGTGAATGCGGAGTGGGACATTGCTAAAGCTCCTTTCTGCAGTTTTGAATGCGTCAACGTAAACTAGCCTGCTGAGCTCATCCTAACTCGAGTTTGCTGTGGGATTATTAGTAAAAGTGGATAACACTAAAACCGAGGGGTTGGGAAAATGCGCCCCTGCTTATTCTTAAATGCAAATGATTCACCCTCTGTTTACTGACAGGTGGTAAGAGGAAAACAATGCTGTCTGAACTGGCCCCCTCCTGTCCAGAACACTATGTAAGTATTGAATTTGCCTCCACCATGTTCTCAGGGAGTGCATTCCGGATCGGAATCACTCACTATGTAAAAGAGTTTTCCTCGTGTTGCCTTTGTTTCTTTTGTCAATCACCTTAAACCTGTTCCCTCTGGTTCTCGATCCTTCCACCAATGGGAACAGTTTCTCTCTATCTACTCTGTCCAGACCCCTCATGATTTTGAACGCCTCTATCAAATCTCCTCTCAACCCTCTCTTCTCCAAGGAGAACAGTCCCAGCTTCTCCAAACTATCTTCATAACTGAAGTTCCTCATCCCTGGAACCATTCTCGTGAATCTTTCCTGCACCCTCTCTAAAACCTTCACATCCTTCCTAAAGTGTGGTGCCCAGAACTGGACACAATACCCCAGTTGAAGCTGAACCAGTGTTTTATACAGGTTTAACATAACCTCCTTGTTTTTGTACTCGATTCCTCTATTGATAAAGCCCAGGATGCCATATACTTTATTAACCACTCTCTCAACCTGTTCTGCCACCTTCAATGATTTATGCACATATACCCCCAGGTCCCTCTGCTCCTGCACCCACTTTAGAACTGTACCCTTTATTTTATATTGTCTCTCCACGTTCTTCCTACCAAAATGAATGACTTCACACTTCTCTGCGTTAAATTTCATCTGCCAGAGGTTACAATTCAGATAGTCAGGCACTAAAGGATATAACTGGAAAACTATTTACAGAGAAGCACGTTACAAATTGTAGATCTATTTGCCACAGTTTCAGTCTGCTCCTATATATATGAGACCAGTTGCTGCCCCAGTTAATGCCCACCATTTAAACACCCAGCGCTACTTGTCCACCCATTCCACCAGCCTGCCTGGGCCCTCTTGAAGACTATTGCTATCCTACTCACAGTTCACAGCACTTCAACCTTTGTGTCAACTGCAGGTTTTGAAAATTTGCCCTGTCCAAGTTTTGAATCTATATCACAAAAGCCAGTCACAGCACAATACTCAGACATGGGGGTCTCTCAGGAGATGCCCTGTTCTAATATCTCACACATGCACGGGTAAAAATCTTGGATGATTTTTGTTTTCCTGACCCCACAGGTGTGAAGACCAATTGTAGCACTCCTACCACTAGCCCTCACTCAGGTGCAGTTGGACTCAGGGTGGAACTTAGGGGTCTGTGTCACTCAGTACCCTCACCAGCTGAGCTAACAGTATAACTCTCATCAGTAACCAGACTTGTTGAGTGACAGTGGGATGTACAGTAGAGCTGATTTAGGAGTGATTATGGAATTATTTGCAGGGAGGGCACCCAAAACTCTGGAAATGTTTGAATTCAACCATTTTGTGAATTAATCTCTGGAGGAAGGAACACTTGAGGACAGTCAAGAGAAGCCTCTCCCAGCAGCCTGCACTCCACAGGCAGCACAGAGAGCTAACAATGGGCTTGTGTTATAGCTAACTCTGTCGCATGACATCTGTATCAAATTTGATTAGAAAATGTTCAAAAATTCTCCCAAAGCAGAGTCAATAAGATCATTGCCTCTTAAGGTCAATTCTGACGCACAAACTGAGCCGGTTTGATTTTGGATCAGTGTGAGTTTGATTCTGGATCAGTGTGAGTTTGATTCTGGATCAGTGTGAGTTTGATTCTGGATCAGTGTGAGTTTGATTCTGATTCATTGCTGGTTTGATTCTGGATCGTACTGGGTTGATTCTGGGTCAATACGAGTTTTATTCTGAATCAGTACCGGTTTGATTCTGGATCAGTGCTGGTTTGATTCTGATTCATTGCTGGTTTGATTCTGGATCGTACTGGGTTGATTCTGGGTCAGTACGAGTTTTATTCTGAATCAGTATCGGTTTGATTCTGGATCAGTGCTGGTTTGATTCTGATTCATTGCTGGTTTGATTCTGGATCGTACTGGGTTGATTCTGGGTCAGTACGAGTTTTATTCTGAATCAGTATCGGTTTGATTCTGGATCAGTGCTGGTTTGATTCTGGATCATACTGATTCGATTCTGGATCGTCCCGGTTCGATCCTGGATTGCACTGGATTGATTTCACCCTCAGCCAACACCTAATACAGGTTACTTGTACATCTTTATATTCCTGTTCGTAGGAGCTTGATGTGTGCTAATTGGCTGCTGTGTTCCCTACCTTACAATAGGGATTCCACTCGGGGAGTATTTTGTGATTCCCGGATATTGATTGCATTTGCTTTAGTGTCATTGGGTCAGAATCCTGGAACTCCCTCCCTAACAGCACTGTGGGTGTACCTATGCCACATGGACTGCAGCGGCTCAAGAAGGCAGCTCACCACCACCTTCTCAAGGGGCAATTAGGGATGGGCAATAAATGCTGGCCTAGCCAGCGACACCCACATCCCATGAATGAATAAAAAAAGCCCATCGCGGTCACTCTCACACACACACACACCCTCCTTGCAGTGTAATATATATAAACAGTAGCTTGCTCAAGCAAACAGGGTGCCTTAATATAAAGAGACAGCCTCCTGGTCACTATCTGTCACTGTCCAGGCTATTAGTGCCTCAGTGCTAACAGGCAGGACCCACAGGCTGAATAACAGCTAACACGGAGCTGTTAGAAGCACTTGATGCTAAGAAGGGCAAGGTGTAAATTCTACCCCCTCTCTCTCACACCCAAGCCTCAAGGCACTCTCTCGATATTTGGGTATGGTGACAAACACACTGTTGCGTCTTGGTGTCCAGGAAGCGTTGCTGAGGTCTGAATCCACACCCTTGTTAAAATTGGAACAATTTAGGTTTAGTCATTTTGGTTTTGCCTGTGGTTTCCTTTTGCGGTGAGATCCTAAAGTACCCAGCTTCCTTTGGAACAAAGAGCGCACTTCCAATCCCATGATCCTTTCGTTTAAAGTGCCATGGGTGTGAAGAATGCAGCAAGTTACCCACCGCCATAGGCCTAAGATTGTGATAATTATCGATTCGCGGTGTTTGGAAAGGCCAAAGGTCAAGGGCGGAAAAGCCCCAGCAAAAGATGGTGGGATTTAAGTGTCGGGAAACTTAGGCCATCATTTTGTGGAATCCGAGATTTATTCCCGCGGTGGGTGACCTGTTCCTATGGTGTAAGGCCGCTCCGGCCCAACACCCGCCCGAATGTGGAGGCTGTGAGGACGGGATTTCCCAGTCCCGCCCATCGCCAGGATCGCCCGGTCCCGCCGAAATTCGACGGACATTTGGTTGGGCCACCGAATCGCCCACGACGGGTCCCGCTACGATGTGGGGGAGGGGGGGGTCGCCGGAGCACCCCATCCAATCTCACGCATCACCCGACGCGCAAAGGGCTTCTCTCTGTCGTGTAGCTCCTCGGCAAGCGCTGCCGCCAAGCGCTGCGCACAGCAAGATCCCAGAAGCCGCCACAAACGGGACGAACAGCCGGCCCAGCCTTTGGCGGCGGTTAGCGATAAGCCACACCCCCTCCCCCCCACCCCCCCCCACCAAACCGGGCAGGGTCTTGCTTGACAAACCTGAGCCAGCAGGCGTGGCGGCTGGGACCCCGGCTGACCTGAGGGGAATGGTGTAAAGTTGGCCTCCTGGTGCGTGGGCCTAAAAGGGCAGATCGGCCGTGTGGGGCGGCACCCCCAACCTGTGGGCCTTGGCGATTAAAACTAACAGCTGGAGAACTGGAATGGACGTGAGGGGAACCTTGGCAATTCAGACTCCGTGAGATCAGGCTAGCGGAGATTGTCTGGACTTGGCTGCCCATTGTTCAGTCTTCCTGCCCTTCATTCTGCCCTGTCTCTATCTCTGCTTGAGTGGGCAATGAGTGGTACACTGGGCCTCAGTGCCCCTGGAATAGGGATTGCCTTCCTGGCCACTCCCCAGTCATCCCTGATTGTGATGCCTAATAAAGTCAAATGTCCTGCTGAGAGGTCAGGGGTCTCAGCCACTGGAAGCATACGTGAGCAAGCAGGTCACACAGTGCACACGAATTTCTGACACGCTACTCTGAAGAAATGGTCAGTCAGGGGAGGCTCAGGTAGGTGACCTCCCTCCGGCTCTTGTCTCCTAGCAACAGTGAGGGAAAATGGGCAGTTTCCCTGTAGACAGAGTCCAGCTCATCCCCAGGACAGGAGATACTCTATATTATAAAAGAAAGGAATGCTTGCATTTCTATAGTGCCTTTCATCGCCTCAGGACATCCCAAAGCACTTTATAGCCAATTAAGTACTTTTAAAAGTGTAGTCAGTGTCGTACTGCAGGAAACGCAGCAGCCGATTTGCACACAGCAAGATCCCACAAACAGCGATGTATTAATGACCAGAGGATCTGTTTTGCGAGATCAATTTGAGGGATAACTGTCGACCAGGGGGCCAGCCAGAGCTCCCCTGCTCCTCTTCAGAACTGACCTTTGAAGCTCACTTGACAGGGCAGGTGGGTTCCGCGCCTCATGCAAGACAGTGCCTGCGACAGTGCAGCACTCCCTCAGTCCCGGAGCGTTACTGTCGGCCGAGATCACGCCCCCGTTGTTTCACGAGGCAAAGCCCACTCTGTGCTAAAGGGGCAGGCGGGAGGGGTTTTACAGTTATGAACGACGAGAGCGATTGGAAACCCGTTTGAGGTAACAGCCTGTGTGACACAAGGATAATTAGCGCAGTGCACAGAGACATCAAATGGAAGATTTGACTGGCACTGCCACGATTATCCCCTTAGACCCACCCTAACCCTTTCAAGTCAGGGAAGCAACCTTCATGAGTCAGGCTGGAGACAGGCTGGTCATAAGAGCACCTTGACATCATATCATTAGACAGAGTACAATGTAACAAAGTCCTGCTGATAACTTATTAACCTCTGGCCTCTCAGGCATGTGTACCCCTCCCTCACTGAGCTATTCATCTCTAAAACCTACCCTGGAGCATAGCAGACCTGTCAAGGGTGTGTGTAATTATGGAGCTCAGCATGAGGGTACCTAAACACAGCCTTGTGTAAATTGGTCACTCCTTCGATTAAAGTGACCTACCCGCTGGGACATGTTATAAGGTTAAACGGTCGATTGACTCCAGCTCTGGTCTCATTTCTTAACCGACACCGGTGCCCCTTCTCCTGGAGGGCTGACTGCTTTGCCACGCTGTGAGGCCCTGCCAAGCACCCGCCCTCCTGCTTCACTTGGCACAGCTTCGGGGACTGGCAGCGTCAATCAGGTTAACAGTGCCCGCTCTGCTTGGACGCACTCCTTGCTCTGTCCTCCCACCTCTAGCCACACTCCGTCCAGTCAAACAGGCGATTTATTTTTTTTCCCAAGGAACGCCGGTGAAAAGCAGGCGACATTTTTTAACCCCTCCCTACGATCTTTCATTGCTCGCGACAACGTCCTGGGGATTAAGCGTCAATTCCTAGAGACCCCAGTGGGGCGGGGGGGAGGGGGTGCAGTTGGTAACCCCTTAGCCACGATGGCTTTGTGGCACAGGTCTGCCCATGGCCAGAATATAACGCTTGGCGAGCGGGCACGCGCCCCACCCGAACGAGCGTAAAATGACACACGATGACGTCGGGCGAATGTCCTGGCATCATCGCGCGATATTTCAGTTGGTAGTGCGCCCGCCGACAATTAAAAGGCCTATTAAGGCCATTAAGAAGGTAATGGAAAGAAATCTTTCGCTGCCCGTCCAACCTTAGGGTTGGCGGGCGGGCGAAAAGGCCAAGCGGCCTTTGCATTTTTTAGGAAACCTCATCCACGGGCGGGATGAGGTTTCCAGCGAATAAAAATCTTAACTTTTCATTAAGAACATGTCCCCGCTCGTGTGACAGAGAAACATGAGGGGTCATGTTTTTGGAACAATTTAACCTTTATTTTTAATGTTTGAAGCTGTTCATCTCCCTGAGGCAGCTCCGCGGGAGATTCTCCAGCGCGCATGTGCGAACTTCCCCGCTCGCCATATTCCCCACCACCCCCCCACACACACGGGCAGCGCCACCGCGTGCCATTCACGCTGGGCGGGCCTTAATTGGCCGGCCGGCATGGAATCGCGGTCCAGTCCCCGAACGGGGGCGGCAGTCGGCTTCCTGACCGCTCCGGCCCACCCCCACCGAGCCCGCCCAACGGTGGGGGACAAACCCTCCCCTGTGCGGTAAAGCAAAGACATGAGCAGCCTGCCCTCCAGCACGGAGCTGGGAGCAGGTATCTGTTCACCTGCCTGAGCAACACTGCCTCCTAAACAGCAGATTCCAAAGCACCGATCCTCAACAGGGTGCTTTAAGTCGAACCATTACAGCAACAAGAGCAATCACAACTTACATTTATATAGAGCCTTCAATGTAATGAAGCATCCCAAGGCACTTCGCAGGAGCATTATAAAACAAAATATATCACCGATCCACATATGGCGATATTAGGCCAGGTGACCAAACGCTTGGTCAAAGAGGTCGGTTTTAGGGAGGGTCTTAAAGGAGGAAAGTGAGGTAGAGAGGGGGAGAGGTGTAGGGAGGGAATTCCAGAGCTTGGGGTCCAGGCAGCTGAAGGCACAGCCGCCAATGGTGGAGAGATTAGAATCGGGGATGCTCAAGAGGCCAGAATTAGAGGAGCGCAGAGATCTCGGAGGGGTGTGGGGCTGGAGGAGATTACAGAGATAGGGAGGGGCGAGGCCATGGAGGGATTTGAAAACAAGGATGAGAATTTTAAAATCAAGATGTTGCTTGACCGGGAACCAGTGTAGGTCAGCGAGCACAGGGGTGATAGGAGGACGGGACTTGGTGTGAGTTAGGACACGGGCAGCAGAGGTTTGGATGACCTCAAGTTTACAGAGGGTAGAGTGTGGGAGAGCAGCCAGGAATGGGTTAGAATAGTCGAGTCTGGAGGTAACAAAGACATGGATGAGGGTTTCAGCAGCGGATCAGCTGAGACAGGGGTGAAGTTGAGCAATATTACGGAGGTGGGAATCGGCGATTTTGATGATGTGGTCAGAAGCTGAGCTCAGAATCAAACGTGACACCAAGGTTGTGAGCAGACTGGCTTTATCACATTGTTGCCGGAGAGAGGATGGAGTCGATCGTTAAATCTCCTTTCTGATTATCTCTATAGATTTTCTTGACTGCTTCAAACATGAATGATGTGATCAAACATGCAGGGATTACTGAGCCCAGCAGGTTAATGGTAATTGTATACAGATGTAGTGGGTCCTTAATCTGCTACCCTGACTTCACACTCCCCTGTATCCTGATGAGGACAGCAAACAGCAGCAGATTACAACAAAAAGCTACTGCGGATGCTGGAAATCCAAAACAAAAACAGAATTACCTGGAAAAACTCAGCAGGTCTGGCAGCATCGGTGGAGAAGAAAAGAGTCGACGTTTCGAGTCCTCATGACCCTTCAGCAGAACTGAAGTATAGTTAGGAGAGGGGTGAAATATAAGCTGGTTTAAGGTGGGGGGCGGGGGGAGAGAAGTTGAGGGTGGGGTGGTTGTAGGGACAAGTAAGCAGTGATAGGAGCAGATAATCAAAAGATGTCACAGACAAAAGGATCAAAGAGGTGTTGAAGGTGGTGATATTATCTAAGAAAAGTGCTAATTAAGAATGGAAGACAGGACACTCAAGGTACAGCTCTAGTGGGGGTGGGGTGGAAAGACTAACAAGGTATTAGTTGTAGATTTAAAAATAATGGAAATAGGTGGGAAAAGAAGAATCTATATAAATTATTGAAAAAAAAAGGGAGGGGGAAGAAACGGGGTGGGGATGGGGGGAGGGGGAGTTTAAGATCTAAAGTTGTTGAATTCAATATTCAGCCCGGAAGGCTGTAAAGTGCCTAGTCGGAAGATGAGGTGCTGTTCCTCCAGTTTGTGTTGGGCTTCACTGGAACAATGCAGCAAGCCAAGGACGGACATGTGGGCAAGAGAACAGGGTGGAGTGTTAAAATGGCAAGCGACAGGGAGGTTTGGGTCTTTCTTGCGGACAGACCGCAGGTGTTCTGCAATTACACACTGCCTATGGCAGCCTCCTTTGGGATGCAGGCAGGTCTTGTTCTGGATACCCCAGGAGGTGAATCATAGAAAAGTTACAGCCCAGAGAGGGGCCATTTGGCCCATCATGTCCATGCTGGCTCTCTGTGAGATCAATAATCAGAATCACAGAATCACACAGTGTAGAAGAGGCCCTTCGGCCCATCGAGTCTGCACCGACACGTGAGAAACACCTGACCTACCTACCTAATCCCATTTACCAGCACTTGGCCCATAGCCTTGAATGTTATGACGTGCCAAGTGCTCATCCAGGTACTTTTTAAAGGATGTGAGACAACCCGCCTCCACCACCCTTCCAGGCAGCGCATTCCAGACCATCACCACCCTCTGGGTAAAAAAGTTTTTCCTCACATTCCCCCTAAACCTCCTGCCCGTCACCTTGAACTTATACTCCCTTGTGACTGACCCTTCAACTAAAGGGAACAGCTGCTCCCTATCCACCCTGTCCATGCCCCTCATAACCTTGTACACCTCGATCAGGTCGCCCCTCAGTCTTCTCTGCTCCAACGAAAACAACCCAAGTCTATCCAACCTCTCTTCATAAATTAAATGGTTCATCCCAGGCAACATCCTAGTGAATCTCCTCTGCACCCCCTCCAGTGCAATCACATCCTTCCTATAATGTGGCGACCAGAACTGCACACAGTACTCCAGCTGTGGCCTCACCAAGGTTCTATACAACTCCAACATGACCTCCCTACTTTTGTAATCTATTCAGCTCATTTCCCTCTCCTCCCCGTTCCCTGTAGACCTGTAACTTTTTCTCTTCAGATATTTATCCGATTCTCTTTTGAAAACCATGATTGAATCTGCCTCCACCACACTCTCAGGCAGTGCATTCCAGATCCTAACCACTCGATTGACCCTGTCTCCACCACACTCTCAGACAGTGCATTCCAGATCCTAACCACTCGATTGACCCTGTCTCCCCCACACTCTCAGGCAGTGCATTCCAGATCCTAACTGCTCGATTGACCCTGTCTCCACCACACTCTCAGGCAGCACATTCCAGACCCTAACCACTCGATTGACCCTGTCTCCCCCACACTCTCAGACAGCGCGTTCCAGATCCTAACCACTCGATTGACCCTGTCTCCCCCACACTCTCAGACAGTGCATTCCAGATCCTAATGCCTCGATTGACCCTGTCTCCACCACACTCTCAGGCAGTGCATTCCAGATCCTAACCACTCGATTGGCTCTGTCTCCACCACAATCTCAGACAGTGCGTTCCAGATCCTAACCACTCGATTGGCTCTGTCTCCATCACGCTCTCAGCCAGTGCATTCCAGATCCTAACCACTCGATTGGCTCTGTCTCCATCACACTCTCAGCCAGTGCATTCCAGATCCTAACCACTCGATTGGCTCTGTCTCCATCACACTCTCAGCCAGTGCATTCCAGATCCTAACCACTCGATTGGCTCTGTCTCCATCACACTCTCAGCCAGTGCATTCCAGATCCTAATGCCTCGATTGACCCTGTCTCCACCACACTCTCAGTCAGTGCATTCCAGATCCTAACCACTCGATTGACCCTGTCTCCACCACACTCTCAGACAGTGTTTTCCAGATCCTAATGCCTCGACTGACCCTGTCTGCACCACACTCTCAGGCAGTGCATTCCAGATCCTAACCACTCGATTGACCCTGTCTCCACCACACTCTCAGCCAGGGCGTTCCAGATCCTAACCACTCGATTGACCCTGTCTCCACCACACTCTAAGACAGTGCATTCCAGATCCTAACCACTCGATTGACCCTGTCTCCACCACACTCTCAGACAGTGCATTCCAGATCCTAACCACTCGATTGACCCTGTCTCCACCACACTCTCAGACAGTGCGTTCCAGATCCTAACCACTCGATTGACCCTGTCTCCCCCACACTCTCAGGCAGTTCGTTCCAGATCCTAACCACTCGATTTGACCGTGACTCCATCACATTCTCAGGCAGTGCATTCCAGATCCTAACCACTCGATTGACCCTGTCTCCCCCACACTCTCAGGCAGTTCGTTCCAGATCCTAACCACTCGATTGACCGTGACTCCATCACATTCTCAGGCAGTGCATTCCAGATCCTAACCACTCGATTGACCCTGTCTCCATCACACTCTCAGGCAGTGCATTCCAGATCCTAACCACTCGATTGACCCTGTCTCCACCACACTCTCAGACAGTGCATTCCAGATCCTAACCACTCGATTGACCCTGTCTCCCCCACTCTCTCAGTCAGTGCGTTCCAGATCCTAACCACTCGATTGACCCTGTCTCCACCACACTCTCAGACAGTGCATTCCAGATCCTAACCAGTCGATTGACCCTGTCTCCCCCACTCTCTCAGTCAGTGCGTTCCAGATCCTAACCACTCGATTGACCCTGTCTCCACCACACTCTCAGGCAGTGCATTCCAGATCCTAATGCCTCGACTGACCCTGTCTCCACCACACTCTCAGGCAGTGCATTCCAGATCCTAACCACTCGATTGACCCTGTCTCCACCACACTCTCAGCCAGTGCGTTCCAGATCCTAACCACTCGATTGACCCTGTCTCCACCACACTCTAAGACAGTGCATTCCAGATCCTAACCACTCGATTGACCCTGTCTCCACCACACTCTCAGACAGTGCATTCCAGATCCTAACCACTCGATTGACCCTGTCTCCACCACACTCTCAGACAGTGCGTTCCAGATCCTAACCACTCGATTGAATCTGTCTCCACCACACTCTCAGACAGTGCATTCCAGATCCTAACCACTCGATTGAATCTGTCTCCACCACACTCTCAGACAGTGCGTTCCAGATCCTAACCACTCGATTGAATCTGTCTCCACCACACTCTCAGACAGTGCATTCCAGATCCTAACCACTCGATTGACCCTGTCTCCACCACACTCTCAGGCAGTGCATTCCAGATCCTAACCAGTCGATTGACCCTGTCTCCCCCACACTCTCAGACAGTGCATTCCAGATCCTAACCACTCAATTGACCCTGTCTCCACCACACTTTCAGGCAGTGCGTTCCAGATCCTAACCACTCGATTGGCTCTGTCTCCATCACACTCTCAGACAGTGCATTCCAGATCCTTACCACTCGATTGGCTCTGTCTCCACCACAATCTCAGACAGTGCATTCCAGATCCTAACCACTCGATTGGCTCTGTCTCCACCACAATCTCAGACAGTGCGTTCCAGATCCTAACCACTCGATTGGCTCTGTCTCCATCACACTCTCAGCCAGTGCATTCCAGATCCTAACCACTCGATTGGCTCTGTCTCCATCACACTCTCAGCCAGTGCATTCCAGATCCTAACCACTCGATTGGCTCTGTCTCCATCACACTCTCAGCCAGTGCATTCCAGATCCTAACCACTCGATTGACCGTGACTCCATCACATTCTCAGGCAGTGCATTCCAGATCCTAACCACTCGATTGACCCTGTCTCCACCACACTCTCAGACAGTGCATTCCAGATCCTAACCACTCGATTGACCGTGACTCCATCACACTCTCAGGCAGTGCATTCCAGATCCTAACCACTCGATTGACCGTGACTCCATCACACTCTCAGGCAGTGCATTCCAGATCCTAACCACTCGATTGAATCTGTCTCCATCACACTCTCAGACAGTGCATTCCAGATCCTAACCACTCGATTGACCCTGTCTCCACCACACTCTCAGACAGTGCATTCCAGATCCTAACCACTCGATTGACCGTGACTCCATCACACTCTCAGGCAGTGCATTCCAGATCCTAACCACTCGATTGACCCTGTCTCCCCCACACTCTCAGGCAGTTCGTTCCAGATCCTAACCACTCGATTGACCGTGACTCCATCACATTCTCAGGCAGTGCATTCCAGATCCTAACCACTCGATTGACCCTGTCTCCACCACACTCTCAGACAGCGCATTCCAGATCCTAACCACTCGATTGCCCCTGTCTCCACCACACTCTCAGACAGTGCATTCCAGATCCTCACCACTCGATTGACCCTGTCTCCCCCACACTCTCAGACAGCGCATTCCAGATCCTCACCACTCAATTGACCCTGTCTCTCCCACACTCTCAGGCAGTGCATTACAAATCCTAACCACTCGATTGGCTCTGTCTCCACCACACTCTTAGACAGTGCATTACAGATCCTAACCACTCGATTGGCTCTGTCTCCCCCACACTCTCAGACAGTGCATTCCAGATCCTAACCAGTCGATTGACCCTGTCTCCCCCACTCTCTCAGTCAGTGCGTTCCAGATCCTAACCACTCGATTGACCCTGTCTCCACCACACTCTCAGGCAGTGCATTCCAGATCCTAATGCCTCGACTAACCCTGTCTCCACCACACTCTCAGGCAGTGCATTCCAGATCCTAACCAGTCGATTGACCCTGTCTCCCCCACTCTCTCAGTCAGTGCATTCCAGATCCTAATGCCTCGACTGACCCTGTCTCCACCACACTCTCAGGCAGTGCATTCCAGATCCTAACCACTCGATTGACCCTGTCTCCACCACACTCTCAGCCAGTGCGTTCCAGATCCTAACCACTCGATTGACCCTGTCTCCACCACACTCTAAGACAGTGCATTCCAGATCCTAACCACTCGATTGACCCTGTCTCCACCACACTCTCAGACAGTGCATTCCAGATCCTAACCACTCGATTGACCCTGTCTCCACCACACTCTCAGACAGTGCGTTCCAGATCCTAACCACTCGATTGAATCTGTCTCCATCACACTCTCAGGCAGTGCATTCCAGATCCTAACCACTCGATTGAATCTGTCTCCATCACACTCTCAGACAGTGCATTCCAGATCCTAACCACTCGATTGACCCTGTCTCCACCACACTCTCAGACAGTGCATTCCAGATCCTAACCACTCGATTGAATCTGTCTCCATCACACTCTCAGGCAGTGCATTCCAGATCCTAACCACTCGATTGAATCTGTCTCCATCACACTCTCAGACAGCGCATTCCAGATCCTAACCACTCGATTGACCCTGTCTCCACCACACTCTCAGACAGTGCATTCAAATCCTAACCACTCGATTGACCGTGACTCTATCACACTCTCAGGCAGTGCATTCCAGATCCTAACCACTCGATTGACCGTGACTCCATCACACTCTCAGGCAGTGCATTCCAGATCCTAACCACTCGATTGACCCTGTCTCCACCACACTCTCAGGCAGTTCGTTCCAGATCCTAACCACTCGATTGACCGTGACTCCATCACACTCTCAGGCAGTGCATTCCAGATCCTAACCACTCGATTGACCCTGTCTCCACCACACTCTCAGACAGTGCATTCCAGATCCTAACCACTCGATTGACCCTGTCTCCCCCACACTCTCAGGCAGTGCATTCCAGATCCTAACCACTCGATTGACCCTGTCTCCCCCACACTCTCAGACAGTGCATTCCAGATCCTAACCACTCGCTGTTGAAAAGTGATTTCCCTCATGTCATCTTTGGTTCTTTTGCGATTCACCTGAAACCTGTGTGTCCCTCTGGTTCTCGATCCTTCCACCAATGGGAACACTTTCTCCCGATCTACTCTGTCCCTCATGATTTTGAACACCTCGATCAAATCTCCTCTCATCTTCTATATAATAGAAAAGTGCTGAGGATACGGGGAATTTGAATTGAAAACAGAGAATGCTGGAAAGACTCAGCAGGTTACGCAACACCCTGTGGAGAGAGAAGCGGAGTTTCTGGGCTGGATTTTCATCCTCAAGGAGGGCAATGGGTGTTGAGAAAACTCGCAGCTTGGCCCACCCGCTGTGGGAGAAAGTGCCCCCAAAAGGCCGGATCTTCAATGCCAGGGAGCGGATGCAGGCTGGGTTCGGGTCAGTCGACCTGGGAAAGAGGTCAGAGGCAGCTACAGACTGCCAGGTGCTGAGGCTTTGTCCCAGTTAAAATAAAAATGGAAGGGCCCTCCAGCCCTCACCCCTCACGCCCCTATACCCTCCTCATGCTCCCCATGCCCCATGCATGCCACCTCATACCACCCCCACCATACACTCCCTATGGCCCCTCATGCCCCAATGCCATCTCAGACTCCTCCACCCACCCCATGGCCCCTCATATCCCCACTGCCGCCCTTTGCCCCCACCCATTCCCTATGGCCCCTCATGCCCTCAATGCTACCCTATGCCCCCACCCACCCCATGGCCCCTCATACCCCCAATGCTGCCCTTTGCCCCCACCCATCCCCTATGGCCCCTCATGCCCTCAATGCTACCCTATGCCCCCACCCCCCTCATGGCCCCTCATGCCCCTTATGCCAAGCTATGGCACTTCCATGTTATTGACCCACTATACACTGTCTACAACTTCCTGGTCTACTCCTTAATCACCCCAACTTCCCCTCCCCTTTCCACAAGAACTTTCCATGGAAGCACTGGAGATGCAACACTTGCCCTTCCCCTCCCCCCAACTCCCTCCACACCGCCTCAGGCCCCAAGCACTCCATCCAAGGCAGAACCAATGAACCCTATAGTGACAGCAGGATGTGTAAAAAAACAAGTTTTTTTAAAAAGTCATTCATTCATTACTTTCCACTATGTTTAAAAAAAAAGTCATTTCATTACAGGGCAATAAAAATGTCAATCATCCAGATGCTTTAAAGTATCAATAACAGAAACCACAAGCCCTTGAAACCGCTTAACTTTGTGTAAATAAACATTGTGAAATTGACTGCATGGATTAAAAGCCAGAGCTGTCAATCAAGCAGTGTTTTACCTGGGGTGCAGATGTTTCAACAAGAGTAATGAATGTCTGGGTTCTCAGTCAAGCATACATTACTTGATTAACAGGGATGATGGGGCAAAGGGAGAGCGAATGGGACAAGGTAAGAAACAAAAGATGCATCTAGAGGAGGTGTGAATGGCAGAAAGATGAATGAACAGCTGCTGCCTGAAAGTAAAAACAAGAGAAAAACTGAAACCAGCAAGGAAACAGAATGGGGGCAGAGGTTACAGTCTGCAGTTGTTGAATTCAGCGTTGAGTACAGACGGCTGTATAGTGCCCAATCGGAAGATGAGGTGCCGTTCTTTGAGCTTACATTTGAGCCTCACTGGAACACTGCAGCAGGCCGAGGACAGAGAGGTCAGTGGGGGAGCAAGATGGAGAATTCAAATGGCAGGTGGCAGGAAACTCAGGGTCACACCTGTGGACTAAATGGATTTGTTCGACAAAGCAGTCACCGAGTCTACGCTTGGTCTCCCCAGAGAGGATGCCCCATTGTGAGCAGTGAGTACAGAATGCTAAATGGAAAGAAGTATAAATAAATCACCGTTTCACCCAGAAGGAGGGCTTGGGGCCTGGGGCGGTGAGGAGGGAGCTGGGAGAAGGTGAAGGGCAAGTGTTGCATCTCCTGTGCTTGCATGGAAAGGTGTGATGGGAAGGGGAGGGGATGTTGGGGTGATTGAGGAGTGGACCAGGGAGTTGTAGAGGGAACAGACCCTTCGGAATGCAGGGAGGGGAAGGCAGGGTTTGGTGGAGACATCACGCTGGAGGTGCCAGATATGACAGAGGATGATCCATTGAATACGGAGGCTGCTGGGGTGGAAGGTGAGGGCAAGGGGGTTCCCCATCATGGTTCTGGAAGGGAGGGAAGGGTTTGACTGCTGACGTGCAGGAAATAGAATGAACACGGCGGAGGGCCCTGTCAATCATGGTGACAAGGGTAGTCCTCGGCTGAGGAAAAAGGCTGGGAAATCGGAAGGTGCATCAGCAGAACAGATGTGACAGACGTGGAGAAACTGGGAGAGTGGAATGGAGTCCCTACAGGAAGCAAGGTGTGAGGAAATGTCATTAACCCTGTACATAAGGAGGATAGGAAGGTTATGGTCAGTACCTCTGCAGTTACCACCTTTACGTCCAATTTGAACACTGGGCCTACCTCAGGCCTGTCACAGGCAGCAGGTTGGCAGTTTGAAACTGCCTTGAATGAGCTGAACAAAGACCAGTAACAATTCAGCCATCGAAAGGGGCACCCTTCTGTGCCAGGGGGCAGGACGTCTTGCTCCTTTGAGTCGGATGGTTGTGGGTTTAAGCCCTACTTCAGGAATTAAGCACAAGCCTGATACCACAGTGTGATACTGAGGGTGAGACACGAAATGCACTATCAGAACATTAGCAGTTTCCTGGCCAACATTCAACCATTAACTAACATCCCTGAAAAACTGGCCTCTGGACCATTTATCCCATTGCCCCAACCTTTGGCTCCATTTTACCCTGGCTGAATCCCCTCACATCGCATTGCAGTTAGGCCTCTTCCAATTTAGAAGTTGTACTTTAGATTGTCCCTTGCTCTTCTCCATTACTAGTCTTGACCTTATGATATAACGTTCATCCTTATCCAAGTGTTCCCCCACAGATATTCGGCCTGCTTGGCCCACCTCATTCCCCAGCATCAGATCCAGCAACCATTGGACTGAGAAGTCAAGGGAGCTCTCTTAAACGTATTTTCAGGAATTCTTCCCCTCTCCTTCCCTTTTGCTCTGGCATTAATTGCCCAAGTATCGATTGGAATAAAGTCCCCCAATATCACCACACTTTATTACACTATTGTGCATCCAGAACGGTGACACAAGAGGCATGATGTGAGTAGTGGAACAGTATAATGACACGAGCAACTTGGGCTGCTTCGAATTGACACCCTATAATGGAATGCAGGGTCAAGGGTCACGCGCCAAGGGACCGCTCTCCCCGGCTCAGTGTGAACTGTCACTGAAGGGAGTTGGTTTAGATCTCACTCTGTGGGAGCTCCTGCGATCTCTCTGACTTCAGCACTTCAAAGGGCTTTTCACCAAACAATGTGTAAACAGCAGTGTTGATGACCTCCCCCACCACCCCACCCCCGCTTGCCTGTCCCTTCCTTCCCAGCTCACGCACTTTACGACAGGCTGGCTGGTGACAAGTTAAAAGAGTTGAAAGGAAGGGAAGCAGTACAAGCTGACCCAAGTCGCAGTGTGAGGAGCTGTCACGCGTTTACACCTCTTCTTCACTTTTCCCCTGCTCGGCAGGGTGGGGGTGGGGGTGTGTGGGGGGGTGGGAGAGAGGTGATGTCCCCCAGTCCTTAATTTACTCTTGCTTTCTTGTTGCAAATCAGCACAATCTGATCCAGCGAGGGGCATGAAACGAGGCCCTGCCTCGCTACACAGGGACCCTTGTCTACAAAACAATTATAGAGCACTTGTAACTCTGTAAAAGCAGACAAAATGAGGCATTGAGCTACTTTAAGAGGTGCAGGGAAGGTGAGCAAAACCTACCACTTCGACAAGTCCTGTAACATCTCCTTATGTGGTTCAGTGTCGAATTACGCTCTTGTGGTTAGTGATTCTATAACAGGTTCTGCCTATAACCTGCCAGTGGGCACTTTAGCACCTTCACTCTTAGGATACCACTTTGACCTATATACAGGAGCACGTCTTCCATTCTACTAAAGGCTAAAGGAAGCAAATGCACTGTAAAGGCCACAACTGCACCTCATTCCCCACAGTACTTGGCGATAACTGTGCCCACTGGCACCATCAACAACAACAGCTTATATTTATAGAGCACCTTTGACATGATAAAAACATGCCAAGGTGCTTCCCAGGAGCGATTATAAAATAAAGTTTGACCCCGAGACACATAGGGAGATATTAGGTCAGGTGGCCGAAAGCTTGGTCAAAGAGGTCAGTTTTAAGGAGTGTCTTAAAGGAGGAAAGTGAGGTAGAGAGGCGGAGAGGGGTAGGGAGGGAATTCCAGAGCTTGGGGTCCAGGCAGCTGAAGGCACGGCCGCCAATGGTGGAGTGATTAGAATCGGGAATGCTCAAGAGGTCAGAATTAGAGGAGCGCAGAGATCTCGGAGGGGTGTGGGGCTGGGGGAGATCACAGAGATAGGGAGGGGTGAGGCCATGGAGGGATTTGGAAACAAGGTTGAGAATTTAAAATCAAGATGTTGCTTGACCGGGAGCCAATGTAGGTCAGTGAGCACAGGGGTGATAGGGGGACGGGACTTGGTGTAAAGTCACGGGCAGCAAAGTTCTGGATGACCTCAGGTTTGTGAAGGGTAGAATGTGGGAGAGCGGCTAGGAGTGGGTTAGAATAGTCGAGTCTGGAGGAAACAAAGACATGGATGAGGGTTTCAGCAGCAGATGAGCTGAGACAGGGGCAACACCGATCGATGCTAAGGAGATGGAAATAAGCCGTCTTAGTGATGGTGCAAATATGTGGTCAGGAGCTCATCTTGGGGTCAAATGTGATTCCAAGGTTGCAAACAGTCTGGTTTAGTCTCAGACTGTTGCAAGGGAGAGGGATGGAGTCGGTAACTAGGGAACTTTTGACAAGGCCTGAAGACAATAGCTTCATTTTTCCCAGTATTTAATTGGAGGAAAATTCTACTCATCCAGGACTGGATGTCGGATAAGCAGTCTGATAATTTAGCACCAGCGGAGGAGTTGAGAGAGGTGGGGGTGAGGTAGAGCTGGGTGTCATCAGCGTACATGTGAAAACTAACACTGTGCTTTCGGATGGTGTCACTGAGGGGCAGCATGTAGATGAGAAATAGGAGGGGGCCAAGGATAGATCCTTGGGGGGACACCAGAGGTAACGGGGCAGGAGCAGGAAGAGAAGCCATTTCCAGTGATTCTCTGGCTCCGATTAGATGGATAAGAATGGAACCAGGTGAGAGCAGGTCCCACCCAGCTGGACGACAGTGGAGAGGTGTTGGAGGAGGATGGTGTCGTCAAACCGTGTCAAATTGCCACTCACTTTGACAGCAAACATCAACCAAAAAATCTTTCATTCCCTAAAGGGAATGATTATAACATTTCAGCGATCACCCAATGATCCTAGTCTTTAATCAGCCTTGTGTGCAAAATGTTGTGACTGGTCCCTGGGTGAGGACCCCAACTTATTATGGTCCCCAATTTGTTAACTTCCTGAATGGGACCCCAATTTTGTTATGCTCCCAGGTGAGGAGGAAGGAGCTGACCCCCCTTCTTTATTCAACCCCCTTGGTTGGTCGCAACAAGGTTAATTTAAAAAGGATCCCTTCCATCCCACCTTCCCTCGTGGATATCTTTTCCCAGTCCAAATGCATTTATATTTTAAAAGGAGCCAATTTAATCAGGCTTTCTTGGGTCAAAGAAAGAGTAAGTTTATTAGTTACTAAAACCCAAGGAAAAAATAATAAAAACACAACAAACATGCACACAGGTTAGAAATTAGAAGTTGAGGCCAAAAATAAAAGTTTTAAAAGATATACGAATCAGTCTTTGGCTTGTCTATGAGGAGTAATGGAGAAATATTATGGCCATCAAGTTGGGCGATTCCGGTGAAGCTGACTTTGGCAGTTGAGCAGTTGGTTTGGAGACACTTGGTTCTGAAGGTTAGTTGAAGGAGTTGTCCTGTTTCCTTTGTGACTGTGATTTTGCTGACTTGTGACTTGCCTCCAGAAACAGAGAGGAGGTGAGAGAGATGTTTACTTGCAAGCTGCAGGGATGCCTAGTTGTTATTCTTCTGGTGTGACCTTCACACCACACACTAGCACCAGAACCAGCACACACAGAGCTAGCACTAGCGCACCCAGATCAGGTTTTCAGTTGGCTTTTTAACCTCTTTTCTTGTGTATTCCTGGAAGGGGGAAAAAAACATGTCCTTCGTCCAGAATTGGTCTCCTTTTAACTAAGATCATGTCCACATTCTGAGACATAACTCGACAGGAGATGGGTTTTGGATATCTGCTGAGATGTGACAATCAGTCTCCATTGTCTCCATAACCACAGGAGATTAAAGTTCAGTCTTTTGAATTGCTTCTCTCCCTTTCAAGTGTCTCTGCCTGAAGTATGCCTTGACACCTTTTTAGGTGCGACATTCCATGTTCTCTTGGGACTAGTCGGCCAAGTATAATCCACATAGGAATTTTGCAGCAAGTGGTTACTTTACAGTCTCAGCCAGCATTTGCTTGTTTGTCCTTTTAAAAAACACGTCTTCCTCAAAGAACGTTCAATGTGCCCGTAAGTAATTTGGGCTGGTATCCGCTGGCATGACAAAAGTTTATTTGAGGGGTATTCTGAGCTGCTAGGTTGGCTTTTGATTGCATATGGCTTCAGTTTGAAGGATTGGCTTATTAACCTGTCATATTATTCCCAAAAGGCTGAAGTATTGGTACAACCAAACACAAACCAAGCAGCTGCTTCCTTACCTGCAGCAACTTCCAAGAGATTTTGATGCCTTGTTTACTCCGGTGACCCAGTGCAATGCTGTGCACGAGGCAGACCCTCTGTGCTTTGCTTTGATTTTTCAGAGACAGCAAGCCTGTCTTTCTTTTGGAAAATCTGCTTTTTGGATCATGGGGTTGGGGGTGTTGGGGAAGCTGGAGACAACATTTGGAAAGGTTTTGTACAATTCTAAACTTGCCACCTTTGGCCATGACTGATCCGCCCCTCAATCAAAATGGGTTGAAATGCCCTCTTGCTGATCTTCAATCAGCATTTCTAGGTGGCAAATAGAGAGCCATACGCGGTAGATTTCAGGAAACTTCCTTTTTTTCCCATAAAATGGGGATGTCATGTTCATTGCAGATTCCCAAATACAGGAAAAGTACATCCCACGGAGTTCCAAAAATCAACACTTTCTGCTTGGGAAGCTGACCCCACACACCTTTAAGAATTAAGTCTCACGCCTCTTCAAGCTTCAGATATGAGCCAGTGACCCACTGCACTTTCAGTGTAACTATTTGTTTTCACACGTTACAAGCTTATATTCCAACCCAGTTTAAACTTTTTGCTTTTGTCGACAGTGGGCTATGCTACATTTCTAGAGCCATTGGTCGGCTTTCCCTATTTTCCACATGGTGCGAGTGTGCGGAGGGGCAAATACCTTGATATTCTTGAAGATGGCATCCACCCAGTAGTTGTTAATGAGACCATCTAAATCTAGAGCTGGCACCCGGTAACCTAACAGGTTCATGTGTTTTTCATCACCAAATCAGAGACCATTCTCATAGCTGCTTCTGCTGCTCCTCCTTCTCATTGCCTCTTAAGCCAACCTCCCCTCAGTCCTTTCACCTTAGCCATCCCATTGTTTGTTTCTCAAATCTTGATCTATAGCTTCTCTTCCATCTCTCCCCCCACCCTCACCTTGCTCCTGAGACACATCTTCTGCTCCTACAACCCAATCCCCAGGTTAGCTGATATTGTTAACACTTCATTCTCCTCAGGTACTGTCCCGTGATCCTTTCAAAGACAGCACCAAGCCTCCTACAACAAGCCCACCCTGGCCCTCTATTGGTTTTTGGTGACCACCCCCATCCCCAGGCTCCCTTCCCACTCCAAAATCCGCGATGTTGCTTCCCAAAGTGGTGCTCGCTTTTCCTGGAATCCATTGGAATCCATCCAATTCTCCTGCACTGTCCTGAAACCTCCCTTTATCTAAGTCACAAATGGCACCCTTTGTAACTGTGCCCATGGTAAGCCATCCCTCTTCAACCTGTCTGCTACCTTTGACCACATCATCCTCCCCCAGTGCCTCCCTGCAGTGTCCGGCATGCTAGGCCTTTCCCTGCTTGAATTGACCCACCGACCTGATTATAGCCTCTGAAAGTGTCTTCCCTTCCCACACCTGCCCACACCATAGGCCCCACATCCTAAACATCCCTTCATACACCCTTCTGCCTCCCCTCTGTTCAAGACCCACCAACCTGACTGGGCTTTTGATCACCTTTGAAATTTCTCTTTCTTTGGCTCAGTGACCACTTTTCCTTACAAACCTATGGAGTGGGATTTTTTTCTGTGCTGAGGGGAGGTGGTGGCATAGTGGCATTGTGACTAGGCAAAATTCTAGGGGCCCATGGTACTGTACTCGCAGGCCTGGGTTCAAATCCCACCATGGTAGATAGCAAGATGTGAATTGAACAAAAATCAGGAATTGGAAGTCTGATGACCATGAAACCATTGTTGCAAAGACCCCTGTAGTTCACTAATGCCCTTTTCCCCTTTAGGGAAGGAAATCTGTTGGCCTACACGTGACTCCACACCCACAGCAATGTGGTTGACTCTGAGCAATTAGGGATGGGCAATAAATGTTGGCCTAGCCAACGATGCCCACATCCCATGAAGGGGTGAAACAAAGAAATGCATTTGTTGTGTTGTTGTTAATTTGCACAGGCACCTCAAAAGTCACCCATAAAAGTGTGTGTATTTTACCATTGGAGTGTGTAATTCAATTTAACATAACCCGGCAGCAAAATCTTTTTACTTAAAAAGAAAAGGTTAGTTTATTTCACACTACTGCTCTGGAAGTTATTTAAGAAAAGATAGTCATTAACACATGCACACACATAGATTAGTTACAGATGAAGATAAAAGCGACACTTTAAAAAATGGAATCAGTTCAATCTCTTGTTCGGTGCAGGCCTGGTATTCTGAAGTTGAATGTTGTGGTGTCTGAAATGAACATTTTGAGGTTGTAGGATTGTCTGCAGCTGCGATGCATTTCCACTGTCAAATGGCCAGAGGTTGCTTTGACAGGTAAACTCAGTAGATTGAGTGTACAGGGAGTAGAGAAGGTTCCTTGCTTCCAGTTCTGCAGGCAAGGCACTTTTAGCTGCCTAGTTACTTTACAGCAGAGCGGTAGCTGTTTTTATGGATGCCCCCTCTTTGTCTCTCCCTGTTGCAAGCAGTTTCTCTTCAAGAGGTTTCTCTCATGAGCTTTCAAGATGCTTCTTCAAGATGGATCTGTCTCTATGCAGCTTGCTGCCTTTTTGTATTACACTTGGCAGGCAAACCAAGATAGCCACTGTCTCAAAAATGTCAAATCGCTTTCCATATAAGGGAAGTGGTAACCCCCATTTAGCAATCTGAAGTCTCTCTACCACCTGTAGCGATCAAAAGGACCAAGGTTTTCTCACACCTTAAAACCCTTATCAGCATTTGAAGAAAAGACATTGAGTTTCTGTTTACTCATTTGGAACAGTCACAATTTCAAAATGTACTTTTTTGTATATTGTGAGGAACCTGTTTTTTTGGAAAATTTGAAGAACATTGAATTTTGGACATTCTTCCTCCTGAGCTATTTTTAAAAGTTTTCAATATTAATTCGGATATGTGAATATGTCATTCTTCAAGAAACCATGGGTCAACAGAGATGTCCGGCAGGAATACCTGCTGAGGGAAGAGATACTTTGCTTATCTAAGTTAACAAAGAACTGCTGTTGCCAAGCTAAAGACTCTTGCTAACTGGTTAAAAACACCTGGCCTAAGAGAAGTATTCTTGGAACATTTTAGTCTTTAAAACTCTCAGGGGGAGTGCGTGTGTGGCTGCCTTAGAAGCAAGCTGAAATAAAAAGACTCTTTTTTTCTCTCTCTGCCCCACCTTTGTGTTAAACCTTCCTCAGAAGTGTCTCATCAGGATAACTCATCTATTTTATTTTGAAAGTCTACCAAGTTTTGATAAGTAAGAGCCATCAAGGACCGCTTCACCAACAAATCTGTCTGAAAGAACTTCCAGATCTATTGTGACCAGAATTCTGTTAGATCAATAGCATCAAGATCTCTTTGAATTTGATCCTTTTAAAAGAAACTTTTCCATCCTCCAGCCTCTGCAGGGGACTGTGTTTGTTTTGTGTTTGTGTGCGAGTGTATGGGAGTTTGAATATCCATTTTTTTTAACAAAAAGGGCAAAATCATTACACTTGTAAACTACAAGTTGTATGTTAATTTGTTTATTAGCTTGCTTTTAAAAATAAATTTGTTTTACAATAAATCAATTATTTATTTATGTTTACTGAAAGAAGCCTGGTTGGAGTTTTTTTATGCTAGGAATAACGGTATCAAAGATAAACAAGGGAGGCCAAGCATCTTAAGCAATGGATCCTGGATTCCATTGCTTAGTAACACATTGCCAGGATCAGGGGAGTGGGTCTAGACATGTCCCTCCCCCTCACAGGCACAAGGTTGGAATAGCTAGGATGGTCACCCATCAGCAACTGGGACAAATGTCGTGTTCTAACAACCTTCTTGTACCTTGGTCTGGTTTCATGTTGAGGACAGCAGCAAACAGTGATGTGTTGGCATTAGCAAAGGGCTTGTGGCAAGTCCCTTTATGCATAACACATTTGAAGGAACCTCCCTTACTGACATAAAATACTTGCACATCTTGCTGACAGATTCTTGCCTGATTCATGTCACATCACGTAGTGCATGGTGCTGTAAATAAATCTGGGAGGCAGAAGGACAAATGTTCATGCACAAAGCGACCACACTGGTTTTAAATATTCCTCTGTCATAAATAGAAATGTCTAGAAGCAGGCAACGTAGACACAGTGCAAGCTACACAGGGACAAAACCCAACAGTGTAACTCCCCCTCATGGTTAATGCAGTGAGGGTGCCATGTTTCATGCCTCCTCTGCGCAGAATTAGCCAAGCTTTCCCAGGGCTGACACTTGGTCAGTGGGGAAAGAAAGCATTTGTTTTACTCGCTGTTTCCTTTGGGGACTCCTAGTTTTGTGCTTAAACTTACTTTAATCTCTGTTTCTCGTACCCCCCTCACCCCTTGCCCACCCCCAACCTTCCTCCCTACCCCCTTCGCCCACTCACTCAGCTTCCTTCTCCACAAATAAGAACTTCCGCCTTTCCACGCTCATTTGATTTTCAAGCCCTGACATTGGTTGGTCGCTAGCCTCCTGACGACAGCCACCTAACAGATCGTCCTCTCAAGCTGTTCAAACCTAGCAAGGGCGCTAACCATGGGAGCCAGCACTTCCCTCTCATCAGCTTTCAAAGGCCAACTCAGCTTTGTGCATCCCAGAGCATACAGAGATAGAGCAGGAGAAGGCTTCAAATGTGGAACCATGGAAATGATGGGAGGCATCAAGGACACTCAAGGGCTTTTGAGAGGGAAGGGAGGCTGGAGATGGATGGTAGTTTGAAAGATGGCGGGGTCAAGGGTTGTTGTTTTGAGGAGAGAGGTGATGACGGTAGATTTAAAGGAGAGAGGGGCAACACCTGGAGAGAGAGAGCTGTTTACATTATCGGCTAACATTGGGACCAAGAGGGGGAGTTGAGTGGTCGGCAGTTTAGTGGGAATAGGGTCGAGAGAGCAGGAGGTGGGTCTCATGGGCAAGGTGAGCTCAGAGAGGGCATGAGGGGAGATAGGAGGGAAACGAGAGAAAAATACCAGTTCAGGGCTAGGGCAGGGTAGATTAGAGGAAGTTTGTCCAGGTGGGTTAGTGGAAGGGAAGGACGTGGCAGAGACAGCTGGCCGGACTGTCTCGATCTTAGTGACAAAGGAGTCCAGGAGCTTACAGGAGGTGAGGGTGGAGGAGACAGGGGAGAGGGGTTTAAGAAGACGGTTTGCAGGAGAGAAAAGAAGCCGGGGGTTATCTTTACATTCCAGAATGACTCTAGAATAGTGAGCAAAACTGTTTTAATTGGTCCAAGCAGACCTGGTGGTGGATGATTAAGCATTTACCCACCATATCTGTTTGAGCCTGCATCCCTTGGGCTTAAAGGGACTGAGACGAGGCCGTATCAGAGGGAATGGCCAGGGGGAGAGAGAGGAATGGCTCTAATGGGGACAAAAGCATCAGGCATGATTTTGTTGGGGATGATGGTACAAAGGTGAGGGGCAGTTCAGAAAATCAGTGGCTGCAGGAGGAGGAAGGAAGAGATGTAGTATGGAGAGGTTCAGAGAGGGGGTTCCAGAGCTTGGGGTCCAGGCAGCTGAAGGCACGGCCGCCAATGGTGGAGCGATTAGAATCGGGGATGCTCAAGAAACCAGAATTAGAGGAGCGATGATATCTTGGAGGGATGTGGGGCTGGAGGGGATTACAGAGATAGGGAGGGGTGAGGTCATGGAGGGATTTGAAAACAAGGATGAGAATTTTAAAATCAAGATGTTGCTTGACTGGGAGCCAATGTAGGTCAGTGAGCACAGGGGTGATAGGGGAACGGGACTTGGTGTGAGTTAGGACACGGGCAGCAGAGTTTTGGATGACCTCAAGTTTATGGAGGGTAGAATGTGGGAATCCAGCCAAGAATGGGTTAGAATGAAAACAAAAATTGCTGGAAAAACTCAGCAAGTCTGACAGCATCTGTGGAGAGAAAGACAGAGTTAACGTTTTGAGTCCGTATAACTCTTCTTCAGAACTAAAGAGAAATAGAAATGTGGTGAAATATAAGCTGTTTAAGGGGGGTTGGACAGGTAGAGCTGGATAGAGGGCCAGTGATAGGTGGAGGCAATGGAGAGATTGCAAAGGGTGTCATAAGCTAAAGGTCAAAGGGGTGTTGACGGTGGTGATATTAGCTAAAGGAGGTGCTAATGGTGACATTAAGAGTAGAAAGCAGGATGAGCAAGTGACAGATAGCCCTAGTGGGGGTGGGGTGAGGGGAAGGGACAGTGTGGGAGAAAAGATCAAAATAGACTAAACGGTGGGGATAAAACAATGAATGGAAATAAATTTTTTAAATAATAAAAGAAATAGGTGGGAAAAAAATATACATATATAAAAATTGAAAAATAAATATTTGAAAAAATGGGGATCAAAAAGTGGGTGGGGATGGAGGAGAGAGTTCATGATCTGAAGTTGTTGAACTCAATATTCAGTCCGGAAGGCTGTAAAGTGCCTAGTCGGAAGATGAGGTGCTGTTCCTCCAGTTTGCGTTGAGCTTCACTGGAACAATGCAGCAGGCCAAGGACGGACATGTGGCCATGAGAGCAGGGTGGAGTGTTGAAATGGCAAGCGACAGGGAGGTCTGGGTGATGCTTGCGGACAGATCGAAGGTGTTCTGCAAAGCGGTCACCCAGTCTGCGTTTGGTCTCCAATGTAGAGGAAACCGCATTGGGAGCAGCGAATGCAGTAGACTAAATTGAGGGAAGTGCAAGTGAAATACTGCTTCACTTGAAAGGAGTGTTTGGGCCCTTGGACGGTGAGGAGGGGGGAAGTAAAGGGGCAGGTGTTGTACCTTCTGCGATTGCATGGGAAGGTGCCGTGGGAGAGGGTTGAGGTGTAGGGGGTGATGGAGGAGTGGACCAGGGTGACCCGGAGGGAATGGTCCCTACAGAATGCCGACAGGGGAGGTGAAGGGAAGATGTATTTGGTGGTGGCATCATGCTGGAGTTGGCGGAAATGGCGGAGGATGATCCTTTGAATGTGGAGGCTGGTGGGGTGAAAAGTGAGGACAAAGGGGACCCTATCATGGTTCTGGGAGGGTGGGGAAGGTGTGAGGGCAGAGGCATGGGAGATGGGCCGGACACGGTTGAGGGCCCTGTCAACCAGAGTGGGTGGAAAACCTCGGTTAAGGAAGAAGGAAGACATGTCAGAGGAACTGTTTTGGAAAGTGGCATCATCAGAACAGATGCGACGGAGACGAAGGAACTGAGAGAATGGGATGGAGTCCTTACAGGAAGCGGGGTGTGAGGAGCTGTAGTCGAGGTAGCTGTGGGAGTCGGTAGGCTTGTAATGAATATTGGTGGACAGTCTATCACCAGAAATTGAGACAGAGAGGTCAAGGTAGGGAAGGGAAGTGTCAGAGATGGACCATGTGAAAATGATGGAGGGGTGGAGATTGGAAGCAAAATTAATAAATTTTTCCAGGTCCAGACGAGAGCATGAATCGGCCCTGAAACAGTCATCGATGTACCGGAGAAGGAGTTGTGGGAGGGGGTCAGAGTAAGACTGGAACAAGGAATGTTCCACATACCGCTGTGTTGGAATTGTCGAGTCTAGAGGGGATGAAGGCATGAATAAGGGTTTCAGCAGCAAATGAGCTGAGATGGGGGTGAAGTCAGGCAATGTTACAGAGGTGGAAATAGACGATCTTAGTGATGATGTGGATATGTGGTTGAAAGTTCACCTCAAAGTCAAATATGACACCGCGGTTGCACACAGTCTGGTTCAGTCTCAGTCAGTGGTCCGGGAGAGGGGTGGTAGTTTAGGGAACAGAGTTTTGATGCAGACCAAAGGCAATAGCTTCAGTTTTCCCAGTATTTAATTGGAGGAAATTTCTGCTCAGCCAGTACTGGATGTCGGATAAGCAGTCTGATAGTTTAGCACCAGTGGAGGAGTTGAGAGAGGTGGGGGTGAGGTAGAGCTGGGTGTCATCAGCGTACATGTGAAAACTAACACTGTGCTTTCGGATGGTGTCACTGAGGGGCAGCATGTAGATGAGAAATAGGAGGGGGCCAAGGATAGATCCTTGGGGGGGACACCAGAGGTAACGGGGCAGGAGCAGGAAGAGAAGCCATTTCCAGTGATTCTCTGGCTCCGATTAGATGGATAAGAATGGAACCAGGTGAGAGCAGGTCCCACCCAGCTGGACGACAGTGGAGAGGTGTTGGAGGAGGATGGTGTGGTCAAACCGTGTCAAAGGCTGCAGACAGGTCGAGAAGGACGAGGAGGGAAAGTTTACCTGTGTCACAGTCACACAGGATGTCATTTGTGTGGCCATATGGGTCAAACTGAGGTCAAAAAAGGAGCAATCACAATGCTGCACCAAATAGCCAGAGAGAGTGATCAAAGGACAAATAGATAGGCAAATTGCTGGGAAATACATTAGGATAGTAATAGCAGGGGATTTCAACCACCTTAATATTAACTTGGGTAGAAATCAGTGTAAAAGGTATAGAGGGTGCAGAATTCTTCAAATTCTTTCAGAAGAACTTTTTTAGCCAGTACATAGCAAGCCCAACAGGAGAAGGGACACTCTGGACTTAGTTAATGAAGCTGGGTTGGTGGAAGGAGTACCAATGGGAGAGCATTTTAGTAGTAGCGATCATAAGTCAGTTAGGTTTAGCCTAATTATGGTAAAGTACAAATATATACCAAGAGTTAAAGTTTTAAATTGGGAAATGGGCAATTTTACTAAGCTGAGATGCGATGGGGCAAAATTGGACTGAAACCAGTCACTTGAAGGTAAATCGGTGTCAGAACATTAGACAGTCATAGAGGAGATAGTGAGGGTTCAGAACAAATATGCTCCCACTAAGTTTCAAATCTATCCCTTCCTCCCCAGATGTGAAAGAGCAGATAGGGCAGGGAGAGGCAAAAAACAGGAAGCATATGTCAGATAGCTGAACCCTGCAGAAAGTCTAGAAAGGGCAGGTTTGAAATTAAAAAGGATATTAGGAAAGCAAAGAGAGGGCATAAAAAGACACTGGCAAGTTAAAACAAGGAAAGCTCAAAGATGTTTTAGAAATACATAAAGATCGAGAGGATAACTAGGGAAAGGATAGGGCCAATGAGAGACCAAAAAAGTTACTAGTGCGAGGAAGCAGATGTGGCCAAGATTCACAATGAATGCTTTGTCACAAAAGAGAGGGACAAAGCAGATATTCTAGTCAAGAAGTGTGAACTATTGGATGGGATAAACCATGAGACAGGAAATACTAAGTTTTGCAACATCCTTGAAAGTGGATAATCTACTAGGCCCAGGTGAAATATATCCCAGGCTGCCAAGAGAAGCAAGGGAGAAAATAACAAGAGCCATGAGCATGCCTTTCTATTGACTTTGGCCAAAGGCATGGTGATACAGGACAACGAATGTACTGCTGTTTAGAAAGGGAGGAAGGGATAACTGGATAGACCAGTCAGTGTAACCTCAATGCAGAAATATGGAAAAAAAGTCCCGAGGGATTGTAGAACCCATCATTTAGAAAGGCACGGATTCATCGAGGGCAGTTAGTATGGATTTGTAAACGGAAGATCGAGTCTAACTGGATTGAATTTTTTGAGAAGGTAACAAGAAGTGTTGATGAGGGTCGCGCATTGTTGCAGGTGGAGATGGACTTCAGCGAGGCTTTTCATACCACACGGCAGACTGGCCACCAAAGCAAAAGCCCATGGGACCCAAGGCAAAGTGGCAAGTTGGATCCATAGTTAACCCCCGAGGCAGGGAGCAAAGGGAAAACACACCGACTGTTTCACAACTGGACATAAGCGACGTGCACCTGGTGAGCTGCACTTCACTTGGGACTTCGAGGTTTGTTTCCCTACCTTGCTTCGGGCAGCACTCGCAGTCATCAGCGCCAGGCTTCACAGGCAGCACCACATCACTTTTAGGGGGGCACACGGGCAGGTCTCTACCTACTAGACCAGCCGTAAGGCGGGGGTGGCTTTTCAATGTCTGCAGGGCTAGGGTTTGCTTGGGGAAGGGGGAGAAGTGGCCTCAGGCAAGGGAAGAGGCTGCAGGGTGAGGGCTGTACTGGGGAAGGAGGGTATCCCAGGGTGTGTGTGGGGGACACATGTGGATCTGTGCAAGTGGCCTCAGGATGGTGAGGGCTGAGGAGGCAGCCTCCAGAGGGAGATGAGGCCAGATGGAGATGTGAGGGTGTGTGTGAGAGAGTGAGTGGTGATGTCCCTTGAGCTGGCAGTGAGTGAGATGACAGTGAGTGTGTGATGGGCTTGTGAGTGTGTGAGTTTAGAGCGATGAGATGGTTGCCTTACCCTGGCTGCATGGATGAGACCATTCATCCTCTATCTGCACTGGATGGCCAACCTCTTCTGTGCAGTGTTGGCACTGACCACCTCTGCCATCGCTTACCAAGCCGGAGTGGTAATGTAGCTGCCTCTCCTGCAGCCAGAGCGGGGCTGGAGGATATCGCAGCGGCCTCCACAGTGTCCAAATGGTGCTCGAGGGCTGCAGTATTCTTGCCTTTTGGGGCCATGTCTTCTTTGCTGCAGTCCTGGATACCTGGCGTGATGAAGTGGCGAGGTGACGGTGTGGCAGGCAAATCGGAGCCCGCCCGCCATGGAAACAGCGTGTATCCCGGGAATGCATAATTAATGTGGCGGGTTTGGGACAATACGGCGTGAAAAGCCACCATTGCGGCCGACAGGTAAAACATCGTTTTACCCTCCCGCTACCACACTTAGTGGTTGAGGAAACAAACGAGATGCCTTCCCTCGTTATCCAGGGCATAGAGTAAGGAGGCTCTGCAAGAATTGTATAATTCGGCCACAGTTAGAGTGCTGGGCACTATCCTGGTCACCGCACTGTATGAAGGAAGAGTTTGCACTCTAGAGGGTACAGAGGAGATTTACGAGAATGTAGCCTGGACTGGGGAATTTTAGTTATGAGAGAAGATTGGATTGGCTGGGGTTGTTTTCTTTGGAACAGAGGAGGCTGAGGGGACATTTAATTGAGGTGAGTAAAATGATAAAGAAAGGGGCCTGGATAGAGTGGATGGGAAGGACTACTTCCTTCAGCAGATAGGCCAATAGCCAAAAGGCATAGATATGAAGTAATTGATATAAAATTTAAAGGGCAATTAAGAGCTATAACAGAGCTAAGACCGTACTATATTTTTATGAAATATATTTTTATATATATATGTATATATATATATATATATATATATAGCTACTTCCTAAAATTTTGAAAACTGGACAAAGACTTTAAAAAGGCTGTAGCTATGTCTGCCTGTAACCCTGAACAATAGGAACTTTATGCCTGTGACCTTCAAACAATAGGAACTAACTTAGCAATATCGAAGAAATTTGGGCCTCGTTATCTCTGATGAGATGCTAATGGCCCTTTGGACTGCAGAGACCAAATTCAAAGGGAATTGTACAAGGGTCATCTGCATTTCATAAGCAAGGGCTGGCCAACAGAGACTACTAGTCTGCTAGGACAAAGGACCCTGCAATCTCCTTTCAAATCCTTAATGGTTGAAACATTAATAATCTCAAGAACCCAGACAAAGAAACATGCAACCTTTGTCAAAGCAAAGCGGAGAAATTGGGAGTCATGTGACATGACCCCCTAGCTGGGGGAACCTGTAATATTCCCTTGTGGAGATGCAGAGCAATCTGCTATCTTCCATTTAGCAAGCAGCAATTCAGAGCAAGGGCTCGGTCCAGGTGAATGCCTGGCCCCCATCTACACTGTTTCTACTGGAAATTCTGTACCAGCACCTGCAAGACTGATTCATCTCTAGGTGCCTATCAAATTGTGGAAGTCATTTTGACCAGAAAAGTGAATTATCCAGCATCAGTTTTCAACCTGCTGACCTCTATGAAGGAGTGCACCACTGGACTTTGATTCTGGAGTCACGTGAAACAATAATTCTTTTCTTTGTGGCCTTTGTCATGTAAATCTTTCTTCCTCTATCCCTCTTTTTATTGTATGAATACACTGGGGGCTACGCGGCCACACCCCCTTCCTGTGTTTTGAGTGTGTGCAAATAAACTCCCCTTCTGAGATCACTCTATCTCGAACTTGCTGTGGGGTTATCAATAAAAATTGGATCACACCAAAAACTGAGGACTTGGGAAATACAACACTGCTTATAAAAGGGGAAATCAAAATCAAAGCACCTTTCTGTTCACGGGTGGGTGGTAAGGAGAGAAATTAGGGCTGGTTAGATTAACCCCCCTCCTATCCATAACAGAAAGAAAGGAGTTGCATTTATATAGCACTTTTCACATCCACCAGGCATCTCAAAGTGCTTTACAGCCAATGAAATACTTTTATCTTTGAAGCATAATCACTGTTGTGATGTAGGGAATGCAGCAGCCA